>NW_024065871.1:0-422491 GCF_014898295.1 Botrytis byssoidea | reverse complement strand
GGGAATGTTGGTAAGGAACAACGCAGAACTTCAATCGTTGTCAGCCCACTATCATCTTCTTCGCCGTAAACTCGATGTTATTGCCTTTCTTGTATTTTATTTATGCTTTTGATCTCACCGCCATGATACCCATTTCACGAACCCTCGCTGCTTTTGATTGCAACGTACATGATAATCAATATTGCGTTTCCAATATTTGGCTGATTCCCATTGGTTCAGAATATACACATCCGTTACTGTAGCTACTGCCTCTTTATTTTCTATTCTTTCGTGGGCTGTGTTCGTCGACCTTCATTTCCAATTAATTCAATCATGATTTCATGCTCGACGGTCCATCCAAGTTAAATCACAATTTGTGATCAACATATAGACATTAGTCTGATGGATGATCCCGTTATGCGATTAGAGGACAAACGATATGCCAGGTACGCGAATAAACCATCATCAGCATCCACTCGCATTGAAATCCTTTCTAATTTGGTCCTAGTTCTAGGAACGCTTCCCCGGACCCACCGAGTCTCCTGTGTGATTTGGATGCACAATTTCACAACCCGGTCAGTGAATCAGTGGTGAGGGCACCATTGCACCATACAGCAACAAAGCACCCGAGTCGGGACGGCTCGTAATGACCTATCAAAATTAATCATGCTCATAAAAACTGATTCAACAAAGTCGCGGCATTGGACCATGTTGTTACAAACCAACGGTGAAGAAGCTCATTGAAGCAAAACTTAGAAAAGTTCTTCCTGCAGAAACATACAGATCCCAACCTAGGTGTGGCTCCTTCTGCCCCTCATATCGAAAGCATAGAAGCCGTCTTGATAACCTTCCATGACTTCTACCAGACTATACCAGCATTCTACCCAATCAAATCCACGGGCCTACTTAACTTAATCTGGACCCAATGCCGAAATCATCCTTCACCGGTCAATGCCCTCCGAGACAGTGGATTCCCTATGCAAAGAAACGCAATGAATAATCAATTCTGGTGTCTCTTTTCACATTTCGTGAGTGGAATATTCAGGGATGGTATAAATCTGCCATGTCCCTCATCATCCGCCTTGATTATTTCGAGGCACTGACATCCAATTAAAACTTGATGAAATGAGACCAACCTTTCAACGGCAGAAACGGGTACTAAAAAATCCAGGAGACGGATTTCTGGGTCCATGTGTTTTCATTCCGCCAATTTCGGGGGAGGCTATCCGGTAACATCTAGAATGAATAAGATCATCCATAGCAAGGAGCCACCTCAGACTTTTACAGCAATGTTTGTGTGAACCTAGACCTGCTATTCGTTACGGTATTCTATCACGTTGAGTTCTAGCAGGCGGCTCACGTGGCACCCCCTTCACCGATTAGTTTGGGAAGAAATCCAGAACTCGACTTCGACATGGGAATCTATGCACCCACGACACCGCTAGTGCGGTATCACAAAAATTGATTAGCAAGATGGCACAAATGTTACAGTTTCACACAACAAGACATCATCAATCTAACTTATGCACGACAAACTCTACTGATATCGCAGATACTTGAAGGAAACTTCACCGCTGAGATTGTTACCCTAGACAACTGGTTACTTGGTATTGAACCCCCTCTTCAAGTACTACACCTCGTTTTACTTTCCTATCTCTGCATTTCAACGTGGTCGTGCTTGGTTATTCAAACATTTTGTTCTTCCTCTTGCGAAGCGTGTGTTTCAAGGGTGTTCGGTTCAACCCAAGTTTCCGATGTCCGAAAATTGGACTCGGATGAACACTACGAGCTAATACGAAAGTACAAATCGCTGGCTATAATATGTACTACAGTATTGTCAAGTTCCCAAAAATATCGAAAAAAGTCTCATCTTGAGAAGACCCGGTCGCATATTTACTTGTGCAACACGATCTTAGCTAAGCAGACTTTGTGAAATACTTACTCTTGTACCTCGGGCGTTACGACCTGATTTCAGAACTTCAGAAATTGAACAAGCACGGGAACAAATCATCCTCGCATGAACTGCGATCTCGAAATTTTAGCAGGCCAGTACCATATATCACGTAGGTACCAGTAAATGGTCTTTCGTACTCCCCTCACATCATGCCTTTACAATCTCACCTTATCGCAAACCCCTCCAGGCCCCTAGCCAGATGAAAACTACAAGCACTTTCGCACTTCCACCCCCCACTCCTAAAACAGAAGGTCTTGATCTCCTTATTCCTATCTTCCATCGTTTATTCCACCCCTCCTTCTAGAATCATTCTAGAAGCAAAAACGGTGATGGATGCCCCCCACCTGAACTCGAAAGCTAAAACCTTGATATTTGCAACAGTATCACTTTGACACTAGTGAACGCGAATTGCATTGTTTGCCTTCTTTAGGTGTGACTACATCTCACACGATAGATGCGTAACTCATTAATTCGATTGTGCGGGCGGGAAGCACAAAGGGTTGCAATGCTTACTAGCGAGGAAGTCGATGATTAGAAATAGATTCAAAGGAGGAGCAGGGGGGTTTTAAAGAAATGTAAGCACACGAGCAAAGGTCTGCCCCTCAGTATACGCCTGATGACTTTGTGAAGGACAAAAACAAAACGATGATCATCTTGTTAATAGAAGACCAATAGACATATCAAATACGGTGAATCAACAGCCACCGAATCTTACAGTCAACAGCGGGAATCCTCGGTCAGCCCGAAATCTCCTTATGTACATGAGAGGCGCAATATCTTGTCAAAGTTGAGAGCAATGGAGAAACGGCCAAGTGCCATGAAATCCTGCGCACTTAGCCGTGGCTTTGTCAAAACCTCTCATCGGTTCATCTGATCTGTCAAGTGTTCCACCAGCTTTGCATCAGAGTAGAGAACGCTTGGGATTGTATCTCACGTGATGAGATGCGATACCGACCCGCAAGATCGGGTGGAAAGCGAGTCTAGGGTGGGTTTGGGCACATAATATCTAATTTGTTCTACTTGCGGTTGGTTTACTGCACTGTCATGGATCCCATGCACTAGATCGAAATCGAGAAACATTCCTGGTAATGGGCGAGGTTCCTCCTGACTTCCAAATAGAACCCTCATTTTATCTCTACGGCTTGAGAGGAGAAAAGACAAATTTTCCTCGCAGATCAAGGGATGCGAGGGGCAGTCTTCATTTTAGGGTAAAGGAATGTGCCAAAAGAGGGTACCTAAGTGTCGCAGCAAGTACCGTTTGCACAGTCGTACTTGATAATTCCCGGAAGAGCCAGAACGAATTTGGGTAAGTGTAGTTGATGACGGTTGCCTTGAATAGAGATTGTCCTTCTAGGTAGTGCTTGGTGGTGGTTGAAGAAAATTCCTGATTACATAGATTCGCAGTGACTGATATAAGTCGTGATGGCTTGCCTCGTGGCAATGCCCTCCTTCCCACATGGCACCAGGACTGATGACACCGCAGCAGGATGTAGTGAAATACATTGTCGAACCTGTATGGTAGTTACTCATAAGTATTGACGTTTTGGATAGGCAGGTAGATAGGAAGAACACCGTACATAGCAACACCATGAGATCCTGAACAGTCTCTCGATTATTGGATATCAAACGTTTCCCGATGAGGACCAAAGGAGGATATATGCAATCACTCTTACTTGCTTGGAGCTCCCCTCTGAGCTCCTCTCAAAGTTATCATTGGCATCAATAAAAGCACTCTTTTCCTTTACCTCCCCAACCTCTAAGGTTGAATGAAGAACACTATATGATGAATCTGTTCTATGTATAATATTATTCGACCTCGATACAAACCCAAGAGACTGCTCTGTAGACCCCTAAGTACTAGATAGATTATGACCTAGGTAGTCACTCATCAATTTGGTTATGGCTTATTATTATGTTCTATTTACCTGTCCGATACCTACGGAGCATCTATCTATGAAGTAAAGACTTGCCCACCACCAAGGTCGGTTACCTTCCTCTGTGTTTCAATTCCGCCAATGGATATCCGAGCCGATATCCACATGCTCCCTTCCCCCCTTCTCCCCAATTATCAATAATGCATTCAATCTACTTGACTATACCTATACCTATACCTGCCCTACTATCTGCCTGGGTCTAGTTGGTGTAGTTTTCTCAGAAAACATTCTATCATTATTGATTCTTGATTCTTCATTCCTCACTCTTCACTCTTCACTCTTCACTCTTCATTTTATCATTTCTTCCATTCTTTACCCATATGTTCTCTTGACAAATCATATCTTTGTATCCCTACTCGAGTAGCACCTAGTACCTACCTCATCTTCATTCATTTCATACATCGACACTATCACTTACAATAAAAGTAAAGAAAAATATATGCTACAGTTATATTTACGAAAAGCAAGACATATACTACTATTACTACTATCCTACTACTACTCCTATTACTACTACTACTACTACTACTACTACTACTACTACTACTACTACTACTACTACTACTACTACTACTACTACTACTACTACTACTAGCACCTACCAGATACCTAAGGTACCAACCAAATCGTTGATTGTGAACATCAAAATATTTTTTATTTTTTTTCTATCAAAAGACTGGTGGACCCTTGTATATACACATACTATTATTTACTCCCTACCCTATACCACTACACCTTTCCGAGTTTAACTCCAGTGTACTAAGCGTGTACCTCGTTGAAACAATCCCTTCAACGCCAAAACCACTACTGCGATTTGCGAATTTTGGCGATAACGAGGCAAATCTGCCCTGCTTCAATAGCGCCCACCTTTATAATATTCCTTTCGACTTCACTTGGATATATCTGAATCCCATTTACCATACATATACCATATATCAAATATCACACACATTCTCTCTCTCTATATATACACACATACACGCACACGCACATACACACACACACACACATACAGATGCACACAGGCACATGAATGGTGTGGTAATCGAACTACATCCTATCTATCTTTCAGCTAATCGATGTTCCACTGACTATAACCATAACCGCCCGAAGTCTCTCCAATCATTATCGAAATTGATCGACAACACCCGACAAACTACCTAACCATACCCCTCCTCTGCAACATCCATATCCAATATATATCTATACTTTCAAAAGCGCGTACACCTACTTGGAACGACTAATCATGAGTTGAAAATGTTAATGAATGACACAGACCGTGGTCTCGGTAACATATTCAGAAAGAAATACCTTCGCAACTTCCCACTCGAGTAATACGACCAATTCTACTGTATAGGGAGATCGACTTCGTTATAACGGCAGAATCCACTCCCACGTTCAATATTACCTGGAGAGAATATAGAAACCTTAAATCGCTACAACGCGCAAACCATCGCCACTTATGAATGGATTATTGGGAAACGCTCCGCAGACAAATATGTATGTGCGAGCGCTATACGACTACGAGGCCGACGACCGAACAAGTCTTAGTTTTCACGAGGGGGACATAATACAAGTGATCACACAATTAGAAAGTGGTTGGTGGGATGGAGTCATAAATGGTGTGAGGGGATGGTTCCCCAGTAATTACTGTCAGGTTGTATCGGGCCCTGAAGATGTCCTGGACGGCAAGCCGAATGGGGCTGGAATGGGTATGGATGATGATGTCGACGACGATGAAGACGACGAAGAACAATACGAAGAGCAGTACGATGATGAGGGCGAAGAATCAGAACGTGACGACTTTTCACATTTGCCTGCAACCGGTGTGAATAGCAATGGGAGATCAGGGGCAGATTTCTGGATACCTCAAGCGACTCCTGATGGTAGATTGTTCTATTTCAACACGGAGACTGGCGAGAGTAGTATGGAGCTACCGTTGGAATCGCCATCTTCGTCAACGGAAATGGGACCGAGAGATCGGATGAATGTCAATATACCGGAGAAAACAAGGCCCCCACCAGAAATGATGGCGCGAGGATATATAAATGAAACAGACGATGAATCGGAAGGAAATTCTGCGTCTGAGCTCGACGGAGAGTCTATCATGCTCGCATCTAAATCCTCGTTTGTATGTTGCCTACTAAGTATGGCCATATTGTACCTGCTAACATCTCTTAGCCACGTAAGAAACGCAGATCTCAATTGTCTGAAGGTGTGTCACCAGCTACCTCTATGGACTCAATCAACGGCACATCTCCTGGCACTCGCTCACGAGCCGACACGTTCAACACACCGAATGTATCCCTAACAGCAATGCCGATAATGGGGCCGTCTACAACTTCTTTCACGACTCCTGCTCTTGGCCCACCACACGCTGCTACTTTGCCTCGATCATTCTTTGATGATGGATCCGCTGCGCCACTGACATGGAATAGACTCGTCGCAAATATGAAGAAAGCTGTGGATCGCTATCGCGAAGCAATCAACAACCATGATCGTTCCGAGTACGTTCGCCGAGCTGAAGATATTTCCGATCACCTACGACTATTACTGGCTGCTGGATCTGGTACTACTGATAATCATTCTGGTCAGCCTTCTATCATTTCTACTAACAAAGCCCTGTATCCCCACTTTCGGGACATGATGTCCAAATTCTCGAAATTAGTTATTTCGTCACACATTGCTGCTTCTGACTGGCCCAATTCGGAGTCGTATCAAAAATGTCTGCAGGAGGCGGATGGCGTACTTCTAGGCGTTTTCAGCTACGTTGAGGTCGCCCGCCAGCAGCGCGGCGAGGATATACCACGATTACTCCCTGGTTTTGTCGTTGGTAGCACTATTGGTGGTAGTTGGCAAAATAACGGGCTTGGATCTAGAGACCCTCTCACACCCAACTTTCTCGACGAAGATGAGAATGTCGTTGAACCTTCTGCGATTTTGGATGCAAAGTTGATGGAGAGACTCGATGATCTGAAGAGAATGCTAACATCTAGCATTCGAAAATTGGAGGAGCATCTCGTACTCACCGACAAAATTATCACCCCTTACAGACACGAACTGATTGGTAATAATGTCTGTGCAGCCGCGCAAAAAGTTCTCGAGATGTTCAAGCCTTGGGTGTCTACGGTTGAATCTATCAACTTGTCTTCTCTTGGCGATGCATTCCAAAATCCTCAACTTATTGACTTCGCCAAACAGAAGCAAAGTTTATATGATAACATATCAGATTTATTGCTAGGATGTCAGGCTGTAGCCGGGCCTTTAGGTGATGAGTGGGCGGAAGTCCGTGGGGAGTCATTGGAAGGGCGACTAATTTATGTCCGCACGTGTTCAAGATCTTTGGAAACAAACTCATCTCATATTGGCTTCTCACTGCAGCTTCTTGGTGAGCTTGTTCAAACAGCTATGCAGCAGGCTTTGCCTCTCGAAGAAAGGACGAAAAGTCTCAGGAGAGGTGATAGCGCGCCCTACGAGCGACCCCATCAACGATCGGACTCCCGGAACCCATCACTCCGTCCTAACCTTGCAGATATTGGTAAGTCACAAACTTACTCTGAAGGTGATACAGTTCTTCCACCATTCCGAAAGGAGAACTCTAAAGTCAGGAAGTTCTTTGGCGAAGAGCCAACTCGAAGAGATGCCCCAGACGAGACACCAGACTGCTTGAAGCTTGACCACGAAGATGATATTTCCTACGATACAAAAGTACAGCCTCCTATCTTGAAGGGCGGTACACTTGTAGCATTGGTTGAGCAGCTTACACGCCACGACAAATTGAGCTCGGATTTCAACAACACCTTTTTACTCACGTATCGGTCTTTTACGAATGCGAGAGAATTATTCGAGCATTTGGTGAAGCGCTTTCAGGTGCAGCCCCCTGAAGGTATGCTCCCAGGAGACTATGAAACATGGGTATCCCGAAAACAAAAGCCAATCAGATTTCGGGTTGTCAACATTCTGAAATCATGGTTTGAACTCTTTTGGATGGAGGATCAAAGTGACGATACCAAAGCTCTCATAGCCAACGTCTACACTTTTGCTCGAGACACTGTAAAAGCTACTGAGACGCCAGGTTCCGGTTCATTGATGACTCTCTTAGAACAACGGTTACGGGGACAGGAAGCTACAGCTAAACGTTTAGTCTTGACCTTAAACCACTCCACGCCCCAACCGATCATGCCCAAAAACATGAAGAAGCTTAAATTCTTGGATATTGATGTGACAGAATTTGCACGTCAACTGACTATTGTCGAGTCAAAGCTTTATGGGAAGATCAAACCCACAGAATGCTTAAACAAAACTTGGCAGAAGAAAGTTGGCGAAAACGACCCTGAGCCTGCACCAAATGTTAAGGCGCTGATCCTTCATTCTAATCAATTGACGAATTGGGTCGCTGAAATGATTCTCACGCAACTCGATGTCAAAAAGCGCGTTGTCGTCATCAAACATTTCGTTCTTGTTGCCGATGTAAGTAATTTTTCTTCTGACTACCTTCACTTTTCCTAACTTACTCTAGAAATGCCGTGCTTTAAACAATTACTCAACTCTCACCTCTATCATCTCTGCGCTCGGCACGGCACCCATCCATCGCCTAAAAAGAACCTGGGATCAAGTGCCAGCCAAAACTTTGGCAGTACTGGAATCCATGCGTCGCCTGATGGGCAGCACAAAGAATTTCGGAGAATACAGAGAAAGTTTGCATCTTGCCAATCCCCCATGTATACCCTTTTTCGGTAGGTTCTAATTGCTCATCTGATGTACTATGGCGAGCTAACATATCTAGGTGTGTACCTTACCGATCTTACATTTATCGAGGATGGGATACCTTCGATCATCAAGAAAACTACATTGATCAACTTTGCCAAACGAGCAAAGACCGCTGAAGTCATTCGCGACATTCAGCAATATCAGAATGTCCCGTACGGCTTGCAGCCAGTCCCGGAACTTCAGGAATATATATTAACCAATATGCAAGCGGCGGGAGATGTACACGAAATGTATGAAAAGAGCTTAGCAGTCGAACCAAGAGAGCGTGAGGACGAAAAGATAGTCAGGTACGTTGTACACTCTCGATAGCAATCATTTATCAGAGCATGAAACCGATGTGAGGCCTATACTTACACGAATGACAGGGTGTTGGCTGAATCAGGCTTCCTATAATCGCCCTGCATTACGCATGTTAGAAAGGATTCCCGACAATTACATTGCTGTGACCGGGAAGCATGAAATTCAATTTACAAACCACCGATTATCAGTCACCACCACATATTTGTCGTGAGACTCAACTGTACAGGGTATTAATATTGATATATGCATCGACGAACGGACAATAACTTTTCCATTTGCCAGGCTTCGTACATAACAGCCTAGAGGTAAAAGTCAGAGGTATATGTCGCAATAGTGGCGAGATTTCAGGGCTCTCGCGGATGGTATGCATCTTCGACAACCTACAAAGTTTTGAAAATGCCAACCCTGATACCTCCTGCGCCTGCCTCGAGCGAGAAAGGGAGAAAGTGATGGGCACGTTGCAGACTTAGTAGCATGGCGTGGGTGTGATATTTTTCTTAATGCTACTATCTAGGGAATACTACTGCCGGGTGAGGAAACTAGGCGCAGCAAATGGTGTAGCAGGTCAACGGAGTTAAAATATTTAAGGAAGACATGTAGCACGGCACTTTATCTATCTGTTGCCATTATACCGAAACCAAAATTAAAGGCGTTTACTTCTACTGCGTTTACCTAGAGAAGACTCAGTGGATGAAGGTTCTCGATCAACACAGGTAGGTAGATATTACTGTGGATCTTATAAGTATCACGCACATTAGCTTCAGGGTATGTTTAGCAGTATTCTCCTCGGATTTCCGTTGAGGTGTGAAGACTGCGATTCGACTGGTTGACATAGAATATGGGCAAATCCCCGTTCTTAAAAACGTTCCTTGTTGATATGCTATTTGAACACTGCATATAAGTAGCGAGATGTGGAGTAGACAACAGTGGTTCAATGCCTAGAGTATGTTCAAGTATTTAGTGTATCGCACTTTCTTTTTCCTAACGTATCTGTTTGGTTCTGTACTAAAAGGCCTCGGGTGAAATGACTTCCACAAGCAACGTGCAAAAGATTCTATTAAAGCAGATCGGCCCTGGTTGGTAGTGAGAACTTCTCTAATTTTGAAATTGCTTTGTCATTTTCGAATTGAATATATGGTGAATATAGCATCCATCCATGTATGAGTTGCGAAGCTCAAGTGAGCTTACAAGGAGGCAAGTAAATTCTCTGTGAGGCTACACAAAAAATTGGATATTTATTCTGGGATGGTTTCTGCGGTAACACTTCGATATCGTACTTTGCAACAGTGGGGTCTACAATGCTTGTAACTGTAACTTATTTCTCCGCAACCAGCCATAACATCAAAATGTTAGTCTTTGGCGAGCGTACATGTTGATTTCAAATATTGCAAGAGCATATTTGAGGCACCCGACGCTTTCTCTACGCCCCGCTATTCATTGTGGTTCATTTCAAATCACTTCGATATTCGCTACTGACGAGACATGCTCGTTACTAACTTTTGAATCACCTTCTATCTTGAATTGTTCATCAAAGTAACTCTGGGGATTGCTTCGCTTCTCATTCACCATTCTGACATTTCATTAGATTTAATCAGTGTTCGAAATTCTTCCCGAGTTTCAGTACTCTCTTGACAAGTGAATGCCTGCGTCGCCCTATGAATCACTGCAAATCAAGAGTCAGTGATAACGAAAAAGGTCCATTTTCACCTCGCAATGTTCAAGTGAAGGAACTCTGGCAGGTGAACATGCTGTGAGAAATAATATCATTAGTTTGACAACCGGTGAATCGGAAACCGACAAAAGAGGTGATTTGTGAATTGATGAGAAGGGAAGGTTCGAGATTGCAGGAATAGACTGCAAGATACACTGCGGAAGTCTCGAGTAATATTCCTGAAGTTAGCCTCGGAGAACATCCATTTCGTTCGACTGGTAGGGAACCTCACAAAATCGCTCACGAGGCCGGGGGGGGGGAGTGACAGTAGGGTAAGAGATGGAGAATCGGTAGACCCTTTCATGTAGTTGCATGGGATCATATCTGGGGGACGCGATTTAAGCAATCCTCCTAGCTTTGATCCTGAGATTGATAAAGCGGTTTTCAAAAGACCAGCCAGAATTAAACTGAAACTTTAACTTATAAATCCACATCAAAAAGCACATGTATCGGAACATCAGACACCAGTTTTTGCCACTACCATAGGCAAATCGTCGAGGTTGTCTGAAAAAGACAACCCCGAAGCCACTCCAACTTCTCCACCGAGGACATCAAGTACGGCTAAATAAAACGAGTTACACATGTTCCATACACCGAAGAGAAGAAAAGCATGTTTCGGAAGCGTGAAGCCCCAAAACAACGACTTTGAGCATCGCGCCAAAAATGCATATGAACGCACAGGTACTCTTCGGTACCTCTCAGTACCACCCTGTCTTGTAGTCAAATTGCTGCTTGTCAAATTCCGAAGATCGATTGAATCTAAAAGCCCAAGGATAAGAGTTAGATAGAGAAGCAATGTTGATAGCTGGAACCAAATCACACCCGGCATAGTGAAAAGTCAAAGGTCAAGGCAGGTAATCACTCTGAGAGGAATGGATGGTGGTCGAGACGGCATGGGGGCGGATTCATTTGCAAGGAAGCCAGTAGACGAGTTTCGAGTCAAAAGGAGAAAATCTTGAGCGTGGATAAACTGTTGAGTATGGAAGAGAGCAAGGATCTCAAGAAGTCCGTAAGTATCGTGAGTGACGCACTTCAAGATGAATCGAGAAAGTAGGAAAAGGAACTTGTGAGCAATATCTCACAATTGAATGGCTCGAAGCCAGTGGTTCCATTTTAGAACCCAGAGAAAATGAAATGAGTTAAGAGTAAAGGGGCCTATTTCATCCTAGTGAAAGTACTGAAAGGCCTGAGCGGTACAAAAGGGTGAAAATTGGGCAAAATTTATTCCAAGTACAGTCCTTCATCAATAGATTTCGCAGCTGAGAGGTAGTGCAAAGAACTCCACATAACTATATCCTCTATCCGAGAGCAACAACAAGGTTCTGACACTATATGGGGTCTTTCGTCGTAGCACATTCTCCTCTCATGCCAATCTTTAGATTAGGACTGTTGAATAAGGTTAACTATCAGGCAAAGGAAGGTGCGGTATATGATTTGAGCAGTATCTAATGGAAAATTCATTTATGATTATTGGTTGTACATGAGAACTTTGGGTGATAAATCGTCATTATACAAAAGATAACAACGAAACAAGATCAAGTAAACAGGCACCATCGTCATATCCCCATCACCACATTTTTAAAGTTGCCAAGGTTGGAGGGCCAAATCGCGAAAAAGAGAGAGGTCTAATTTCTCTGGATTCCATTGTTGATTGCCGCCCTCAAGTTGGCACAATCTCCATATCTTATGTGCCACAGCCACGAAGGAATTAGCTGCATATGCTGTAGACATGCAACAAATAATTATGATACTAACATTGGAGAAGAAAGGATTTTCAAATAAGGACCTAATCAACTTGGGTCTATCTATATGTAGGCGATATCAGAGGGTAGATGTCACATCTACGCTCACAGAAAGTCTAACAGGCGTGAAAACAACGTTGAGAGCCGATCGCAAGCGGTCACTAATAAATAAGTTAAAAGAAAGTACATAAGTGTCTAGTAACATGCGAGGATAGAGAACCTAGATGATATTGATTAGCTAAACTAATACCTACCTAGTCACGTTAGTATAATTAACCTTCCTAGTAAGCGTGTAAGCGTGTAAATTGTCGGCAAGTGATGACATTTCTTGTGAAAGGGGCAGGAAGAGGTACAGATGTGGGTTTATATCACGTGACTAGTTAGTTAGTTTTGCCCCAGAGATCGGATAGAGTTCTTTCCGGCGGAAACTAGTATGACCAAGATAGGAAGGTGGAAGGTTACAAATGACAATCAAAGGAAATCGCTTTGAGTCTTGACATATACTTTGCAATGTTCTATCTATACTCCATCTATATCTAAATCAACATCGAACAATCAATAGGTCGGTACCTTCAAATTGATTCATTGTATCTGCTTTCTGGTATGTGGGAGAAGATACGAGAGTAATGGTTGATGATTACTAATTACTGATTAACTATTGTTGTGAAAGAAGGCGCAAGTTAATTTCGATGATAGCATCATCTATCGTGTACCGGTCGGTATATGGGTATATGCCGGCAGCACCCATTGAACTTGCAGGTGCCAACATGCCAACATTTGGAATGATCGTCACTTGAGCTTAATTACTGGAGAGTTCTCATTCGTTATTTCAACTACTTAGGGTATCGCCACTACCTAGTTCAATCACCTCCTATGATTAAGATTAGGATTAGGACCAGGAACAGCAACAGCAACAGCAACAGGAACAGGAACAGGAACAGGAACACGTAAAATACCATGCACTAATACTTCGGGAACTACTGAAGCCGCTCCAACATACTCATTCAGCCGTTGCCAACGAAGAACCATTGAAGATCGACATATGTACCACAGAGACAATGTGATCTAAAGCCACTTGCTTTATAACACCAAGTCCCAAACGGGAAGGGGCTCTCCTCCAGCTTGCCTACCTTAGAGCTTAAAATTTGGGGAGTGATGCAAGGTGCAAGCCAAGCTCTCCCTATTTGTTGTGCTAACCATCTGATCAATACTCGAGTATAGTAAACAACCTAGGCGAGCTGGGTATGGATGTAGTGTCAGAACCCTTACCTCCTTTTACGCTTATCCGTATTCAACCTCTTGCAGTTGTCACTTTGCTAATCGGTTTTTGATCATTCAATGAAGTAGCAAGTTATTCGAGATACCTCTGTCAAATCTCAAATATATCGTAAAAATCACCAATACCATGACCAATGTCACCAACATCATCAAAATCACCATTTCTACCAATATCACCATTTTCAGCAATGTCATCAATATTATTTTTCCAAGGTGACTTTGATATTGGTGACTTTGATATTGGTGACTTTGATATTGGTGACTGAGTACGAATACAGTATGGTTCGAATCATTCCGGAATTTTCAACATCCGGTTAACACTCTTCCCGAGGCTAGCTGGACTGGAATTACATCAAGCTAACATTCAACAAAGACAGATGATCCCTTGGCTATTTGAGACTAATCCCACTATCGACATCTTGCAATTCCCCATGTCTCCTTGCCATCATCCCATATGTTGGTTCCTTTGGAGTTCGGGAACTAGTGATCAGTGTCACGGCCTGGCGTATTGCCGGTCGAATCTATTACCTGATAGAGTCATTTTCAAGGTCGATATTGAGGATTGCAGTAGAAAGTCAAAGGATAATTCGGAAAGAGCAATGACCGGACAGAAGTCTATAATCGTCATGGCAATTGCTAACTATATAATTGCTTGTTTATCCTGCTTTTATCAGTCCTTAACCAACACACAATTCTGCCTTCCTCTTCGTTTTCCAATTAAACTACTTACTTTCAACAATTGCCTAAGTCAAATCTCTCTCCCAATCAATCACAACCACCATGCTATTCTCTAGCACCACCATCGTCGCTATTGCTAGCATCTTAAGTGTTGCATCAGCTCTTCCAACAAAAAGACAAGCAGCGCCAACCGATGCGGACATTCTCCAATATGCCTTGACGCTCGAACACCTAGAGAACGCATTTTACAAGAAGGCTCTCAGTGAAATGCCAGAACAAATGTGGCTCGATGCAAATTTCACCTCTTCCTTCTACAATCAATTGAAGTACATTGCGCATGATGAAGAGGCACATGTTGTCTATCTTCAAAGTGGCCTCACCGCTGCAGGTGCTGCCCCTGTTCAAGCTTGTGAATACAAATTTCCATTTACGGATCCAAAATCATTCGTTGCTCTCGCTTCCGTCATTGAGGGTGTCGGTGTTTCCGCTTACCTCGGAGCAGCAGCCGACATCACATCAAAGGCCTACCTTACCGCAGCTGCGTCTATACTTGCCACTGAAGCTTTACATCAATCTGCTGAACGCAACGCGAATGGTGAAATTCCAATGGCCAATCCTTTCGCCACACCCCTTGGATTGAACGCCGTCTACTCCATCGCGTCATCCTTTATCGTCTCTTGCCCATCTACCAATGCTGCCTTGCCCGTAATGGCCTACCCATCCCTCGCCCTCAAGTCCGGCTTGCCTACTGCACCAGGCGCCAATGTTGCCCTTGTACCAGAGACGGCTCCTTCCGGGACGTTCTTTACTACCTTTGCGAGCGGACTCGACACTATCGCTGTTGAGAGCCAAGTCGGCAGTGACGGTTTAATCATGACTGCAGTTCCAATGAACATCTCGGGACAGAGTTATGCCTTCTTGACCAATGACAATTCTGGCACCTTAACTGATTCCAACATCATTGCTGGTCCAGCTATTATTGAGGTTACACCTGATTCGCCAACATTCGATTTATCAATCATCTAAAACAGTGGCTTTTTGCATGGTGGAGGTATGAATAATAAATGGTAGTAATTTTTGGATGCATTCGGTGGTCAAATAATGGTTTTAATGGGGTGTGTGCTGAGTACTATTTTATATCTAACAACGATACCCTCGTCAACTTCTGAACTTTTCAATATATAGAATAATATTCAACAAATAAAATTATTAGCAGATGTTCTTCGGGGAAATAGTGTTTTTTGCATTGACATTCTTCGATTTAATCTTCAATTCATCCAATGTCGTAAAGCGAAGCATTTGCCTAATCAATTGCCCCTCTCTGCCCCTCTCGAGCCCCTCCGCCAAACAGCCCACAAAAGAAAGGAAAATTTTCCTTCCAACCCACCTTTAGTTCGAGCTACGGGATGGCTAATATATTGCTTAATATATATATTTAAGTCATCAATTGTTACAAACAGTCATAGATTCCATCAGATGTATATTTATCTAAAGGTACTGGCCTGCTGGCCCAATGGCAAGGCGCTTGACTACGATACATGTAGGGGCTGAAAAACTTCTATACAGTTGATATCAAGAGATTGCAGGTTCGATCCCTGCGTAGGTCAAATACTTAGGAGCATGTCATCTATTTGTGTGTAACAGATATTTTGCCAAATTTGATTACGCAGCGTCCAGAATTTGGTTTGCAAGCTATTTTTGACGAAGTTTTGCACTTCTCAATGGCTAACTTAACGTTTCTAAGCATTCGATTCTTCAAGGATTCTCCAGTACTGTCAGATGGATCGATCTTTTTGGAACGAATGGTGGGCAATATAGTTACAAAACTAAGATCGGATTATTCAAATGCCCGTCTGGGAGCAACCGATGTCGTCGAGTATACGTTCCCTTATTTTCGGAAGTTAGGATAGTCCAATGATAGAAGTATAATAAAACTGTACGCTATAGAACTCGGTGTTCGTTTTGATAATGTTCTTCAGTGTCTTTCGATCCTTTACATCAGCCTGGGTCATAGGTATCAAAGAATCAATAAGAATTTATTCCTCGCTTAACCGATATCCCTGCTACGTGCACGACCCTACTATGTGTACGCTTTTATTATTTATATAGAAAATTGAATTAAAAGTTGAAAAAGCGATATTATAATTTGAAATTCAAAATTGAGATAATTGAAATAAACTTATATAATATTTTGAAATAAAAAAATTAAAAATCTCAAAAATTATAATAATAATAATGATAAATAAGATATCAACTTTTATAAAAAAAATTATTTATTTATTAATATATTTTATAATATAATTAAAAATATAAGTATTTTTTAATGAAATTATGAAATTCCATATATTATAATATAAGATATTTGAAAAAAAAAACTAAAGTTTTTTATCGAAAATTTGAAATTATATTAATATTAAATTCTAATATGTTTTATAAAAAATATTTTAATAATTAATTATTAATAGAATAATGAATTTATAATATTTTATTCTATTTTTAAGTTATATAATAACAATAATCTTTTAAAAAAATATAAATATAACTGTTTAAGATCTATAACTTATTAATATTATATTTAAATAAAGATTTATAAAAACTTATTAAGAATTTGATTTAATCTAATAATAAATATAATATAAGTATTTATTAATTTTTTTTTAAAAATTTCAATTTTAAACTTTTCTGTTATATGGTTTTTAATCAATTTTTAAAGAATGAAACTATATTGATCAGATTTTGATTTAATAAAAAATTTAAATTTTGAAAATTAAATTATTAATTAATATTAAATCAATTTTTGTATAAAATAATTTTTTTAAAAACGAATTAATGATATTTTGAATTAAAAAAAACTTCTTTTTAAAGAATTTTATTTAAAAGAATTTTTATATAATTAGAATCTTATTATATATAATAGAATTAAGATTTAGATAATTTTAAAAATAAAATTTCAAAAATAAAAGATATTTTTTAAATAATTTTCTTTTATTAATCAAAACTTTATATATTTTAATATTTAATATAATTCCTTTTTTAAAAACTTATTTTTTAAATCTTTAATATTAAATATAAAATTTAAATTCATTTTAAAAAATATTTTTATCTTTTCTAAAAATATTATAAATAATTAAAAAAATCTGATAATCTATATTAAATTTAATTCTTTTTATTTTTTAATTTTTTTTTTTTTTTTAATATTATTGATATCAAAAAATCTATAAAAATTTATTATAATCCTATAAATAGATTCTAATATATTATTTATTGAGAAATTATATATCAAGATTCTATATTCTCTTTATTTAATTATTCAATCAATTCTTAATTTAATAATTCAAAATCCTTATAAATCCAAATTGATAATATTAGTTAATTATTGAATTGAATTTTATATTATTATAATGATTTTTAAATTTTAAATTGATTTTTGTTTTGATATAAAAAAGTGTGCACATAGTAGGGTCGTGCACGTAGTAGGGATATCGGTTAATGGTCACACCCATAGAAGAGTGCAACAAAAGATGGCTAAGGTTTACGATGTTATCATTGCTAGTGGAGGACCTGTTGGATTATTCTTGGCATGTGAGCTAGGATTAAGAGGTACCTCCGTCTTGATACTGGAGAGCAGCCCCAAATCAGAACTACCCTGGAAATTGAGCCATTAGGACGGTGAGGACTAAACACACCACCTGTTGAAGCATTTTACCAGCGAGGGTTGCTGTATAAGTTATTTGATGATGAGGATCAGCCGTTGACGATTCGGAAGATCTGTGGATTCCAGTTTGGTGGACACTTCGGTGGCATCATGCTCAATGCCAACAAACTTGAGCTCGACCGTTGGAAATACCGCCTTCCTGGGCCATCTCTGACACCCGGCCCGACGACCATCAAAAAAATCGAAGCGATGATGATCGAGCGCGCAGAGAGCTTGGGAGTTGCGATTCTTAGGGATAAAGCTGTGAACAAGATAGCAGCACAAAGCGAAATCGGAATCACGGTCAAGACCGGTGATGATGCGTCGTATAGCAGTAGATGGCTTATAGAGTAAGATGGTGGACATAGCAGTTAGTAAGGCTGCGCATTTTGATTTCATTGGAACAGAAACCAGATTCACAGGTCATGCATTCAAATGTGATTTCAACCATTCAGAAAATCTGAGACCTGGATCCATCTTACCAAAACTGGCGTGTACATCGTTGCAGGCATGAACTGTTTACATCTTGTGGGTTTTGATGGTGCTATATTTGATCGAAGGCAGGGAATTACGAGAGAGCACCTTCAGGACGTGATGAACCGAGTGACAGGAATCACAGACTTGGAAATCACAACTGTGCACCTTCTAGCCTCGTACACTGATCGATCGAAGCAGGCTAAAAGCTACCGCAAGGGCCGATTTCTCCTCGCTGGTGACGCGGCTCACATTCACTCGCCACTCGGAGCTCGAGCTTTAAATGTCGGCCTCGGTGATGCCATGAATCTAGGTTGGAAACTCGCGACAACGATTCGACAGGAGGCAATATCCAACAAAAATTCGGTAGTTCTTACACTACTTAACACATACGAAAACAAACGTCAGGGCCTGGGTTCTTGAGTGGACTCGTGCGCAAGTTGCCATGTTACAGCCTGACCTGTATGGAGCGGCTATTCAGACTCTTATTCGTGACCTTATTGATACTCAGGATGGAACTAATCTGTTTCTCGACCGTATCTGGGGTTTATCACAGCGATACATTCTCGGACAAGGGGATGGTTATACCAATTCACTCGTTGGGGCCAGTGCTCCAGATTTTAGGCTGGCTGACGGCTCGAGCTTAGGCTTGAAATTACAAAGTGGACGAGGTTTGCTGGTGGATTTCAAGAACAATGCAACACTCCATGAGTCAATCGATGATAAGTACACAAGTACAATAGATATTATCAGAGCGGGAGCAATGGCAAAATGCGGTGTGAGGGCCTTGTTAGTACGTCCTGACAGCGTCGTTGCTTGGCCAGTGGAAGACAATGATACGTTTAATACTAACGAATTTAACAATGTTTTGGAAAAAATGGTTCAAAGAATAAACTTGAAATGGAGGAGTCTTTTGTCTGTATTATATGTCAACAATAATTGATTTAGTCATTATAGTTTACTCCTCCAGATTCCGTTTATAGGAGAGCTATATTATTAATGGTTCGGAGCTGGTAATTATATCTTTAATATCATATAGAAAAGACGAAAATCTTACAAAAGTGTTTCGATATTACTTCAATGTAATATTTAACTTCAAATTCTGAATATAATAAATTTTACTTTTGATTATTTCTATCTTGAAGTACCTCTAATAAAAATGAGAATGTGATTCTAATCTGTATATTTCAAAATGCTATTTATAGCTACAAATCAATTGATTAATAAAAGGTTGAATGATTGACATAAATGATTATATAAATAGTAGTATAATTAATAGACTTCAGATCTACGTCTCAATGATATATTTAATATATTAATTCCTATTATAACGTAATTTATCAGCATGTGGGCTATATCAGTATATAAACCACTTTCACCTCAATTTACACTTTCAAATACAGATTATTCAATAATCATTATATTAATTAATTAAAACTATTAAAGATCTAATAATTTAGGATCTATTATATTATTTTAATAGATTTTTGAATTATAATCTAGTTTTTTAATATTTATTATAATATTTATTAGAAAATACTCTCTTATTAGAATTCCTTTCATTTTAATATTTATTTTATTATATCTAAATATCAATCTTTTATTAAAATAATATATCAAAAATCTTTTATTCAATAAATACTTCTTTTTAATATAATTAAGTTTTTTTTTATATTAATATTTATTTAATATCTTATTTGCTTTTCAAAATATATAAATCTTTATATTCAAAAATATAATTTTATAAATTAATCTCTTTATATTTTTAATTAAAATTAATATAATCTTAAATAAAAATATAAAAAAGCTTAATTGATAATAATTTATTTAAGATTTAATTAATATTGATTAAGAAAAAGCTTTAATTAGATTATAAGGAATTTAAGAGATTTATTAATCTAAATTGAAAAAGAAGGGGGGGGGGGGGGGATAAATATATAAATTCGAATATCTAACTTGGAAAATATAGTTTTAGAATTAAATAATATTAAATCTATTCTTTGAAATTCTGATTTTATATTTTGAGAAATAATTGATTTATTATATATAGTTTTAAAAGCTATAAAGAATTCAATTTTTGAAATATAATTGATATATATTTTAATAAATTCATTGATTTGATTATTATATAAATATTTTAGATTATTAAAACACTTAATATTAAATAATTGAATTAAATAATTTAAATACAATAATAAATGTAAATATATAATATTATTCTCTTTATAATATATTTAAAAAGCTATTGATTTATAATTTTTATATTTATTTAGTATTAATATTCAATATTTATTCTTTCTTCAATTCTTAATATATTTGCAATTAATCGAAATTATATTTTAATAAATTTAGAATTCTTATAAAAAGCTTTTTAAAAGTTATAAATATAATTAAAATATATCTTTAATTTGATTTAATATTTTATAAATCAATATGCCCAAAGCTTCTCAATATATTTCATATTCTTTAATTCAAGAATATGATTTATTATATTTTCTATATTCTTATATTTAAATAAAAACCCTTTCAAATTTATATTGAGAATATATTAAATAAATATTTTCTCTTTTAATTCAATTAAATTATAACTTTTTAATTGATTTTTAATCATATTAGATTTATTTTGAGTTCTATTATCTAATATAGTTTGAGATATATAATAAAACTGAGCTACCTTTTGAATTAATAATTTTTTATTTGATTCAATAGCTTGAATAACTGAGATTATATATGCTTCTTTAGATTAAATTTTTATAATTGATTATGAAGAAAACGTATATTGAATATAAAATAATAATTCGAGGTAAAAGTGACCGATCTATTGATATAGCTAATCCACTAATAAATCACATTATATTAAGAATCAAAGAAAAAACAAATATCAAATATCAATATTAAATAAATATAGAAGCTATAAATCAATAGTTTTTCAAATATATTAAAAAAAAACAATATTAAATATTTATAATTATTATTATATTTAAATTATTTGATTCAATTATTTGATATTAATTATTTTAATAATCTGAAATCTTTATATAATAATCAAATTAATAGATTTATTAAAATATATATCAATTATATTTCAAAAATTGAATTTTTTATAATTTTAAAAATTATATATAAAAAATCATTTATTTCTCAAAATATAAAATCAGAATTCTAAAGAATAGATTTAATATTATTTAATTCTGAAACTATATTTTCGAAATTAAATTCATATAATGTGATTTATTAGTATACAGGTTATATCAATATGCGAATTACTTTCACCTCAATTTACTCTTTCAAACTCATATTATTTAATAATTTTTAAATTAATTGATTAAAATTATAAAAATTAAAATAATCTAGGATCTATTATATTATTTTAATAGATTCTTATATTATATCCAATCTTTTTATATTTATTATAATATTAGTTAAAAATATTTCTGTATTATAATTCCTTTTTTTTAATATTTATTATATTAAATCTGAATATTAATCTCTTATTAAAATAATATATTAAAAGCTTTTTATTAAGTAAATAATTTTTTTAATATGATTGGATTTTTTTTGTATATTAATATTTATTTAATATTTTATTTCCTATCTGAAGTATATAAATCTCTATATTTAAAAGTATATTCTTATAAGCTAATCTTTTTATATCTTTAATTAGAATTAATATATTCTCAAATATAAATATAAAAAAACTTGATTAATATTAGATTATTCGTGGTTTTATTAAAATTAATTAAAAAGCAGCTTTAATTAGATTATAGGAAATTTAAGAGATTTATTGATTTAAATCAAAAAAAGAAAGAATAGATATATAAATTCGAGTGTCTAATTTTGAAAATATAGCTTTAGAATTAAATAATATTAAATCTGTTTTTCAAAACCCTGATTTTATATTCTAAAAGGTAATTGATTCTTTATATATAATTTTAAAAATTGTAAAGAATTCAATCTTCGAAATATAATTAATATATACCTTAATAAATTTATTAATTTGATTATTATATAAATATTTCAGATTATTAAAACAATCTGTATCAAATAATTAAATTAAATAATTTAAATATGATAATAAATATAAATATATAATATTTTTCTCTTTATAATATACTTAAAAGGCTTTTAATTTATAATTTTTATGCTTATTTAATACTAATATTTGATATTAATTCTTTTTTTAATTCTCAATATTCTTATTAAAATATTTCAATTATTCTAAACCTATCTTATTATTTATTCATTTATTAGATATAAATTTAATAGCTCAATCTATAGAAAAATTGATTTTAGTATATCAATTAGAAAGATAAATCTATTCTTAAATCACTAAAAATAGAAATATAGTTTCACTCTTTTTATTACTATATACAATCACTATAGCCCATTTTCTATTATCTAGTTATATTATCTTATTTCTACTATTTCGTTTAATATTAGTTATTATTATTCTAGGATATATTATATTCATTATAAAGCCTATTTCATTAAAATTATAGAAATTATAATTAAGAATATTATATTTTGCTTATATATTCGAAAATGATTGAAACTATTTCTTAATAAACTTAGAATCTTTATAGAGAATTCTTTAAAAGTTATAAATATAATTAAAATATGTTTTTAATTCGATTTGATACTTTACAAATCAATATATCTAAAACTCTTTAATATACTTTATATTTCTCAATATAAGAATATAATTCATTATATCATTTATATTTCTTAATTTAGATAAAAATCCTTTGATATTTATATTAATTATTTATTCAGAAATAATATTCTTTCTTAATTCTAAAAGATTATAAAATATAGATTGATATTTAGAATTAAAAATAACATTATTAATTCTATATTATAATATTATATTCGAGATATTATATATCTTTATAATTTTTTAAATACTTATTTTTTTGTTTTTTTGAATAGTTTTGATAATAAGGAGTATATAGACTTCTTGATTATTCGAATTTATCATAAATTATTAATAAAAATGTGTATTGAAAGAGAAGAGAGTGAATTGAGATAAAAGTAATCCGCATACTAATACAATCTGTACACTAATAAATCACGTTACTTATTCCTTTCTTTTTCGATTTAGATTAATAAAACTTTCAAATTTCTTATAATCTAATTAAAGCTCTTTTTTTAATTAATATTAATTAAATCTGAAATAATTTATTATTAATTGAATTTTCTTATATCTATATTTGAAACTATATTTATTTTCATTAAAAATATAGAATAATTAGCTTATAAAATTATACTTTTGAATATAAAGATTCATATATTTCAAATAACAAATAAAATGTTAAGTAAATATTAATATATATAAAAGATTCAATTATATTAAAAAGAAATACTTATTAAACAAAAAGCTTTTAATATATTATTTTAATAAAAAATCAATATTCAGATTTAATATAATAGATATTAAAAAGAGAGTAAATTCAATAAGAAAGTATTTTTAATTTGATATTATAATAAATATAGAAAAACAGATTATAAAATAAGAATTTATCAAAATAATATAATAGATTTTAGGTTATCAGATTATAAATGGTTTTAATTAATTAATTTAATTATTATTAAATAATATAGATTTGAAAATGTAAATTGAGGTAAAAGTGATATACGCACTAATATAGTAAGTGCACTAATAAACTACGTTATTCATAAATTTAAATTACTAATTGATTTATATAATCTTATCAATTTTTTGTATCAAAAGCTGTTAGTATCACCATGGGGATAGTGAAGGCAATATAGTACTATGGTTCACACTATTGAAATATTACTTGAGGTTCTAAAAGCTGGGACTACAATACGTGTATACTAAAGTGCCGAGGCACTAGCGCTAGTGCGGTTACAAGATCCCTGTCCCGACAAAAGCATATTAACAATTCAAATTATAATATTTTGATATAAGTATTTACTTCATTAACAATTTTCAATATATACTTTTATTGTTTTAATAAAAATAATATAATATATATATATCTTTTGAAAGCATTCAACCTAATATGAGTGTATTATATAATCAAATCGCATGATCGTCGCTTATAAGCTTCTGAAAACAGTTATAGAATACAAAAACAATTATAAATACGAAAACGACTATAAATCCGAAAACAGATTATAAAATAAAGAATAAGAAAAAAAGCTTTATTTCAAAAGAATAATCAGATTAGAAAGAGATCTGTAAAAGATTAATGAAAGTGGAAAAGCTAGATTAATAGGAAAAAGCATAAAATAAGGTCTTTTTCCTTATTGAATATTGATATATAGATTCTTTAATATCATATGTTATACTGCTTATATAATCCAGTTTAGTTGTTAAACCGAACTAGCTTCTATATTATACTACTAGCCTATGACCTACGATAACTTCTAAGTTTATTTCTTATTTATTTATTTATTCCCTAATATATATTTTTGTTGGTTCGAGAAGGATACAAAAGATGTAGCACCCACGTATTATAGGTCCTGTATGCCTAATTGTATTTTATTTAAAGAGCTAGCTATATATGGAAGTAGTAGGCCTTATATAGACACTATTGAAACAGCTAGTCTCTTTTGTATTCGTTTAATCCCTTTAATACAGTAGCCATTGTATTGAAGTCATTCCTTTGAAGTGAATACCCCTGTTCACACAATTTTCTTTAATAATAATAAGCTTTGACATTACTAATCTAAATAATTAGATTTATTTCATGTTTATGAATTTAATCAAAAATCATTTATCAATCGGATATTCGAATCATAAATCCTCTTAAAAATTTTATTATTATTATAATATTTTAAAAATAATGATATAAAGTATATAAAGATATATTAATTGAATTAAGAATGAAATAGTATAAGTTTAATTTTAAATAAATCAAATTTTAAGAGAATTCTTAATGTTAGAGATATATCCTTCGTTTAAGATTTAATATTAGATAGATTATATTCTATTTCCTATAACAAATGTAGTACTAAGTTGTATTTAATTTTTCATCTTAAATATTATAATATTGGTTTTTGTAAATCATTATCTTTATAATATATATATATATAATGATTTCTTTGAAGATATATAATTTCAATTTTTATTATCTAACTTTGCAAAAGAATAATTATCTATAATTATAGCTGTCGGAACGTACGATCACGTGCTTAAGCGAATCACATGATTCTCTCCACCATATATAGTGGGAAGAATCATACCTTATTCTAAATCATCTCAATTCATATTATTCATTTTATATAGGCTTTTTATAGTGCTGTATACAGTGATTCGGAATCGACCTCCCCCCCCCAAAGTGAACCCAACAATAGTAAAAGTGAAATAATTAACTAAAATCTTACTAACTAATATAATCTCTAATTATAACTAGACAATTAACAGGACATCTAATATGTAACTCTATACCATAGGATTATCAGAATCTAAATGTAAGACATCAGCTTTTTTCTTTGAGTTACTAAATAATATTTAGTTTTTATTTAATCATTTTCCTGTAATTTAAAACTCATAATTAATGTTTATATAAATGAAGAAATCTATAGGAATTTCAGTTATATTATTATAATATGAATTATCATAATTATAATTTATATATAAAAATTTATAAGTATATTAAAAAAACATCTAATAATATTAATAAATCAATGATAATTTCAGTATTATTCTTAATTTTAACTTATAATTAATGATTCAAAAAAGAAATTCACAAAATCAATAAAATATGAAATTTATTTATTGTATTGGTAATATAAAAGATCCATGGATGTTTTTTATTATTGTATTTATATATGATATTGATTGATTTAAAATTAAAGAATAGCTTTTATTAGGCCAAATCATTCAAAATCAATCTAATATTGTCAAGTGAATGTTTTGATTTGAAGCTGATTTTTAGTTGAGGATTTGGAAGGTAAATTTTTTGAAGAGTATTCTAGGTATATTATAACTATTGAATATTAAAAACAAGGATTTTATAAATATATTCATTTCTTGATATTAAATTGATAGATGATCTTTAAAATGAGTTTAAATCAAAGTATAAAGTTATTTTAACTAAGCCTTTATTTACGAAATTGTATTTTATCAATAAATTAATTACATCAGTAAGGAATATGAAGTTATTAATTCATATCAAGTATATGCCTTTAGGGTACTGTATATATTTGCTAAAAAAAGAATTGTGGTTTCCATTTACTTCAAAAATTTCTTTCAATTATTTTTAAAAAATACTTTTTAAAGTAGAATATATATACTTATGCTATTCTTATCAAATAGATTGTTTTAGATGATTAAAAGGTAGGAATATTCTTTAAGCAAAAGATTAAAACAGATATTTTATATGTAATTCCATATGAATCATATTTATTTATAAAGAACAAGTTTTTATTGATATGAGATTATATACTATAATAAGCATTGATAAGTATATTCATAAACATGTATTTAAAGAAGAATCTATAACGTGTAGAATTAATGTATTTTATAAATAATATTAACAAAGAAATATATATAAAAAATTTAAGATTCATATTTAAATTTCTTGGATTTCGTTATTTGAGATTCTTTTAAAAAAAGTCTCAAAAATTAGAAATATAAAAACAACTCTCTTATTAATTAATTATTTTAAAGTTATTAAGAATATCTATAACATAAACATACGAGCTTTTTCTTGGCCCATCGTAGCTGACAATAATAACAGCCTCGCTATCGCTCTCCCTAGTTATTTTTAATGCTATTCAGGATTTATACCTATACTCGTACTACACAGCTTTTAAATTCTAGAAATGAATAAGATTTATATTCCTATATTTTACCAGAATGTAAATTTTGAAGCTTTTAGAGATTATAAACTTTTTGAAGTAGTGATTTCTTTATGGCTGAAGTGTGATATATGCAACCCTTCCCCAGTGGTAGTAATAATAATAATAATAATAATAATAATAACAATAACAATAATAATAATAATAATAATCAGAAATGAATATTACCAGAAATCTTTTTATTATAATCTTATATAACAATAATTTTCGATTATATTTAAATAATTAAACCAATCATATAATTCCAAGTGATACATTTATTCTTTAGAAAGAAATCTAAACGTTTAATAAACTTTTTCTATATTTAATTTGAAGTATTATAATTAAAGGAAAATGGTTCTTTGTATTATACTTATAGCTATTATAGTTTTATGATGATTGTAACTTCTTACTTCTTATCATTAATCTAAAATTGTTATATTTAAAGATTTATTATATTGATCATATTCAATGGCAAGTTTTCTCAAATCTTATTGTATCTTTCTAACGATTTTAAAATGACATTAAAAAAAATTTGAGTTTTATTTCTGATAACATATCGATCATCATAAAGTATTATCGAAAAACTCCCAATGTATTTTCTGAATTCAATTAGATTTATAATTATATATTCTTATATTTAGTAAAAGACATTGTATATAAATGTGATAGAGAATATTATTAAATCCATTTAATTTCGAAGAATATATAACAATCCATACTATGTTACAAATAATTAAGTTAGGTTTTAGGGGGATTTTACATAAGATTGAGAAATCATAAAATTTTATGCGAATATCTATAAACATTTGGTTGATAATGAAGGACTGTTACTCTATAATCTTTCATTTTTAATACTTCTTTTCTAGAATATTCTACGTATTCTTTATAGTATATAAGTACCCGGTTATACTATATGTGTTACAATATAAAACGTTGATACAAAATTTTGTATAGACTCAGAAGAAAATCTAGCTAATAGTTTTTCAATAGAATCTTGGCCAGGTAGATTTAGAACTCAAGAAAAGGTATAATATAAGATGATAAGATTAATTATATATTAATTATGGATTCTACAGATAGAGGAAGTCATATGTATCAGGATTTGAAGTTCAATATAATACCAGTATTCATAATTATTACTTTTCAATCAAAAAAGCACTTTGAGGTCTGAATAGAACGGATAGGGATATAGTATTATGTAACTAGAGTTCTAGTACTCGTAAATGGTGTTTTTATGATATCGTTACCTAGGTATAATGTTTTCGAAAAATGTAATATCAATAAAGATATATAAAAGATTGTGTTATTTGAGTCTCTATATTTTATCAGTTACCATAAAATAGTACTTCTATAGTTTCAGAATCTCTGAATAGTAATATCAATATATTGAATTGAGGATTCAAAAACATTACCTATTCTTATAAGAGTTTCATGAATCCGGTATAATACACAATATCTTGTGAGAGTTTAGTATAATTATGATAATATAAACTTTATACAGTCAAAATTATCATTTCAAAAAAAACCGGAAACATTAAACCTTCTGAAATGTGACCTCCTATTGTTGAAAATGGAATTAAAATAGTCCTTCTTGAGTGAATTTATTTCAACAGACTTTTGAACCCCTTATAATATCATAAGTATATAAGTTTTCAATTTCCGATCCATAGGCATACAATTGCAAAGCTCATAGGGTATAATTATAGAGATTATAGAGTATAGTTTTATAAACTAGTAAATAATGCTTGTATCTCTATAGTCTAGATACCAAATCTACTGAATTTGAAGTACAGCTTGGATACTATATTTCGATTGGATATTGTATATACGAGGATACTACAAAGGTACTGTTCTATAATTATATTTATCCTTTCAAGATATCTTGAAGGGATAAATAAGAAATCCATGTGACATTTTCATTATATCTTTTTACCATATAATATTCAACTGGAATATGATATTTGAGTTATCTTTCTGATTGAATATATCATATTCTAATATACATAGTTAAGAATGCAGTTTATGACTGACTTAAAGCTTATTTATCAAGAGGAAAGTATCAGTATCCCCTACAGATACATTCAGTCATAAAGTTTAATAAAATGGTAAATTATCCTCATTCTACTAAAAGTCCAAAATATTACTCTTCCACCATTAAAATTATTAGAATATTATTTAGATTCTAGCTTTTTATATTTAGAATCTAAATATAGAATCCAAGATTGAGAATATATAGAATTATTATAATCTAATCTATCAATCTAAATCCTGATTTTTAATTATAGAGTCTAATTATTCAATAGAGATTCTATATTTTACTTATAGATTCAAGTTTCTGTTTATAAAATCTAACATAAATCGAAACCATTATATACATACATATAAACTCATAGATATATGATTCAGTTCATTGGAAGATTCAAAAGTTATCTAGGTAAGAGTTGTAGCCCTGGCTTATCGCACACCATTTATTTTTTCAATCTAATTCTTTAAAATTTAATGATAAATCAGTTATATAATATAATCTTATAAAATTTGAATATTACATTAATAAATAATAACTAATTCTTATATTTCAGTTATATTTCTAATTTTATAAATCAATTTTTTTTATATATAACTTGAAATCTAAGGGATTTATTCTATCCCAAAGAATTTGTAATTTATATTTCAATCCTTTTATAAAAACAAATACAAATAATAACTTTTTTAGTTCCTTTTTTATTTATTATTATACTTTTTCGATTAAATTAAAATTTAAAAAAGATAATAACTAATTAAAGTCTTATATATTATATTCTAATTGAGCTTTATAAATATATTCAAAATATATTTTAAATTTTTTTTATAAATATATATTTAGATTTTAATTCATTAAATAGTGGGAATATAATAAGTTTAAGAACTTATTTTATATATACTTTAGAAATGATATCTTTATTATTCTCAAGTTTTTTCAAAAAGATTAATAGAGATTTATAATTCCAACTAATTATATCTTATATTATTATTAATACTTTTCCTAATTGATATATCGATTTAATATGATTAGTATACCTCTTTTCATTAATTTATTTAATAATCTATATTCTATTTGCTTTTCCTAATTCGAAAGTGTTTTTATTTGATTATATAACTAATCCCTAATTCTTCCCTTCTAATCTAATAATAACAATATTACTAGTTTTCTATTAGTAATATCTGTCTACAAAATCTAACCTCTTTTCTATTTATATTCTCAAAATAAAATTCTAGAATATATTATATACTTTTTATATTCATATTAATATAATTCTTTTTGAATTATATATATCGAAGTTTTAATACTAACTACATTTTTTATTTATCTAAAAGTTATTCTTTTTCCATTTCAATTTTTAGTAATTATTTTTATAATTCAATAAATCTTTTTAATAATTATTGTAGACTTTTAATAATCTCTCTTTTCTAAATTCTCCTAATCAAATCAAATTTAAATATACTTTTTGTAATAGAATACAGTATATTCAAATTTGAGGTAATTTATTCCTAGGATTTTTTATTAATTTTAATTTGAATTATTTTAAAGTATTAGGAAATATATCAATTTTAATAAAATTTATAATAATTACATTTAATATACATTTTGAATTTGAATTGAAAATAATGAATTTTAGAATAATAATTAGATTTTTAAAATAAAATATGAACAATTAGGTGGCTACCCTAATCTCATTTAAATATACGATAAGCCAGGGCCTCAACTCTTACAATAATCTACGACATTATATTATGTCGAAATTCTTTCAATAGACATTCCATGTTATCTTAGACACTATATACATGTGTAATATCTAGACCAGATATTTAACAGAATATTCAAATATTAAGCATAGGACTATACTGATATTTATCAATATTGATATATTAATATAATACTTTTGATTTCGAAAGCAATTTGCAAATTGTTGTGAATAATAACAAATATATATGTTAAAAACGGTTGATAAAAGTATTTAGTAAGCTTACCTAATGACTTAAGTAAGACTCAAAATGACAAAGTCTTAATCATAAAATTAAATGTTCTTTCAAGCTCAAGTAGTTAAAATATTGACTATATCGATTATTGATTATTAAACTATTTTATAAGAATGCTATTTGAAATTATGGAAAGTTTATTTATGCAGATATTTGTTCTTGATAGTTTTAGAACCGAAACAAAGTCTTCTTTTATAATCAATCGAGAAATCGTTCAATTTCATAAAATCTCCGAGTCTTGTTAGGCTCTCTCTTTAAAATTTATTTCTAATGAGGTTACATATCACATCCAGATATTAACTATTTAGATATTCGATCTTTTCTTGTTCTTTCCCCCTATTGCCTCTGGCTTTCTCTCAAATATCTATATAAAGAGATTGATTCAATTCAGTTAACAGTTTCGATTTATGATTCATGTTTCAGAAAACTCAACATTATAATTAGAAGCAACTAATTCTCAGGGTTTCAGTTTTTGACTAAATTATGATAAATCTTCAATTGTTTCTTATGAAAAATTAATATTACTTTGGATCAATAAAAACATACTTTCAATGAAATAAGAGAATTGTATCTGAATAGTTCTAACAATTTTATCATGTATTAAAAGTACTTTTTATCATTGTGTTGCTTGCAAAAGACCTTCTAGTCTAGGTAATAAAATACTTCTGTATTTTCTAAAAAGCTATAAAATGAAGGTTTTGAATTCCGATTTTTTGAATGAAAATAAAAATCTTTATTATTATTACCACCATCATTTTGATCTCATAATTTTGACTGAATTATAGAAGTATGAAACTACTTTTAAAGAAGGTATCATAGATTTATCTTTTTCTGTAACATTATATAGTCTATAAGATTTTGGTATTAAAGACTGTTCACACAAAATCTTCATTACATATTCAATTCAATATTTGATTTGATAGAATTTCATTGAAAGCTTTCTTCTACCTATTGGACTGAGTATGGTGCTAGTATTGTATAAGAGTATTGGTATTGTTTAGTCATTTGGGAATTGTAGAAGTACTAATTCAATCATACCAATTCTGAATATGAGTATAGGAACTGTTTGAATACTATTCTAGATATCAATATTAGCATCATTGGAACCGTAGAGACGTTATTTTAGTGATACTAAAACTATAGTTCTACTACAACACAACTTTGTTTCGTTCAGTTAGAGTATGTAGAACTTTACCTAGGTATCATCTATGATTATTGATTGTTCATATTAATTATTAAAATAGAAATATTGAAGTCTAAAATTTTCAAAATTCTTTTACTTTATACTTAATATCAATGTAAGAGATAATCAATTTTTGTGGTTTTATTTAAACTTATCAGTTAGCGAGAAAGAAACCTATTGATTTCGAAATGATTAGTAACTGAATTAATTCAAATTTCTTTTTACCTAGTAATCATTGTTTTGAAAGGGTATTAAAAGCTCTCTGGGTGTTTATAATAATTATCACATTATTTAGTTCTCAAAGAAGAAAAGTCTTTATATTATAGACAGAATAGATCATTGGATTTATGCTTATTTGATCCAACAAAAATCATATTATAAATCAAGAATTCCTTCAATCAACATGGAGTATATCAGTTGATAACTTATACTTCATTTTGAAACTTTCGAAATATAAGAAATAGTTATATTTAATTTCTTAAAAACAAACAGCAAACTTGATCTTCTCAATAATTTTAAGTAATATAGTAAGATTAATAATGTTCGAGATTGATAAAAATAAGTTAAGCATGATATATCGATCAGTCAAACTAGAAATAGAGTATTTGGTCATTAATCAGTAAGTTTTGAATTTATATGTTACAATACAATTCATTTCAAATAAGATATTAGTGATCCTGATTATATTATGAATTTCTTTTGAAATAAATTGTAATCATTCTAAAGTACTTGATCCATTTTAATTTTCAAATGGATTCCGTCCAAGATTGTTAGCATGATAGAGCAAACAAGAATTCTCTCATATAAAATCCTAGTTTTCTTTATAATATCTTTCGTAAAGTGGTATTTGTTTACCTAGATATGATAGTTTCAAATCAATTTTCAGTTTATTTTAATTAATAATTCTACGCAGCTTGCTATTGTTTTTGATCTTATTTACAGGATACAGTCAAAAATTATATTTCATTCAATGAGTTATAATATATAAGATTTAGATCATCGAAAGAATTTCCTTTTTTGAAATATATCTTTGAAAATCATATTCGCAAATCTCCTGGTACTCAACAATCTATTATAAGATTACTTTCTATTTCATTTCTTAGATCTACTAACTTTATGTATAGTAGATTTTGTCCTTATTATAAAACCAATTACATGGATTTCAATAACTGTTTGATCATTTGAAAAGAAAGGAGTAGAGAGATAAATTCATTATGTAAAAATGATTATAAAGTTGATATTATTATTAGTAAGCAAGTATATGAATTCTACATCTTCATATTGCAATTAGATTTTCAATTCCAATATATAATATCGAATATCAAAATTGTTTCTTATTAGACAGACATCATTAAGAAAGAAAAGTAATGTATAATTCATTGTTATGTTAATGCTTGATAAATGATAAAAATCAATTGTGATAATTTTATTTATTCTACTTTTGAGAAGGTTTCTACAGCAAATTAATCAGCATAATTTTGTGTATAGATTTATGTTTGTATAGGTATGTATGTTATAATCTTATAATGACTAGATTTTCAAGATTTATTAAATTTAAAACTTCATTAGGATACATTAGTCATTATCTGAATAATTTTGTATTTGTATATTAACAGTTAATCAAGGTTTCTGGATATATAAAACATCAATCTACTGAAGATTAGAAATTATAAGAATTGTTGTATATATATATATATATAGATACTTCTATTATTCTTAGTATAGTAAACTTAAAGGTTGCATTATTAAATCATTGAATATAGACTCTATTATAAAATCCGGAATGTTATACTTATCAATATTAATACACAATATATATCATTCTTGAGGTATTACATCTGTTAGGGCTAAATATAAAGAGGATTCTGTTCATTTATATATAGCAATAATTTCGTTGTCTTTATATCTTTCGAAGGATCCTATAGCTATAGAATTATTAGGTACACTAGTGGGTGCACGGACTCACAGGACACACGTTTTTTGAAAACAACCTGAAAATAAACTATTCAAATTGTATATAATCAATTCAATTTCAAATGTTATTTAATATATAATCAATTAAATATAAAATTATTTTTATTAATAAAGAATTAGAAAATATAAATCATTGAAAAAGCGTATTTTTTGGTGAATTCAATTATTACTATATAGAAAAAAAATCTATACTTTATTTCCATTGAGTTTAATATAGCAAATTCTATCATTTATTAATAACTTCAAAAAATGGATTTATTAAAAAAAAGCTTATGAATATATTTGTAAGCTTTTAAAAAACTTAAAAGAGTTTTTAATGAAAACATTTACAAGATACTTATTTTACTTCTTCGAAATAGATTATAAATGGAATCTTACAAAATCATAATTAAATATTCCAAATCAAAAATCAAATAATACTTTGTATAATTCTATTTGGAAAGATATTTTATTGCTTAAAATAATAGGAGTTTTATCATTTTTGATAATATATATAAATATAATATTATAAAAAGATTTTGGGAATATATTATATATATAGACTTTGTTTCTATACGAAAAGGAAAAATTCTAAGAAAAATTGAAATTTGATATTAATTAAAGAATATAATAGAATGTTCTCTATTAAAAGAAATTAAAATTCATTATAGAATATAGATTTCTTTTGAAGAAAAGGTTGAAAAACTTAAATCTTATTAAAATAAAAAGGAATATATAAATAAATCTAAATTTAAAAAATATTTTGAAAATAAAGATCTTGAAAAATATAAAGAATGTATTTTTTATTTATAAAAAACTAAAAAGCTATATGTTAAGAACATCAAATTTGAAAGTAATATATAATAATATAGAAATACCATATTGAATAATTATTTTTATTTCTATAGAAGTTGTTCAAATATTATAAATAAAAGATTTTATATATAAATAATTTTTTAATAAAAAATAATAATAGTTCTTATAGATTCGTTAAATATAGTTTTGTATAAAAATTTGAAGATATATATAATATCGAAAATGTATTTTATTCCTTTGATTTATTCAATCTGAATTTAATAAAAGATATTTGGAATATTTCAAGATAATACATTTCAAAAAAAATAATAGAAGATATAAGGAATTTTATAATAGATATAGAATTATGTATAAAATTAATAGAAGATGTATATAATTGATGTTATAGTAGTTGTTAGTTATTTAGTTGTAATATTATTTCAATTTGAATTTTCTGAAGTGTTACAGACTATTTTGTGAGTCTGTGCATTCACTGGTGGTATTATTATTTATAAAATATCGATAACTATTTAACTTCTCTGTGTTAGATTTTATTCATCTTATAAATAGCTTTATGCTCATTTTTGATAAGAAATGCTTATTATAAGTAGCCTCAAACAATTAATTATTAACATGTTTTGGTAATATGACATAGACATAGTTAATGTTCATCAAACTTATACACCTTTCTTTTCAATATTGTAGTAAATATAAAATAGAATCCATCTATATTGAATTGAAGCATAACATTTTTTAAATTCCAAAATATATCTAGATATAACATATTTCTCTTTCAAAGATCTCAAAGAGTCATTAATATTCAATAATACAAAAGTTCGGATTATTTCAATAAATAAAATAATATGAAATAATCCTAGTAATACACTTGTCGATACTACTTTGAAGGATTTAGTATAAAGGAAATATTTTAAGATTTATATACCTATTTTTTAAAAAAAAAAATTAATTCAAAAATTAGATTAAGGAATTAAATCAAACTTTTGAGGCTTTTGAATATTTCAATAAATATTTTTAGTTGTTCAAAATGTTGAGAATATAATAAAAGAAATAAAGAATCATAGACTTTCAGGTCAGGGGAACTAGAAAGGGAATCAGAGAGAGATTTGTTAGAAGTCATCGAACCTTGAGAATCTAGAAAGGCACTCAGGACTGGATCTATGTGGTAGTATTGGATCTATTATTGTTAGATTTATTATTATTAGATTTACTATTATTAGATTTATGAGTGAAAGTTTTCATCAGATTTTCTTTCATTTGAACTAATGCACAAACTACTTTTTAAAAATTAAAAATCTCTCAATACATCACAATAGTAGTAGTAACAATAATAATAATAGTATTATTTAATATTTAGCAAGCTGATATAAGCCTGACCCTGGGAACTTCCCGAAAGTTATAAGGATATACTAAACTATAGATTTCAGATAATATTATGAAAAGCAAATCATATATATAAGAATTAGAAAATCTATTTGAATAACTCCTCTTGCACTAATGAAAATAAAGCCAACAATATTCAAAGATTCTGAAAAGCTAAATATAGTTTCAAAAAATAGATAAATATATATTATAAAAACAATTATTTATATAAACAGCCAAAAAATTAATGTATTTACATAGAAAAAAAGAGATCCCTATTACATCCCTGACCACTATTTAATAAGATATAGAAAAAGTGGAGCGCTTGGTAAAGAAAAAGAGAAGAATGAGGATACATTATGGTGCAGGCCCGCAGGATGAGGTAGTATTATGAATTACTCTAGAATAGTAGGTACAGGATATAGATTGTGACGTAGCTCGAAGAGCTACAATACAAAATCTTACAAATTGAAGGTATACAGAGTTTTCACACCTAAGCTAACCCGATAGGGCCTGTCATGCGGCCACGTGTTTTCACACCGTGACAGAATAACCTTAAAACTTTTATTTCCATAAAATCTAGGAATATAAATCTTATTAATTTTAGAATTCTCAAAGATATATAGTATAACTGTAGAGATGGGTTTTAAATAATATCATAGATAATTATGGAGAGTGCTAGTGAGGTTGTTGTTATTTTTAGCTATTAAGGGCCGGGAAAAAGCTTGTAATTAATGATATGATTTCTAACATCCATAAAATCTTTCATTGATCATAAAAATAAGAATCTAATTCATGGATATAAATATTAAATTTAGAACATTAATAAAAAAAGGCTTTCAATAATCTTTATAAATTTTCATTGGAAAATAAATTTAGAATATTCCAAAAAAGGAGCCTTATATTTAATAACTAATTTCTAATTTTAATATTTGATGTAGAATGGAAATAAAACTTTGATTTAACATAAGATTATGAGAATTTTTTCAAATAATATAGTTCAACTTTTACCAAAAAACACGATATTTCTAGAATTGTTTATGCTATCAAATCTTGTTTTTTTCATAGAGATTTGAGAATTGAACAAAAAGTTTGAGGGATATAAAAAGAATATTAATATTCATGGGAATCAAACAGAGTACAAAATTATAAAACCTGTAATTTTTCAAAAAATCCATATCAAAAATATACAAAAAAAGTTGTCAAAAGAAGTTGAACAAAATTTATAAGATTTGTGATAACTATTACAGGTTATGCGCTTAGCGGAGAAGAAACTAAGCTCGATTGGGGATGGTATTGTAATAATACTATATAAGAAGTTTAGGCTACAGAATGTATATGTATAGAATCGTTAATATGAAAAGCTTGATTTGATATTCAATTTATCCATTGATAAATAATATTTAGCATATAGAAAAGTACGTATTAGAATGAGATTTCGATATAAAAATCAAAATCACTCATTTATGCTTCTTCCCACCCCTTGTATAACTAATAATATATAAATAACATACATTATAAATCTAAATTGAAATCAACTTTAATTTGAAACAACCGTCTTTATTGAGTTCAAATCAGTATTATAATGATAAAAAATCATTAATATATTTATCACTTCTTATTTGGAATAGTTTTATATGATTTTTCTAATTTTTCAAAATCTTAAATTATAATCTCGAATTAAAATCTAATAAAGGATTTCCTTTTGAATAAAGGATTCTCTATTCTACTTCATAATAATATTTTCTCTGATATAAAAAATATAAAAATTATAAAGAATATATAAATCTTTTCTTATATTATTCAAATTTTTATTATTTTGTCATAAGAATTGATTTTCTTAATGTTATAGTAGTATCAGATAGTTTGATCAATATTTAAAAAAAACAATAATAACCAGGTATATATTGATTACATCTGTAGATAGCTTATTAGATTTCTTAGATTCTTTAGATTTCTTGGATTTTTAATTAATCAATTATAGTATTCTTACATTTAACTAATTCTCATAAAAGAACATTTTTTTATCTCAATTATAATAATTACTTCAAACGATTTCGAAATAGAAGCTTTATTGCTCTTAGTCGCGTCATCGTGAAATCGAGATGAAATTATTTATATCTAAAGTTTACTAGTAGGACTGTTAAGCATTCTCTCAACGTAAGCCGAACATCTTATCTCTTCTTGAATTACTAAGTTTTTCACGTCAATATAGTTATTGCGATATGAGTAAGCACATACACACCAGTATACTAGAGCACGAGCGTATTATATCTATAACGATATGTAGAATGAGTTATATGATAAAATACTCTCATACTCCTCAAAATCCATTCCATTACTTTTCTGCTCTAAAATCAAGAGGTGAACTATTTTTGTATCCTTTAGATTTTATAGCATATATTCTATATAGAATTTATATGTAATCTTTTTTTTTGGAAAATTCATAAAAAGATTCAAAGGAAATATGTTTATAGAGTCTGTCCTCCTCTGATGAAGTCTATCCTCCTTTTATGAAATCTATTCTCCTCTTATAAATTTTAGCTTTCTTCTATAAAATCTATTTCTCTTCTATAAAATCCATTATAGAATCAAAAAAGCATAAAAGTAAATTAGCTTCCAATTTTAGAATGTCAGAGCAATTAAATCGCTTTTGAAGGGTATGAGAGTAATTTGTCGTAAGTTATATTATATCGCCTACATTAGCTGTAATCAGTCTCTACAAGCAGAACGATCATATTAATATAATAGTAAGTTGAAAGCGATATAATATAAGTTACTTCATATATCACTGTAGTTTCTATAGCTTCTAATCTAGAATAGATTAGATAATGTAATTTATCAGCATATAGGCTATATCAGCATATAGGCCACTTTTATCTCAATTCATACTTTTCTTTTTCAATATACATTTTATTAACAATTTATAATAAATTCGAATAACCAAGAAGTCTATATACTCCTTACTATCGAAATTATTCAAAAAAACGAAAAACTAAGTATTCAAAAGATTGCTAAAATATCAATATAAATCTTATAATCTTTTGGAATTAGAAAAGAATATTATTATTGAATATATATGTAATATAGATTTGAAAGGATTTTTATTTAAAATCAAGAATATAGAAGATATAGCAAATTATATTTTTGAATCAAAAAATACAAAATGTATTGAAAAGCTTTGAGTATATTGATTTATAAAGTATTGAATTGAATTAAAAATATATTTTAATTATATTTATAAGTTTCAAAAAGCTTTTTGCAAAGACTTTAAGCTTATTGAAAACTGATTTCGATTGATTGCAAATATATAAATGAAATATAATATTTTGAATAAAGATTTCTATAATTTTAATAAAATAAACTTTATAATAGGGATTATAAGCATAATAATAATAATTATTAATATTAAGAAATATAATAAAAATAAATCAATATAATTAGGTAATTGAAAATAAATTATAATAATAATATATGGAAATAAAGAGAATAAAATTATTTCTTTATTTCTAATAATTCAAGAATAAATTTATATTTTTGATTGATATATCAAAATCGATTTTCTTATAGAATAGATTATTAAATCTATATTTAATGAATAAATAAATAATAAAATTGGTTTAGAATAATTGAAATATTTTAATAAATATATTAAGAATTAAAGAAAGAGTAAATATTGAATATTGATATTAGATAGATATAAAAGTTATAAATCAATATTATTTTAAAATTATTATAAGGAGAATGATATTAAATGTATATATTTATTATTATATCTAAGTTATTTAATTTAATTATTTGATATAGTTTGTTTTAGTAATCTGAAATGTTTATATAGTATTCAAATTAATAGATTTATTAAGATATATATTAATTATATTTCGAAAATTGAATTCTTTATAGTTTTGAAAGCTATATATAATAAATCAATTATTTCTCAAAATATAAAATCAGAATTTCAAAGAATAGATTTAATATTATTTAATTCTAAAACTATATTTTCCAAGTTAGATATTCGAATTTATATATTTATCCCCCCCCCCCCCCTTCTTTTTCAATTTAGATTAATAAATCTCTTAAATTCCTTATAATCTAATTAAAGCTTTTTCTTAATCAATATTAATTAAATCTTAAATAAATTATTATCAATTAAGCTTTTTTATATTTTTATTTAAGATTATATTAATTTTAATTAAAAATATAAAGAGATTAATTTATAAAATTATATTTTTGAATATAAAGATTTATATATTTTGAAAAGCAAATAAGATATTAAATAAATATTAATATAAAAAAAAACTTCATTATATTAAAAAGAAGTATTTATTGAATAAAAGACTTTTGATATATTATTTTAATAAAAGATTGATATTTAGATTTAATACAATAAATATTAAAAAGGAAGAGATTCTAATAAAAAATCATTTTTTAATTGATATTATAATAAATATGAAAAGATAAAGTATAATATAAGGATTTATTAAAATAAAATAATAAATCCTAGATTATTAGCATCTTTATAGTTTTAATTAATTGATTTAGTTATTATTGAATAATATAGCTTTGAAGTAATAATTCGAGGTAAAAGTAACTGATCTACTGATATTGTATAAACAAGAGTATTCACTTCAAAGGAATGACTTCAATACAATGACTACTATATCAAAGGGAGTAAGCGAATACAAAACAGACTAGTTCTTTCAATAATATCTATATAAGACCTACTACTTTCCTATATAACTAGCTTTTTAAATAGAATATAATCAAATATATAGAATCTAGAAATATATAGATACTATATCTTTTATATCCTATTTGAATCAATATTAATTAATAATATTATAAATTACTTCAAACTAATTATTCAAAATATCTTTTTACTCTTACATCTTTTATTCCTATTATTAATACTATAATATCCCAGGTAAATATTAACTTTAAACAATTTAGCAAAAAATCCAATCAATTTATTAGTATAAAAACTTATAATAATATAATTAATAACATTAACTCTTTATAATAGAATTATAAGAATTTTTTATATAATAATATAACTAATACTTTTTCTTATTTTCCTATTCCTATTAATCTCTACATTCCTTTTAATAAAACATTAATTAATAGTAGAAAAGCTTAGGAAACTATTAGGGATTTAAAATTTAAAAAAGAATCATAAAATTATTTCTTTTTAAAAGATTTCAATAAAACTAGGTAGTTTTTTTAAAAAAATATATTTAAAATTGAAATTGAATATTAGGTTAATAAATATTTTCTTTTTAAAACAATTATATATTCAAAAACAGGAATCATTGATTAATTTTTTAAGAATATACTTATATTTAACTTCGATTTTATTTGATAATTATTATTTAAAAATATTAATAAATTAATATTATATAACTTTTATGAGATTTTATAATATCACAGAATATATATTGATATTAATATAAATATCAATAATACTTTTATCGAAATGTTTTTCTGTAATAAATATTATTATTAAATTGAAGAATAATTTTTGCAATATTAAATTAATAAAATCTAATTATTTATATTCAAAAATAGATTAATCTTTCTATTAAATTTAATATAAAGATTTAAATCAAACTTTTTATTAACTCTTCTATCAAATTTTTAAATAATGATATAATTGATTATCTAACTTTATTGAAATCTAATAAAATTATAAATAACCCAATTACTTCTTTTAATATATATAAAAAATTATTTTTATTTTATAATATTAGAGATAATCGAATTCTATATATAGTTTTATTAAAATTTAATAAAGATCTATTAATAAATGTTTTTATAAGATTTTTTAATAATAATAATAACAATCTGAATAATTCTAATAATAAAAATAATTAGAATAATAATAAAAATAATAAGAATAATAAAAGTGATAATAATAATAAGAATAATAGGAATTATGATTATTCTGATTATTCTAATTACAAGAATAATCAAAATAATAATTAATATAATTAAAACCATTATTTTATTAATCTCTCAAAAGTCTACAGAAATAATAACAAATATAAAAATATTAATAATTCTTTTGATTTGAAGATTTCTATATTTGAGAAATACTATTGCAAAATATTTATATTATCTAAAATAATTATAATAATCTCTCTGATTATATTTTTAGGTGTAATTAAAAAAATATTATTAAATAAATTTAAATAATCTCTTTGATTTATATCAAGATTTATATAAAATAATAGTTAATAATTTCAAAGAATCTGAATATCAATAAAATATATTTTTCAAATAGAATAATATTATTTTTAAAATCTATATCAAAAAGAATTTGAATATAAATCTTTAAGAAATATTCAATACAATAATTATAAATTTATATTTCCTTTAGTATATAATTTTTATAATTATATATAATCATTAATTATATTACATCAAGATTTTATTTATATATAATAATATTCCAAAAATACTATTCTATAATAAATAATTTTTATTTGAATATTTCAAATCTAATTAATCAGATTAAATAGATTATTGATTTTTATCAAAGAACATTTTTAAAATAAAAAATATTGATTAAAACATTTCTTATACATCAATATTTTTATAATAATAAATCTTTGAAATCTTTAAATTCCTTTTTTCGAAAAACTTATAATAAATTTGTTAGTAAATAACCTTTTTTTATATTATTTAATAAGAATAATAATGATTATTATTCCCCTAATTATAAAAAAAAGAGTTGTAGATATTATAAGTATATATAAAATAAAATAAACTAACTCAAAACAAATTATTATACTAAGTATAATAATCTCAATAATAAAAGTTTTATAAAATGATATGATTAGTTTTTTATTAATATTGAATAAAAAAGTAATCGGAATAATAATATTAATAATAATTACTTCATTAATTAATATTTTATTGATATAAATAGTTTCGAAGAGATATTCAGGATATTCTTTATATCAATAAATATTTATAATAATATTTTAATAATAATTGATTTCAATGATACTATAAATATTTATATATTAACAGTTAAGGTATTTACTATAAATAATAAATGATATAATAATAATAAATTCTTTAATATTATAATTAATATAGATATAGTTCAAAAATTGATTATTAAATATAATCAATATATAATATAAAAAAAGATTAAGAACATTAAATACAATAAAGCTATTATTAATCAAATAATAGTTTAGTATAATATTGGAGCAATTATTTCGATTAGTTTATTCTATATAAAATTTCTATTTGAAAATATAAAATAAAATATTATAAAAACCAATATTCTATTTTTATCTTGTTTAATAAATATAGATAGACTTAAGTTTAAATATAATAATCTTTATAATATTATTATATTTAAAAACATTCATTTTGTATATTGATAATTTAGTTATATATTTTTTTTATAGAATATTGATACTCAAAATTTGATTAATTATTCTATTAATAATAAAAAATACTATTTTATTAAAATCTAGCTATAACAAATCCATTATTCATTCGATTATCTATTTATTTATAAATTCTATAAAGTATTTAAGTGTTTAAGTGTTTTGAATATAATAAAGACTTTAAGGTAATGGAATAATTTATTAAGTTCTATTACCATTTTTAAATTTATAATAAATCATTTAATAGATTTAAGTTCTTTTTATCTAATAAGGACTTTAAATTCAATTATACAATATTCATTGATATACTTTATATCAAAAATGATTCTATTTTGTATATTATTAATAAAATAATATATTTTCAAATTATTTGATAATTAAATAATGTATTTATGAAATATATATATAACAAGTTCTATGAATACTGGATTGATATATATATTAGACTATTAGAATATATTATTTACAATATTGATATCAATTTTATCAAAAAATAATTTCAATAGTATATTATATTAATATTTATTTAAACAAAAACAGTTTTTGTGAAAATATATTATTCTATTAATATTATTAAGAGATTTTATTCATTATTATAAAGATTTTATGAAATTATTTATAATAAAGTTCATAATTTAGATATTAATAAAGTAGTTATATTTTAAATAACTATAAATACTATTAATAATATTACTAAATCTGATAGTTCAATATTTATATTACTTGTTTTTGGTATATTCCCTTATATCATTGAAAACAGCCCTTTAATATTTATTATTCAATAACGAATTGCTATAATCTCTAAAGCTATAATAAAAGTTTATAAACTCCATAGCTTTATATAAATATAAGAAGTTCTGAATATATATAATAACTCTTTTACAACTACATTTTATAATTTGCTATCAAATAATATTGTTTTGATTTAGAAAAAGAGCAATAGAACAACTTCTAATAAATAAAAAGGACCATTTTCATTATTCAATATAAATAATATGATTTATATACTTGATTTATCTTATAGATCTATAAAATTCAGATTTATATTAATAAAACTTTATTATTAGATCAATTAAATTCATCAAATTATTTAAATTGATCAAATTGACCAAATTGATTATATTCTAGATCATTCTAATAGATATAAGGTAATTCTGCTAAAATCTAATAAAATAAAATTATTTGTTTTTGATATATTTATTATATATGTTATAAACTCTAAAAAGCTCTTTTTAGATTTATTGAAAAATGGTTAGACGTTTATATCAATATCTTTTTTATAAATAATTATATCTCAAATTCAAGTATATATATAAAATCAATATTCTGATTATTTTATTATTAATTTTAAGAATCTGATTTTATATAAAAGATTTAGAAAAAGAAAGATTAATAAATTAATAATTAAGATATATTTAAGATTATATTGCTATTAAATATTTTTTTAAGAATATATATTTTTAAATTATAATTCATTGATGAAATCAAGAATAAAGATATAAATATTAAGTTTTATTAATCAAGATTAATTATTCAAATATATAATAATATCAATAGAACAATTGTTTTAATATAATTATTAATAATTTAATAATTATATTAATATATTTTAGTTTTATTAACTACAAATGCTTGAAAAAATAATATAAATATATATATTCAAAATATTATTTAGATATATATTTAATCTATATCAAATTTATATTACACTTTTTATATCTATAATTCAGAAGAAATGGATTTGCTAATTAATATGATTTTATTTGTTATTAAATTATTATATAATATTATTAAAACAGGAAATCATTGATTTAGAATATATTATATTTATTATTATAAAAAGCTTAAAATATAATAATTTATATATAACCCTTATTTTTTGTATATTAATAATAAAAAAACTGAATTTAATATTATAAAACTATAAATAAATAATATGCTTATTATTAGGAATAGTATATTCATATAGATTAAAAATAAGTAATTTAAGTAAACTGATTTTATAATTAAAAATCAAAAGGAATTAACTTTTAATCATTTATTAAAGTTTAATAGTATTATTTTTATATTCAAAGGAAATAATATTTATTTTAATTAATAAAAGTGATATAAAAATTTACAATTTGTTTTTATAGAATCTATAAATATTTATAAAATATATAACAGAGTCCGAAAGTATATTTTTATATATAATCAATATATTATATAATGAGTTTATAGAGTATATATTATGATTATATATTAATCAAAAGTATCTTTTAATTTATTTATAATAATATAAATAATATAATCTAATAAGAACAATATTATAATATTAAATAAATATATCAAATAGCAAAAAGAAAGTTTTATTAAAGAATTTAATTATATATTATTGAATTTGAATTTATTTAAGATTATTATTTTTGCTAATGTTTCTTTTATAAATAATAAAGATTATTTATTTTAAATAGAATATATAATTGTTATAATAAATAAATATAATAATATTAATATTATTTATTGATTATTTATTAAATATAAAAGAATTATATATAATATTCTAGCTTCAGAATTATACAAATTAATTTAAGGATTTAATATCAAAATAGTGATTATTTCTATATTTAATATTATTCCTAATAAGGAGATTTTATTAGTTTTATATATTAATTTAAAATTATTATATAATTTACTTATTAAATTAGATATAATTAATAAAAAAGAATTAATAATTGATATCATAATATTATATTAATTTTATAAAAAGGAGAGATTATTGAAATTATATAGATTGATGGTTTTAACTGATTTAATCAACATAATAATAAAGGGAAAGTTATATTAAGTTTTTATTGATTTAATTAATATGAATAAAATTGATATTACAGTAATAAAATAAATAAAAAAGGATTAAGGAAGGGAATAATTTTATTAATAAAAGATTAGGGATTTTAATTAATAAACAAAGAATTTTTATAACTTTATAAATTTCTTTTTAATTATATATATTAAAGATTATAAAAAAGAGTTTGAATATATAAATAAGAATATTCACTTTAAAGAAATGATTCAAAGAAATGACTTTATATAATAACTATTATATTAATGTCACGTTAAAGTGACGCCACCAATAGCCTTAGGCTAATTGGGTTTATATAGGCTTAATTCTCCCCGTGACACACCCCCGAGATTACTGATTAGCTGGTTATAGATAGTAATCTCTTTATACTAACCTCATTGAATCATATATACGCAAATCTTTACTATATTCTTGTACTGCCAAATCTAGGTTCTCTTTTTGGATACAACTAGATTTTAATAGATTGTGTGGATATAGCGGGGCAATAGAGCAGAATCCTTATATTAATTCTAATAAACTAAAATTAGATAACTAATATAGGTCTATTAAAATACTCTCTTATAAATAAATCTATTAAACTCTATAAAAGAGTACAATAAAGTAAAGAATTGTATTATTGCGTTATAAACGTATATTAGGCTCATAACTATCACACTAAAAGTGATGCCACCAATAGCCTTAGGCTAATTAGGTTTATATAGGCTTAATTCTCCCGTGACATTAAAGGAATTAAATAAATGCAAAAGAGATTAGCTTTTTTAATAATATTTATATAAGGCCTACTACTTTCCTATATAACTAGCTCTTTAGATAGAATACAATTAGATATACAGGACCTACGAACACGTGGGTGCTACGTCTTTCGTATCCTACTCGAACCAACAGATATAATCGATCCACTGATAAATTATATTATTTATTGAAATATTTTAATTATTTTAAACTTGTTTTATTATTTATCTATTTATTTGATATAGATTGAATAACTTAGTTTATAAAAAGATTAATTCTGATATATCAATTAAAAAAATGTATCTATTTTTAAATTATTAGAAATAAGTGAATAGTTTTATTCTTTTTATTTCCATATATTATTATTAAAGTTTATTCCTGATTATTTGATTATATTAATTTGTTTTTATTATATTTCTTAATATTAATAATAATTATTATTATATATATAATTTCTATTATAAAGTCTGTTTTATGGAAATTATAGAAATCTTTATTTAAATTACTATATTTTGCTTATATATTTGTAATTGATTGAAATTATTCTTTAAGAAATTTAGAATTTTTTTAAAGAACTCTTTGAAAATTATAATATTAATGTTTAATTTTATAAATTCTAATATCTTGAAATACTCTAATATTACTTAATGTATATATTTGAAATTAGAATTCAAAAGGATAAGCCTTGATTTTTGATTTCTTTTACTAAAACAAAAACCTTGAATATCTTTTAATATATAGTTTTGGATTTTATATTAATTAATATATAAGAATATAAAAATTTAAATGGAATTAGAATAAGGTTTTACATCAAATGAATATATTTTATTTTATTTCCTCATTATTGATATCAGAATTGGAATTCGAATTCTTATAATAACTTTTCAATTCTTAATAATAAATTTAATTATATATACAATTTTTATACTTTTTTATTCCTTTATTCATATTAATAGCTTCTTTTAAATTCTTTTTAATATTATAAATTCTTGCTTTACCAATCTTTTAATTCTGTTTGGAATTTTGTTTTTAATATAGTTTTCTATTCAATAAGAAAATATCTTATTTAATATTAATTTTTATTTTATTAATATTATATTTTTTATAAAAATCAAAAGAACTCTTAGAAAATAAAGAAAAATAAATAAATCTACAATTATTTTAATATTATAGTTTATTAGAAGAAAAACGCTTATTATTATATTGATTAAATAAATGATTATCTAAGAAATTGAAATAGTAAATATCAAATTAATTATTTTTCTTTTAATCAATTTGTTTTATAAAGGTTAATAGATTTATTTCTATTATAAAAACAGATATATAAATATAAAGCTTTATAGCTAAGTATTGATAAGCAATTAGTATTTGAATATATTTAGATTTAATAATACCTATATTCTAATTAAATATTATAATATTTTAAATAAATTTCTTGAAATTCTTATATCAGTATACATTTCTAATAATATATTTGAGTTTTTCAAATTTCTTAAAGAACTATATTTAATAGTATACAAAAACAAGTTTTAATTTTAATATATTAATTCTCAAGTTTAGTTTTTAATTCAATTTGTATCGTATTAGATATTTTGTTGAGATATTATAGTTTTTTATTTATAAATATTAATTAAATTAGAAAACAATAAGATAAATAACAAATAATTTTTTAATAATATTTAAAAACTTGATTTTTATATGAATAATGAATAAATATATATTATAGAAAATAGAGATATTATTTATAATTCTAATAAACATACCTCTTTCATTATTTAATTAAAAATAATTCAGATTTTGAAAGCGGAAATATAAAATAACTATTAATATTAGGTTTTATTATATAGAAATCTATATAATACATAATAACTATTAAAATTGTTTTATAATAAAAATTGCAATTAAAAATCTCATCTTATCTATTATAATATTATTTATTCTATAGATCATAAATAAAGATTATATTAATAGAAATATATTAGATATTATAAAAGAGTAATCTTGTTTTAAAATCTATAGAATAAATAAAAGATCAATAATATCTTAAATTACCTCAATCATTTAACTATAGTTATCAAACTAATTAGTAGATATATAAATTATTTATTAAAGATTATTGGATAATAAAAAGATATTGTTTAATAAGGATTCTTATAAAAAAACAAATATTATTTAATGATTTAGATTTACATTTAATAGAAACCAAATGATTATATTTTATTATTGAATCGATAGTTTATTATAAACTTTGAGCCATTAAATAAAACAACAATCGAGTAGTTTCGCTTTTGTAATAATTTTAATAAAAAATATATTTCATTAAATTTTCAATTTAGTAATTAAATTATTAAGTAGTATTATTATTATAAACATATTCAATCAAATACTATAAATAAGTTCTTTTTTTAATAATTTAAAAAAGATTTAAATAAAAATTTGATTATAAAAAAAATAATATAAAAAAAGAAAATAACCTAATATAAATATTAATAATCTATTTTTATATTTAAAACGGAATTTGCTATCATTTGTAAAGTTTATACATAGAATAAAGGATATAGAATTAGAATAGTACTCAGGGCTAAGATATTGGCCCAAGATTAGCTAATCTGAGCTAAGCTAATTAGTAACTACACGTGATAAAAGTATAACAGTATACTCCCGATTGATACCTTAAGGGGACAAGTGGGAATTCTATACAGTACCCATACAGTACCCCACACTATACAATACCCAATCGGGATATAGTATATAAACTATACTCTTGATTGAATATGATATACACACTCCTAGTATAATAAAAGCATTATCAAAGTACAACTAATCAACCCCTATAATCAGTTTTTATAAACCCTGAAATAATAGGTTTAGACTTCTATAGCTAATTCCTTTAAGCTCTTTAACTAATTTCTTTAAGATTTATATTATCCAATTTAAAAAAACTAGAATGTAAATTAATTACTTATCTTTTCAAATAAATTTTAATAAAAAAAGAGTTATAATAAAAAAAAGAATTATTATATCAAAAATTTGAGATAAATTTTAATTAAAAATTAAGCTTTATATTATATTCTTATTCTTTATATTAAAATTTATTTCAAATATCATAAATTTTATAAATTCAAAATTATTATAGAAGTATAATCTTATAAATATATAATTTATAGTATTTAAAAAATCCAAATTATACATCAATTCCTAAAATAATATTATAATTCAAATTATAAGGATATAAAATTATTATTAAATAAAGTATAGTTTTTTATATATTTTTTATAATATTATAAAACATATAATATATTAATAATACAAAAGCTCTAAAATATATATTCTATTAAATAATTGATTAAATATTAATTTAAATATAATTTAAAAAAGCTTTTTTTTTCTCTAAGTTCCTAATTGGATATAGTATTAATACTATATAGGAGTTTAAATACCGCTTAGGGGTTCGGGTACTGTAGAAACACCACTCTATTAGTACTAGTACGGTACTTCCACCGTTTCATATTCCTGCTTATCCCGTTATGATATATATAGTCTTATTTATTCACTATTTAAAGATAGCTATTCGTCTCTTTATAAAAAGTAATGTTCAAAATATTTGTTCTAATTTATAGTATATCTTTTGATGAACTTTTGCATATCAAACACCTTCAAGAACAATTAAAAAACTAACATTTTTATGAGAAAAAAAGCTCATATTAATTCTAATCAAACTGACTCAATTCAAAAACAGAAAGTTTAAATAATCTTCAATTGAATTAGTAGAAATATATATCACAATTATCGTTATTTGAGAAATAACCTTTTCAAATCCAACAAATCGTTCAAATTCAATAAATCCAATAATCTAACGAATCTAAAAAATCTAATAAATCTAACAAATCCAGTAAATGTAATAAATTTAACAGATTCAATAAATCTAACAAATCTCATCAATAAGACTTTAAGTAATGAGAGTTGAACTGCAAATAAAAACTTGATCAACTACTTATAAACTGTCAAAAAAGATATTAATTTTTATTTTTGTTTTCTGAAATCTAATCATCGTTTTCTTCGTAGTAAGAACAAATTTTGAATTATTGATATATTATGAGTTATAGACCCAATGACTAGATGTCTCACAATCTCTTATAACATATTAGATATTTATAACGAATATTATCAAGTTTGATTGATCTAGTAACAATAGTAACAATAATAATACTGATTTTCATCTTGTGGGTATAGATTAAAGATCTGTATCCTGTAATCTCCGGGTAAATAAAAGAAACCGGGATATATTCAACCAAAGGTTTTTAATAATTAAGTATAGTAACCGTGCATTTATGTTAATCAAAACATGTTTCTGTAAAAGAAGGACATAGTTTCTTTTTACATTCTTATTATTATAATTTTGAATATAAATTGAAATTATTTCTCCTGCAGGTAAATTATGTATAAAGATGTATTTGGGAATTATTTCAGTATATATAATTTTTGAAAAATAGTAGGAATGTAAGAAGGGATGTTAAAAATTCTATTAATTGCGGGAATTTGGAAATTCTCTATTTTATTGTACTTTTTTTTAATAAAATTAAATGCATAATGATAATAAGTTTTTAGTACATAAAGTGCAAAAGAGATTATATATTGAATAAGATAAATAATACTTGTTATATTATGTTGGACAGTTTTCGAAATCTATTTATAAAAGAATTATTAAAGTGTATAGCTTTGAATTTAGTGTTACAATTGTTAAAAAGATTTTTTGAGTGGTATAGTATAATTGATTAGAAAGTCCAAGGAGAAAATCAAATTTATGGAGAATACGTCATTAAAAGGCTAGTTTGAAACATGAATTAAAGGAAAGAAATAAGGAAAGAATGAAGCTTAATTTTTTGATTGAACAAATGCTTTGTAAAACAAAGGGAAAAAAAGTAGGAATGGGTATTGTATATTTTAGCTTGGATATGGAAATAGGAAATGGTTGAAATCTATTCCATATATAAGAATATAAAAACTATCTATAATATAAAAAGATTTTATAATATCAGAAGAGACAAATTATATATGATAGATAGACATTTCGAGAATGAAATTGTTTAACAGAGTATTAATTCTTATTTTGAGATTTTCAATAATGAAATAGTTTGTTTTATAAAAATAATTGAACAGGAGGTATTAATTTATATGGCAGAATGTTTTCATTTTCTCCGATGAAGAAGATACTATAATAACCTTCATTGTAAGTTACTTCTTCAATTCATTTTTAATTTTCTTAAAATTCTGATGTTCGTTTTATAAAGTATCTACATATCTATAAGAGTATTCAAAAACAATCATTTTTGAAATGGTTTTTGATATTATTATAAATAAAAGTTGATTGAATTATATTAAGTAAAGATTAAAAAGTGTTTTACAAATAGTTTAGGATATATCAAGTAACAAATCATTTATGAATTTGAAAGTTAATATAAAGCATGAAATTAAGATTTTTATTACAACAGAGAACTAGCATATTGAATATCACAGGATTAAGTTATAATATATACCTGAACAGATTTCATGTATATTGAGAGGCATACTAATATTTCGATCACATCTAAGTTCAAAGTAAAAGTGCTAAAAGATTGATTTACTAATTAAATATATATTAAAATGATTGAAAATAAACTTTGAGTGAATTCCAGTCGTCAAATAATAAATAGCCTAGTACTATTATAGTACTATAATCTCTAATTCATAAAAAATCTATCTACAACTCCTCAAGTACAACCTTTCTATTTTATCTGAAATGGATATACATAATTGTAGAACAATACTTATATTCATTAAAAAAACAGATAATTAAGAGATTAATTACCTTAACGGGACAAGCAGGGATATAAAGATGTGGAAGTACAATACTAGTGATGGTAGAGTAGTATTTTGATGATTCTAGTAGTACTTATACTAATGGAGTAAGATTTCTATGATTCCCGAACCCCTATATAATACTGATACTGTATCCACTCAAGAACTGAGAAAAAAAGCTCTTTATAATATTATATTCAAATAGTATTAGAGAGAATTAAAGCTTTGATATAATTATAATATTTTAAATCTTATGATATTAGTCGAAATTTTTAAAAAAATTGTAATATAGTATTTGATGATTTTGTACCCCTGTGATTCGATTTACAAGATTATCTCAGGAATTAATATATACGATTCAAGTTGGTAAAATACTACAAATTATATATTGATAAAACATTACTCATATAATAACTTCAGATTTATCAAATTCATTATATTTTCATTAGAGTCCTGATATAACATGTGGTAATATTGTATAAAACTTAATTAACATTTCGATTTCTTAAGATTTTCCAAACATAATTTTGGAATTTAAATAATAGGGTTTTTTGATTGAACTACTTTGATATATTACTAATCATTATATATTATAAGCCTCTAGATATTTTTCAAAGCTTATATTATAGAGCTTATAGAAACTAATCATAAGAGTTAACTATAAAGAGCTACGTTTAAGATTTTAGGATGTATAGAATATAGCTATAGAAACTGATTAGCTATATTTTAACAATACTTTCATTATATTAAGGAAATATATAATATTTGACTGAGAATACAGCTCAGATATTGTATTCTGATTGAAAACCATATAGTATAAGAGTAGAAAGGGGGTACTATTCAGAATTCCCAGCTAATAAGATATTCCCAGCTAAAAATGTATACCTTGTAAAAAATAAACTGAAATCAAAAATCAATAAACATATTCAATCTAAAAATCTTTAGTATAAATAATCAGAAAAAATATTTAATTAAAATATTAGAAGAAGAAGAGAAACAAATAGACAGGAGATATATCGAGTATGCTAAACATCAGAGGTGAATATTAACACAAAAACTAGTCAAAGAAAGAAATTTTATAAATTTCAAAATCTTTTCTAACAACTATAAAAAGTATTCGATGTCTTTCATATTAATAATCAAATAAATAGATAATCAACATAACTATTCATTACAGAATCTTTAAGATTTGATAGGATTAATAATATAGAGAAAGATTTCGTTTTATTTATAATAATAATTGAAATTGATATCTAGATATTTAGATATCCTATAACATTAGATAAAATTCTCGTGAAAGAATCTAATAGCTAATTGTCACATTCGAATTGCGTAGAGCTAAAGGAGACATGTGTTAGTCCTTCGAATTTACTTCAGATCAACATTAGCTTACAAATAGTTATAAAATATGAGACTTTTATATTTTATGAAGGATAATGGAAAGTCTTTCTGCTATGTTATATTTAATTGATTTATTGTTATTTTTATTTTAATAATTCATTTTATTATTTTATGAAGTAATTCATCAATTGTTATTTATCGAGTTATCATTAAAATCAAGATATCTGAACGGAACAAATAGGGATACAAAATGGTGGAAGTACGGTACTAGTACTAATGGAGTGGTATTTTTATGGTATTCGAAATCCTGAATGATACTTGGACCCCTGTATAGTACTAGTACTATACTCAATCAGGAACTTAAAGGAAAAAAGATTTTTATAAAAGTCTATTTCAATTCGAATTTGGTAAAGTACATAATATAATGTATGTTTTAAAGCAATTATATTATTAAAACGTTATATATCTTATAATATCAATCGAAAAATAGAAAAGATCATGTTTTGTTTCAGAATCATTTTATACCCCTGCAATTTGGTTTATGATATTTTTTCAAAGATTAATATATATTTCTAGACATTTCGAAGATTAAAATATATATAATTGTGAAAACATATTTTTATAATGATTTCGAATTTATAAATTTATTGTATGTCCAATAAAGTCTTGGTATATTATATTCCCGTATAATATAATGTTTAAATAGTAGTATGATTTTATTTGACTTTTTAATTTTGTTTTTTGTTTTTTTTATAATAATAGCTTTTTTTTATAGAATTCATTTTAAAAGATTACTAATCATTCTTCACTTTGAATTCATAAACCTTTTTTAATTTTCTTCTAAATTTAGATTATAGAATGAATGAGGTATAGCTATAAAGGTTTGAGATTATTATTTTATAATCCACAGAAACTAACTATGGGAATTAATAAATTATACTTTAATAATATTTCTATTATATCAAAAGTATATATACTATATTTAGACAGAAGTATAGCTCAAACGTTATATCCTGATTGAGTACTGTATAGTATTGTATACTATAGGGGTACTATACCGGATTCCTATTTGTTCCTTTAAAATAGTTTTAATAAAAAGAATGTAGGTAAGGAGAAAAAGGAAATCAAGAATTTTATAATATAAGTCTAATTCAATTTAATGTAAATGTTAACTGATTTCTTTGTAGTATCAATAGTAACATACAGGTGATATAATAACTATCAATGAAACTAGAGATGACATATTATTAATTCAATAATTTTGAGAAATGAAGGAACAGATAATAGGTATAAGAAAAGTCTATGTTTAATCAATAATGAGCTACACTTTATATATCTTTCTTTTTATTAGTTACAATAATTCTATATCCATAATCATATTAATACACTTTATTACATTCATTACTGTAAACTTTTTTTAATAAATTTCATTAGCTACTATATTAATTTTAAACAAAAATATTATATATATCAAACTCATTCATAAAGACTTAATATTATTCTGAATATAAAGCACCTGTATGTAATTTAATTTATTCAAATATAATTAGTAAAAGAATTCTTTCCATTCTAATATAAATACTTCAAAAATCCACAATCTTTTCTTGATTGAATAATACTCATCGAGGATTCTTTTTTTTTTCAAACTACAGTTTCACAGAATTTCTTTTTTATTATCAACTATTAAAATATTTTAAATTTCTACAATTTCATCAACTCCGAATTCTTTTTCCAATGACTAACCCTCATATTATAAAACATATTGATAAAAGTTCCTGGACTAGTATTAATTGATATTCTAATTATTTGTTGATATGAATATATTATGTACTATATCCAACTTTTAGATTTAGTTCTTAATCTTTTATTAATAGTATTAAAGATATAGCAAATAAGTTTTATTACTTGAATATAATCCATAGGAAAATATTTTAACGCTATTAAAAGACAATTTGTTTATTTTCGTGCTACTGATATTATTCTAAAATTACTTTTGTATTTAGACTCTATGATTGTAAGATTAAAATTTTTGATTTTTAGAATTAGAATTCATAAAATTCGAAAGCTGGGTTCTTACTATAAAGCTAGGATTGATATTGGAAAACTACAATCTATATTTAGAAGTTAAAATCTGAATAATATATATGGCAATTAAAGATGATTTTGATAATGTAGAAACAGTATTTTAGACTTTCAATAGTATGAGATTCATTTACTATAAGAGTTCTGAAAGCTTGTCACCAAAAATTTAAGGGAGGTCTTCCCAGCCACCTTATATTCGATATATTATTATGAATATTCAATCAAAAATTTAGAAATCATTATTTTTCCAAATCAGCTCCACAATGTTAGTTTAATCCAATAAGAAAAATGATTCTCAGATATTATATCAAAATTGGAATACTCTTTATCAAAGTAGAATATTTTAAATATATAATATTGGAACATCCTAAAATTGAATAAAAAAATATTCAGATATATTTTGAAATATAATAAAAGGTATAATTAAACCTGAATTATAGAATTACATTCAAAATGAAAATACATTGATTGTTTTCAATAAAAACCAAAAAGATACAATATATTACAAGACATTTAAATAAAAATTGAAAAAAAAAAAAAAAGATTTTTAAATAGATTTGAAATATATTAAAAATGAAAACGTTGACATATACCACTTATTGAAAATTGTATTAATATAATTATAAATATTATACAGTATATTGTAAGTCTTTTATTTCGAGGCAGTAAATAAAAAATAGATTAGATTTTGTATATATCTATTAATAATAAGAAATTGATAATATTATCATTATTAGGCTAAAAAAAGAAATTAAAAAAGATTATATAATTAAGTAAAAACTTCTTTGAATAAAAAAGAATTAAAAGAATTGGAATTATAAGAAAAATAAAGAAAAAGAGCTATTTCTTTTATATTAAATCAATATATTGATTAAAAAAACATTTATTATAATGTAGAATTTAATCAATTAAAACTATAAATCCTTATTAGTTTTTCTAAGAAAAGAATCAAATATGAAGGGTATTATAAGTTCAATATATTATAATCAAATATTTAAAATTATTGTTTTTCTATTATTCAATGAATCAGATCCCTTTTTTATTTTCATAAGAAATAAATTGAAAACTCATTTTAAGTATACTAAACTAGTTCAATTAGAGTGTTTTATATAAGGTTTCAATTAACCTCCCTTTTCTCCAAATCTCAATCCAATTGACAAATTATGATAATAGATAAAGAAGAACCCAAAAAAACTATCGTTTATATTTATTTCTATTCGAAAATTGAAATATAAATCACCAATATTCTAAAAAAAGATAAATCTGATGGAGTTTAGATTTTTTATCAAAAGATCAATATTTAAATCAGAGGATATCATTTAAATATAAGAACCAATTTTATTTATTAATAGGATATTAAATTTTTCTTGATAAATAATGTAATATTAAATAATTATTAATTTTATAATAAAAGGGTTGAAAAATAGAAGGAGTGTGGCGAGTAGGTTCCAGAACTCTACAATCTAGAACTTGTTGTTAATTGTTGTAAACAAAATTTGAATCTAAAATCCAATCTTTTTCCAGACCTAACGTTCAATCATTTCAATTATGCAAATAGTCAATTTTTAATTTTTTTAAATTTTTTAATTTGAAATCAGAAGGAACGCAATCATACAAATGTAAATCTTGACTATTTTGATAAATGAAACGAGATCCTTTCGAATTTACTTATATCTTCATCATAAAAAATCTCAGAGATGCTCTGATGATAAATCTGTGTTCCTTCAACAATACCTAGTAATGAAAAGAATTGAATGTTCTTTTTAACTTTTAGGAAGATTTATCGAGTTTATGAAATTCTTATTCTTTTTACATTATAATAGTATTTTTTTGTATTAAGACTTTATAACATAGTAATATAAGAAGTATTCAAACATTTCTTTTCTTTTTCTTTCTTGATCTCGAAAAAAAGTAGTTATTAGTCAAGTTTATACAATCAATAGATCTATATTTTTGATCAATTTCCTTAGAAAAATATTTTTTATTTAGAAACAAATACTTATTGGCTAATCATAATATGGCGAACCACCTGTAGGTGGTTGGTAGCGCCGACTCTGACCTACAGCAACCTTAACATAATGACATTATTTGATAAATCAATAATAAATCAACCATATATTTATTAATAAAACAAAAAACAATTCCTTTTCAGAATAGCCTTAGTTTAATCATCGAAAATAATTATTTTAATAGTAATATTAAGAATGTAGATATAAATTGATTATAAATTATGTTTTATTTGAAGCTTTGGAATTCAAATATTCATTTTCCAAGGTTCCAACTTTCTCAATTCAGTAGAAAAATATAATATTGTATTATATTCTAAAACACCAGAAATTACAACAACAATCCCTAATTACTTACATATTATTAAGACTTTGACAATTCATAAAAACATTAATCAAAGCTACAATTTGCACTAAAATTTAACGTTATAAAATATATAGTCGATTTAATATTAATTTATAAAATAATTTTCAATATATCAGGATTGCTGCAGATCAGAGTTGGTTCTACCAATCGATCACCTTAGGATAGCCGGCAGAGTTTTCTAATAGCCAGCAAGTACATTTTGTTAGTAACATTAGAATAGATCTCTTCGTTTTTTTAACAACAATAAGTATCATTCTGAATCAATATAGATTTATTTTAAATAAAATGAAAGAATTGTATCTTGTAGTCTTATGAACTTGATTATGAATTCGGAAGACTTTCTATAGTTTTTCAGCTATTTTAATTTTGAAAGCCTTTAGTTGAATATATATTTGTACCTTCTGAGGCACTATAAGATTAGGGTTCAAACTTGTATTTGCTATATAAAAATTAATATCATTACTATCATTGCTACAGTGACTCTACTAAATTAAATAAATCTAACGAGTCAAAAAATCCTAATGAATGAGCCAAAAATCTAATGAACATGATTCATTGAATTCATTCAATGAAGCTAATGAGCCCAAGAAAATCAAATGAATCGTATAGATTAATAGATCTAATAGTCGGCTCTTCAAGTGGCCGACTAGTTCCTAGCCGGGGAAAGCGAATTGTTCCTGTGAGATTTTGGTGGTAGATTTATGATCTTTATTGAAAAATATCCGAATTTCATAAATAATATTATGAATTTTGAAGCAATTCAAGAGAATTTAATGTCATTGGAAAGCTAGAATCCTATTGGATAGAATTATATAAAAATATAAAATATTGATCTGAAATCGATGGTTGTGTACTGAAAACAGATTGGATTGTGGTAAAATTTGATGATTTTAGTGCTTTTTGCACCCAAAATCTCACGGTGACAATTCGCTTTCCCCGACTAGGAACGAGTCGGCTGCTTATGAGAGCCGACTATTAAGAATTTGAAGAAATCTAACGGGATTAGTGTATCTAATCTACCTAATACTATTGGCCAGTCTCTCGCTCCTAGTTCATTGAGAAGTAATAATAATAGTATGTTTCATTTAATAGATATAAGCCTGAAAGTCGTATTCTACGATCGATCTCTTTGAACGGAATTAGTAATGTAAGAGTTGTGGCCCCGGCTTATCACACACTACGCCATTTTGTGAAAAAATCCCTGCAAAATAAATGTTTTCCCATGTAAACCAATTTATTTTATTATATTATCAATTATTGAATGATAGATTTGAAAATTAAATATATAAATGATATTATTAGTATATCAATTTTGAAAAAAATGAATATAATTTTTTTAATAATTTTTTTGGAATCATTTCCTTAAATCACTATCATATATATTAATCTGAATATTCCATTTCATTCCTTTATTAAAATAATATATAATTCAAGAATTAAAGGAATAAGGGTTTTTGATGTATTCTCGCTTACTGTGTGATAAGCCGGGGCCTAAACTCCTACTATGTTGAGTACTTATTCAAATTGTAAGGTGAAATAGAAGTTTTTTTTAGGAAAAAAAATCACTTATATATACTAAGTTTTTATACCTATTGAAATATATTATAATCAATCTGAGGAAATACATCTATTTTTTCGAAATGATATAATTTATATATAAATTCAATTTAATTATAAAGTTATACTTGATACTTCACGATTAAATATCAGGAATCAAATTCCAAAAAAGGAAGATAAAAAAATTAGAATTGACCATTTACTTTAAAGATACAATCAATAAGGAACCAAGTATAATAATAATCATGACATTATCTATTGAATGATTATTCAATTTAATACAAATTCTACTGAGAACCATTAATCAACGAGACCAAAGTAATAAAGTAGTAAAGAAAAAAAGAATATTGATACAATAATTCCCTTTCAAATGAAAACTTATTATTCGAAATAAATGATACAATAGATTCCAATAAATTCAAGGAATTCGATCAATTGAAGTAATATTTATATGAATATGAATAGACATCTCAGATTCTCTCTATTAGAAAAGAGAAGAATATATGATTGAAATCAGTATTTACGAAAGAATTTTTGATTTTTCTTAAAATAATATAATATATGCAAGTTTTCTCTAAATTGATGAATATAATTTAAATCAATAGTTGTATACTCAAATTTGCAATAATTTATAGGCATACCATTTTTGTATAATGAATTAATGAGTGGCAGTCCATGTAAACATTAATAAATTAAATCAAACTCTAGTAAAATTTTGTTACTATAATCCCCTTCCCAGTTTTTATAGAATAAAATTACTGAATTGTTTTATTGGATTTATTATATCGTTTGATAAAAGTCTATGTATGAAAACAATTTTAAAAGTACGAATCATATTTTGAACTGGATTTAATGTCACGTATAGAGTTTTCATAAAAAACTTATATTAATGATCTATTTTGTTGCTTATTTATGACATCATTGTTTGAATATCTTAAGGGTTATCATATATAGATATTAACCAGTAATAGTAAAAGTTTTATAATCAATTCAACCTATTTATAACTAAAGCTATATTAATGGATTCGGAAAATTAACAAAATTTGATTTGTAGGTATTACATCGTATAAACAGAATGCATTCTTATAACTAGAGTTACTTTTATAATATATAATTTCAAGACCTTTTCTTATTGATGATATGTGATAGAAGAAAATTTGAACTGTTCAAAACTGAAACATTCTAAATAAACCCTAAAAAATTTGTTTGCTTTTACTGATTTAGTACATAAATTCAATTTAAGTCATATAATTATTGAAAAGGTAGTTGTGAAATCAAAATGACGAAGATTTTTTAGAATATTTAGTCAATTTTAAAACAATGTTTATAACAATAAGATATCAATAAATCAGATTGAAATAGTTATTGCATTTTTCAGGAATATATTTGAGAGTATATTCGTAAGTATAAATCCGAATACCTAAGAACCAATTAATATCCAACGTTTCTAATATTATATTCGGAAACTAAATCAGAATCTATACAATTTTTCAAGAAAGACTTTGCTTAAATTTAAACCATCGAATCGAATCATTGAAAAGTTCATTAATACTAAGTCGGATACCTCACTTTCGGGCCACTCCCTCTTTTGGGCCACCCTTTTACACTAAAAATCACTTTTTCGATTTATCAATTTCTCTATTAATATAGGATATAATTTCATAAAAATCTACATATATATAATTCAAATTATTTCAATTCTATTCTAAAAATTTCACTATAAATTTATAATATATTCTTTTTAGAAATTTTTAAAAAAATATCTTTATTATTAAGTATTTGAAAGAATGTCCTTGAAATTATAGAGATTATTTATACTATTTTAAACTTATTATACATTATATTTCTCTATCTAATTTTTTTTTGGAAATCTTTTTGAACTTGTATATAAATTCAAATTTGAAATCTTCAAAAAGATATAAAATTTTCTCTTAATAATTGTTATTAAAAAGTTATTCAAGATTTTATAAAAGTTTTAAATTTGTATATAATTTTTATACAAATTCGAAAATCAATATTTTTGGAGCTTCAAATTTCAATTCAGAAAAATCCTAAAATTCTCAAAACTGTGATATAAATTGAAAATAGCTTGATTTATATAAATATAAAATTTTATTAAATTATATTCAATATTGATAGACATATTGATAAGCCAAAAAGTGATTTTTGGTGTAAACGGGTGGCCCAAAACAGGGGTGGCCTGAAAGTAGAGTGGTCGACTTAGGGCTAGTTTGGATGTACAAATCCATACTGAATCTGCTGAATATTCCGTATTTTTTGAAAATGAATTTTGAATTTATATTTGAATATTAAATTATGAATTCTATTAAATGATTTGTATTTTAATAAATTTAATATATTTTGAAATAAAAAAGAAATAAATTATTTTAAAATAATACTAAATAATCCATATTTTTTAATAAATTTATATAAAAAAATGAAAATATAAATTAAAAATAAGAATTAGAAAAAACTAGTTTTATTAAATTTATTGAAATAATTTATTCTTTTTATAGATTTTTATAGATTTTAAAATCTAAAGTTTTAATATATAAAATCTAAAATTATAATTATAAACTTTAATTCAAAATAAATCTATAATTTTAAGTTTTATTCATTATAATTTCAGATTTTATATATTAAAGCTTTAGATTTTAAAATTTATAAAAATTTATAAAAAAAAAATTTATTTTAATAAATTTAATAAAATCAGTTTTTTCTAATTCTTATTTTTAATTTATATTTTTATTCTTCTATATAAATTTATTAAAAAATATAGATTATTTAATATCATTCTAGAATAATCTATTTTTTTTATTTCAAAATATATTAAATTTATTAAAATACAAATTATTCAATAGAATTCATAATTTAATATTCAAATATAAATTCAAAATCCGTTTTCAAAAAGTATGGAATATTTAGTGGATTTAATATGGATTTGTATATCCAAACTAGTCCTTATTATATCGATAGAACTATGAAAGAATAAAATCATTACTTCAATCTAATCTTCTTTATAATCTTATCTATTCTTTTGTTTAAATTCTTATTATAAAGTGAGAATCAAAAGCTTAAGAGTTGCATCTTATATTTATTTTCTATTAAATATTACCCACTAAATATTACATATTAAATATCAAAATATCACACATTAAATATTAAATGTAAATTGAACTTTATATGTTATGTTAATACTAGTCATCCAACAAAAATAATCTAAAAATTTATAGGAAATCCGAAATTATTATTATAATCCCAAAGAAAAATAAATTCTACGAGTTTAGAATCTGAAAATACCTTTTTTAATAACTAATTCTTTGAAGGTGAATCTATAATTTCAAGTATAAAATGAATATTAATCTTTCATTCTCTTTGAAATTTTTGTTAATATACAAGAGTTATTCAAGAGAAATATATTTGTAACGTATAATATAGCAGTTCGAAGCTATAGCTAAAATATCAATTCGAAATTTGAATTTATAAAAATTTCATGTATATTATTTTCCGGAAACAAACCTCAGGTAAAATTGAACAATTTTTATTGAAATAAAAATATTGAAAAAGGCTCAATTTAAGTACGTTTTCATGATAACATAAGATAATTTTAACATTCGTTTACTTTACTAGTATAACAGATTTTTGATAAATACGTAAAAACACCCAAAGACTATCTCAAAATAATAAGAATAATGATAATCCTATATAGTAAAATTTTATATATAATGTAAAATATTTTAAATATAAAAACTTATTATTAACATATTCTGAATAACAGATTCATAAAAGTTAATCAAAGTCTTATATACTTTAATACATTTATAAGAGCCTTCTAATTGATCATAAATCACTACTAATAGTAGAATAGAATTGTTCCGATTAACAAAGAGATTATAGTTATTTTAGACTACTACTAATCATTTTTCAAAATTACATCCAAATTCCTAGAATATATGTACAATTTTGCTACAATTGAACTTAAATATTATTATAGAAACTATAAAATTCAATTAATCGTTGATCTTTTTGGATTACAAAATTAGTAAAACATTTTTAATAATTTAATTTATTATAAGATATAAAGTTGAAATTTGGAAAATCGAAGTTCCTTAAGAAAACTCAAGTTTGCTAATAAAATAAATGAAAATCATAGACCTTTATATAAATAAATTTTAAAATAATATAATCGACCACCTATTTAAACTAGCCATCGGGGAAAAGGATTTCCAGTCCGAGCATTTCTTTTTCTCTTTTCTTTCTAATTATTACAATAATTTTGAAATCGTACAAATTCGTAGACTCCAAATTCTTTTTCCCCGACTGTTAGTATTTCTGATATTTCAATCCCTTATTCTCTTCAAATATTAATATTTCGATTTCGACTTCAAGTGATATTTTTTAATATCTTCGTTTCCATCTTTGGGTGGTTAATCCTTTTGTAAAGATGAAAAAATTAAAATTTTGTCATCTTTTGAGATATTGAAAAAGTTGAAAAAATCCGAACTTTTTGTAATTTGAATCAAAACATTATTATTGTGTTAGAATAACAATATTAAATTTCCAAGAATAAAATTATTTGAATTAGTATACTAAAACCTAAATGATATTTTCAATATTTGAGATGTTAATACATAAAAGATTACTATTTAGAGTCTTTATCGTTCAAATGAACTCACTCAATCAAATAATATATAATAAATATCTCAGAATCATAAGTAATTCATAAATACAGTTATTAATTATATAATTTCCAAAGGGTTTTTTATATAATAAAAATTATCTAACAAACATAACATTTAATTTCATTTGGCAAACGATTTAAGTAAATCGATTCGAGTAACTCCTACTCAAATTTAATCGAAAGAAAATCATAATCAAAAATTTTAAACCATTTAGTAATCTTATAGCTCGAAATAGTTTAAAATAATTTAAAACAGTAAAAATCTAATCTTTCTCTTTTAACTTGTTGTTTTAAAAAATATTTAAACATTTGACTACTAATTCTAATCTCGTTTTTGTATTAATTTATCATTCTTATTGGTTTAATGATAAACAGATAGAAAAACAAATTCTCATCTATTCTTAATAAATTCTTTGAATTCACATCATCTTAATATCATACGGATTCAATCATTCGGAAAATCTCAATTTATAAAGCAAGTTTATTTTCCAGCAATTTTCTTGATAAATCCTTTGTATTCAATTATTCAGTTTGATCTACATTCAATGTCAACTCCTTTTTTATAGATCTTGCATCATTTTAATATACGCATTTGAAAACGTTATTCACAATCCAAAGCCGATAAAATTTGATTGTAACTAACTAATCTTTCGTTACGTTGTTCAAGGGATTGTTCTTTTAGGTATGATAGAGATATAGAGTCATTTATCACATAGACTTAGCTTATATATATATATTGATTCACTCGCACCTTTCATATTTCTCCCTAACAACGTATGTTCATCTTAGTATAATGGATACAATGAAGATATATATCCTTTTTGCTTACATGGTATATCCGCCCTGAATTAGTCCAATTCAACCCTTCCAAACTCCAGATCTGTATGATACATCCCATCTTAATATTTTCAATACCTTTGTACTGATACGCCCAAACTGCAATTCGAAGTTAAGCGCCCGGAACACGTCTTCGATACCCATTAAAGGTTTCCCCTTCTCCTGATGTCACGAGCTCTTCTTTGATCCTCCTTCTCCTTTCTGCACGACTTAGCGGTGTTTCTGGAACTGCAATTCCTCCCCCTCTCCCCTTATTGATACCCTCTGTATTATCCACCAATCCAGCACCCTCCTCCTCACCCTCGACTTCGACACTCCCCTCAAGCTCGACCGCACTCCACTCTTCATTCTCCTCCCCCGTCGCCTTTTTGTTTCTTCCATTTTTCCCAATCACTTTATCGCTCTCTTCCGCTTTCCTGTTTCCTTCTCGCACCGCTTCATTCTCGAACTTTTTGGGCAAAAATACCTCGATCCGACCTTTCCTTCCGCTCCTATCCGCATTGATATTTAGATTATCTGGAACCTCTAACCCCACCAACTTTGCTTGAAACTGGGGTTTGATAGCTTCTCTTAAATCACGTACTGTTTGCTGTTGGAGAACATAACCGGAGAGGAAGAGTGCGGTCGTAAAGAAAAATACTGATAGGTGCTCATTAGCTTTGAATCGCCATTATCAAAAGGAAACAATTCTTCATTGCTTCATGGTGAATGCATGAGAAGAGACAATTACTCGCACATACCGATAAAGGAAGATATAGCGACTGAAACTTGCCCGGATGTTAGGAGCATGTTTTTGCGACGTAAGTTTGGATTTGGTATTTCAAAATCGAGTTGTCAAGTCGAGATTTCTTATAGAGATTACAAACACGGCATATGATGAAGATGATTGATTGAAGTGGTGTGGTGTGGTGTGGTGTAGTGTAGTGTAGTGTAGTGTAGTGTCGTGTCGTGGAAAATAGTGGAGGAGTTGATATAATTCCGGAATTTATATACAACCATGTGCCATGTTCATATAGTCTTATACGTATATACACATGATTGATACTTACGCACGATGATGCGTTGGGTTCGTTTCGTTTCACGCAAGATTGAAAATATTAGTGACTGGTTGACATAGCAACTATCCACTATCAATTATCAGTCAATGTGATAAGGAAAAACTACCTTCATTACCATCATCGTCTACTTCTTCTCGAGCCCATCTTTAAACAACACATTACTTGGAGACAAACTACCAGGTGAATTGAAACTCTGCTCAATTACTGTGAATCAAATCTTGAAGCTTCTCTACCTCTTTCCAGCTTCTAGAACATAGTACGAATCGCATCAAAACTTCTATTCATTTGAAATGGCTACCCATCGCGCCGATGAAAAGCGCTTCCTCGACGAACGCGGCAACACTGGCCCTCTTGCCCCCAACGGTCTTAATCCTGCTACCATCCTCGAGAAACCTGTGCGCGAGCGGATTGTCGATTGTTATTTCTGGAAAGACCAATGTTTTGCTCTCAATGAAGCTGATATCGTTTCGCGTGTTGTTTCTCACGTAACATTCATCGCTGGCACATATGGAGATTCGCAACGACCTTCGCCATTTCTATGTCTTGCTTTTAAGTTGCTACAGTTAGGCCCCAGTGATGATATACTGAAAGAATATATGGGGTACGGTGGAGAGAAGTTCAAGTATCTGAGGGCGTTAGCGTTGTTTTATTGGAGGATGACGAGACAGGCAAGAGATGTATACACTATGTTAGAAGGTTATTTGGAAGACAGGAGAAAGCTAAGGAGAAAGACAAGGACAGGAACAACGTTGACATTCATGGATCAGTTCGTGGACGATTTGTTGACGAAGGACAGGGTGTGTGGGACGACTTTGTGGAAGATGCCGAAGAGGGAGATACTAGAAGACTTAGAGGTGCTGGAGCCAAGGGTCAGTCCACTGGGAGATATCGAAGATTTACTAGATGAGAGTGAGGGCGAGATTGAGGTGATAAAGAATGGCGCGGAGTCAGAGAGCGCTGACAGTCCAGGGGAGGAATTTGGAGAGGAAGCAGTGGAAGAGGGAGAGAGAATGGATGTGGATCCATCAGATAAACCCTCTTCTTCTAAGCAGAATAGTCTGTAACATTGGCGAAGATCATTCCCGGGAGTTCGGTTTATGTTTTGGATCTCGAAGATATTATACCCAGGAACCATTTTCTTCTGAGGCCGTCAAAACACTCTCACATTATGGTCAATTACATTACTGATTGAACACTGGCTCAACCATAATCCATTCACTGGTTTCGTTTGTTTTCTTTCTTACTTACTGAATCTTTTGCCCACCTAGGTTCGGAAAACGTGAAATGGGACCTGTAGATAATCCATTAACCCCCCTAGTAGCAAAGACCATTGTCGTTATCCCTCCTGCAAATTTGAGTTCAGCCCCAAGAGCACTTCTCACCCAAACACAATACCTAGTTTTCCGATCCACCCATCCACCCACATCGTTTCTGTATACCCTCTGATGACCACACCTTTACCGATCATTCACAGATCCAACGAAATCGTACCATTACAACTTTTTCTTCCTCCTTCACACCTTTTGTCTCATCAAGCAGCTTCATTTTACAGCCCTCCCAATTCTCCCTCTCTTAGAATTATCCTCATCTCTTCTCATCTGTTCTTTACTCGAGTTCTGCAGCCACTGCTGGCCTAGAAGTGCATCACTCCATTCAAACGTTTCATCATGACTTGGAGATTGAGCCTTGGGGCAGGGTTAGTCCTCCATGTGGGAATCCTTGAAGAGTGAAAAGGGACTTGTGCTCACAAGACATGAACTGCACTGATCGCCAAATTTTAAAACAATGTTCTGGCAATTGAGGGAGCCCTGGCAGTTATATCAGCATGTGGTGTATTCATATGTGGTTCATGTACAAGGAGAGGGGAGGTCTGGCAGGTTTGGGATGCTGTCACTCACATAGTAGTTTGCGCAATAGCAAGACATTTCGAAAATAGGCACTGAAATTCTTCGATGATGATTGATCTCTCCGTTTCAGCCGATTTTATACGAGCTAGTTCCTTTCCCATATAGCGAGAAAAGCGTTTGGTTTTCTATGTCTTCCTCTTGAGCTTATGCAAAAAGTCAAATGCTACCTACACACCTGAAGAGAAAAGACGGAGAAAAAGCAAGCGCTACATAGCTACAAAGCTATTATGTAGTTAGCTATCTGCCCTTTCCGAAATAAGAGTAGGGCACACTTAACCTATCAATAATGAGTTTTTGTGACAGCCGTGACGGGAACTAGCTACCCTCTACCCTACAACCACCGTTGTCATTTCAGTCAGACCCTTGGTACAAATGTGAATTCGGATCCTAGATATTATATTGTCATTCATATCAGTGAAATCACATCCCAGCCCAGCCAGTCAAATCCGCACGTCCATATTAAGCTCAATATAATTTTAGGATAAGCAAATCTAAAATCCACACTTTTTCGAGACTAGTCCAAAGACCAAAGTCGAGGACTCAGAGTCTTGAGTCGAGAAAAGTCGTGCATCTAAACGCATCAGTGTTAGACCAAAGGATTAGCTAAATCAGCCCTTTGAAATCCGACATATGTGCAATAGTTTTCTCAATTTGTTGTTATAACCAGGGAACTTGATGGGCAAGATACCACGGGAAGATGGGCCGAGCGTATGATACATAACCTTGAACTTAGCTCGTTGACTATGTAGACGGGTTTCATTTGACCGATTTGTTTTGAATGAGCTTCCCATTCTCCTATGTATTGAACTTGAGTGTTCTCAGGTCAGATAATCTTGTTCACGAATAAAATTGACTGTTTTCAAGGATCAATGTATTGTCTCAGCGAATGTGATATTCCTACGAAACTCCTTGCCCTTTCCAAGGATGTACCCACTCTACAATCAATGGGTCGAAGTGTTCACCTTATAGGTAGATTTATTAAAATGCGTGTAGATAAGACGGTTGAAGACCTGTCACAAATCGAACATCCATAGACTAAGTTGGGTGTTTTAGTGTGGTTCGTCGTAAGAGGGATCAAAAGTATCATACTGGCCGACGATAAAATAAACTCTTTTGCTTTTTGAGTTAGATTAGCACTTCTATTTTGATGTCGGAAAAGCATGAGTATCTACAAGGACAGTGATCAATGAAAGTGTAAATCAATACATGTCATACATCAACAGATCCATGGGCATGTTATCAGACTAAGTTCTTCACCGAAGAAAACAGTAACACTTTTAGTAGGTGAGTGCCATTTCACAACTTCTGATCATCATTACCTACAAAACAACATTCTCGAACTTCAAAGCACGCAGAGGATTTCTTAAGAGAACCGTAATCTGTGAGTTCTGTAGAGTTATTATGTATAGCCTTTATGTAGATTGCTTGCAGACCACAGACGAGTGTACTTAAATGTAGATTATGGTCTAAATTCGATACTTCATAGACACCAAACTCCAGCTCGACCTTGATGACTGATATCACTCCTACCTGAAATGCTGCACAAAACCATGCAACCTGTCAATAACGACTGGAAAGATCGCATTCGCACTATCCTCAATCAATCTTTCAAAATGCCTGATTGCATCCTCCTCGCTCAATTCTAAATGAAATCGTTCTTTGACTTTCAATACAACCTTGTCAGGCTCAATTTTGATATCCGGGATATTGGCATCAACCATCAGACTGAAGAGATTGAGAATCAAATTTGAGGATTTCCGTAATGTTGTGTAAGCCGTGAAGCAGTACTGTTTGAATTGCGGATAATGTTCCGACATAGATCCTCCCATCCCGTCTACCATTTCCTTACATAGTTTCATCGCGGGTGCAAATGGCTTAGGGTCTCTACCAAGTATAAAGCCAAAATCTGCGTGGAAGAAATGACCATCTGGTGCTAGAAGAAGATTGTCCAGATGACGATCGCCCACACCAAGAAGATATGTAATCACACAATATCCTGCACACGATTTTATAAACACATCCAAGGCTTCTTTGCGAATACCAAGAGATGCCTTGTCATCAGGATTATTAGATTTGAGGTAATTAAGTACAGTGTTGCCCTTGAACTTGTTGACAATGCTCTGCAGGGTCATGGATGGAACGAACTGGACAGCTCCTGCAGTTGCTCCAGTCGCAAGGATTTTGTAAGGTGACAACTTCAGGTCTAGGTTTTCTTTTTGTAGTAGTTGGTCCATGAGTGTAATGATCTGAATGACTAACTGATCCTGGCGCAAATCGTCTCCTGTCTTGAAGATTATTTGATATTTTTGTTTGGTTGTCGTCTTAAAAGTTATCATGATTGGAAACAACGATGACTTAAAAACATTCGTTTCCGAAGGATCCACGCCAGTGATCATAATCGAAGGGTCAAGCGGTAGAGGTAGGGGCGGGTCTATAGTGATGAGTTCATTCTTAGGATCGGCAAGAAATTGCTTTACCTTCTCGGCCTTGCGAGATACTGTATCCCGTGAGGATTTTATATCTTCAGAAACCCTAGATAACATCGTGACGAGCTCTGCTTGGCGCAGTAGAACCTTTCGAGTCTCAACTCCTTCAGGCGACTTTACCAATTCGGTCATGAAATCGTATTCGACCTTGGCAAATAGTTTACGATAGCCAGCCCCTTGATCTTCGCTTTTGTCATCGCATTCCACCATAAGATACCAGTGAAAGAGATTCCCGAGCTGAAAATTATTTGTTGCCCTTGAAATAAGTAGTCGTGCAAGGGAAGAATCCTGTGTCGCATCTTCAGTCGAATCGGGTGAAATATGCTCGAATTTGAGGGCTTGTACAAGTTGCAACAAATAGAGCAAGAGCTCGTCATCGTCGGATTTTCGTAATCTATCCACGGCATAAGCTCTCACGGAAGAATTTTCGAATGTTGGCCCCAATAACTCTAAAGCGTCATCAACGTCAATCTCGGTCCATTTGCTTAACATGGCCACTGCTTCACGGGCTTCGTTTGGGTCATTCCAGTTTACAGATTTGATGAACTTGGTGAGGGCCCTTTTGTCCCGCGCAAGATGATGCCTGAATTTCCAGACAAGGTCTTTTTCCTCTGGTGATAGAAAGTGTGTTGGCGAATATGCGATAATGTTGTTTAATTCATCTCGGACTTTGGCATTTGGTTTAAGGTCACGATCTAGCACCCCAGTTCTGTGACTTCGAACCAGGCGACGATGTTTACTCTCCGCGGGGTTATCCCTGGCTCCGACTTCAGGGTCGTAGACTCTTACAAGGCGTCCGTCAAAGCCATGCTCATCATGATCCCCGAAGCCATTGATACCTGGCCCGAATTGAACTTGCGGGGGAGGTTTAAGGATGATGTTTGACTGAGAAGAAGAAAGATTCTGTAGCGAAGATATAGGTGGCGGCGGGTACTCATGGTCGGCAAATACAACCGGGAAGTCGAATCTGGGCAGCTCTACATGAAGAGTGAATCTTTCATCCTTGGAAGGATGGTCCTCTGATAAATCATGGTCGGCATCGTTAGTCTTTTCCTCTGCTCCATCCAGAGTCAAAATTACACTTTTTTGTCGAGTTCTTCTGCGTTGTATGTTCTTGACTGAGGTACTGGACGCCTGAAGACCGCGCTTTTCTACTCCTCTGAAAACCAATTGATCCAACCATTCGATACGTGCAATTTCTCCCATCTCATGTTTTTTGAATAGCTTCTCCAGCCTGTCCAGTTCTTCGCCCTCTTTGTCTAACATTTCAGCTTCTTCCTTAGAATTAGTTCCAGCACGACGCACATTAGGTATGACTGCGGGCGTTGAGGAGGAATCCAGGCCATCTGCAGCCTTGCGACGATGTAAATGACATTTTTGACGACCTTTTTGCAGCTGATTATCTTTGTCGAACAACCGCAAAGTAGTCCCACCAAATGGCACAGCATGCCCTTGAGCCCCATCACCTCCCGTTGGAGACAAATCCCATACTGTGATGGCAAGTTGAGAGCTCAAAGGTATCGTTGAACAGTTTATGGGCAAGGTGAGCCATTCATTCCATCTTCCCCACGGTCAGCAACGTTCAAGTCTTTCAGCGACCTTCGACACTCACTTTCTCTCACTTTTGAATGATTTGTAGGCTGTTTGGACAGGTACAGTTAATGGTTTCGAATCAGCCCATAATTGCACAGTGACAAAAAGATCCGAGTGAGGGCTGCAATAGAATAATGGTGTTAGTATACTCTAATTCGAAATGTAATATCGAAACTTATACCAAGGCAACTTACCTCAAATTGGAGCCAATATGTCTCAAGTCTGGACGATTTATGAGTGTGGAAAATGGAATTGGGGTCTGCTCCCCTTCAAGGTTGACGCTATATATGATGTTTAGTGGGTGTGCATAAAACAGTATTGTAAACGAGCATGCTGAGATGTCGTGTTAACATTCGACTGACATTCTAATATTTACTGGAATATCCAGAGCTTCTGAAGTTGCAAAGGAGAAGGGTTCCATGATCCATGTTCCACGGATGTTTGGTAGAAAGGAGATGAGTTGGAAGGGAAGCAAAGATGAATTTAAAATGTTAATTGCTTCATTGATGAGCTCGTGGTACTTGAACCTGTAGAACAGAGATCGTAGGAGCTGTAGATACCGTGAAATAAACACAATGAATTATTCGTATGAATTACTATTATTGTTATGTATGAGGTGAATTGGGATGACAGGAGGTAACATCAATGTCACAAGTAAATGTGCCATTGAGCCATCTGCCATTCTACGATGTCTGTGCACTTCTCCACATAGTGTTATCGGAACATTATAATTCCGCTTACACATCACGCTAGCATCGCCCCGCCAAAAAAGATCTCTCTCGCCCTCTTTATTATTATTATTGTTATTAGGATCAATGAGGAACTTGAATATCGACTGAAGTAGTGTCGCATGTCACATGATATGATAGATTGATAGATTCCCTTGACGCGACCTGCTCTTTCTTGATTGAAGGGCACTACCTAGGTATACCGCTCCCACTCCCACACCCACACCAACACCCATTTCTATTCTACCTCTACCCCAAACCCTCCTTCTCCTCCCTCCCTTTCAATCCATATTACTCTTAACTGTCCTTCTCTTCACTTCTCTCCCTTTCCGACTACGAACATTTCATCTGGAACCTACAGTACGATATCATAATGGAAATAATACAGTGACAAATTACTTTTCAGTTTTAACGAGCAAAATTCGATCACTCGATAAGCGTAATTCTTTATCTTATCAGGAACTTTCGGTCGAGAACACGAAGTATCAAACGCGATCTGGACGCGCGAGGCTATTCACTTATCGCAACCAAGTCCTGAATGTTCGCGTCCAATTTATCATAAAAACTTCGACGAATATCTGGACTGCGCCAAACTTTCACCATAGTTCACCATGTCTAGAATAAAGATATCGGAATCCCCTGCCCCTCGTTTTGCCGACGATTTGTACGAAGCATCCCCCGGACCAAGTTATCCACGAAGGACTTCCGATAACATGGCTTTATCTCCTTCTCCAGCCGCTTCTATTTCATCCGATAAAGAAAACCACTCTTCAAGAAATGTAATCGATAAGGGAAAAGGTCGCGCCGTAAGTGTTTCCATGGGTCCGCCAAGAGCACCATCACCCATCAGCAAGAGAAAGCGCACTGTGACCACCGGCGAGGGAGACCATTCAATGCAACGCAACCAAAGAAGGCGCACAATTGAAGCGGTTGAAGATAGCGACGAGGGGGAACAGGAGTATGATCCAGATCAAAGTGTCGAAGAGAGAAGAAAGCTTCGGTCCGACTTGAGGGGTCTTTCAAGAACTCTGCAAGATAACCGTGCCGAGTATCTTAGTGCAGAATCTACGGGCATCAAGGATACATTGCTCAAAGCAAATAAGCTATCAGAGAAAGTCAAACAAACCTCGGATGCAACAATCGATTCACGATTGCTTGTTAGTACTGCAGATCTAGCCAAGAAGAAGACGCTGCGAATGACATCTGGTGACACTGCGCGCGGAGTTGACGTGGATGACTTTGTTTCTAAGATCAAGTTATACATGGGAAGGGGCGAACGCTCGCAGGACCATGCACCACGTAATACTCAGCGGAGTCACCGGAATGGTGTCATCGATGAAGATGACAGCGACAACGACAACGATGGAGAAATGCTCAACTGGGAACATCTCGGGCGTAATGCTTGTTTACCGAACAATGCTCGCCCATCAGTGCCTGGTTTTCTTCTTGGCCCCCTGTCTTTACAAAAGCGCGCCCGCAGGGCTATTGTTCGAAGAGCTCCGCTCAGACTAAACAATCTCCACGAAATACAACCCGAGGTTTTGAGAGCGGATGATATAGAGAAATCAGAGAATGCAAATCTGACTTACTTGTGCACAAAAATTCAAGACAGATTGAAGGAAGTTCAGGCCAAGGCCTTCGATGCTGTGGAGCTGGAGACTACAGAAGACATGTCTGAAGAAGAAGGTGTCGCACTGAGGGAAAAGTATGGTATATCGGAGAATTGCAGCATTGCATATTTCAAATTTGTCATCAATCCATTTTCCTTCGGCCAAACGATTGAGAACATGTTTTATGTGAGCTTCTTGGTTCGAGACGGTAAAGTAGAAGTTGAAATAGACTCGGATGGGCTCCCATACATAGGTTCGTTTTCTCATGCCTCTCAAGAAGACAATGATAGCTGATAGAGTACTTAGGCGTCAGGGATCCAAAAGATAATGGAAGTTCTTCCCATACAGCAAGACATCAAGCAGTCCTATCCCTCGATATGCAAGATTGGCAAGAAATGATCAACCTCTTTGATATCAAAGAACCCATGATCGATCATAGAGAAGAACAAGACAATAGTAATATTGGCGTTAAGGGATGGTATGCTTAAATCATGGACTAAAGAAATAATACTTGGCGAGTCGATTGGCGTTCGCTTTTTGGTGGGCGCAATATGGCGTGCTTACATAGGTTTCATGCTTGGCTTATGGACGGAGTTATTGGGAACAACGAAAATGGGATGGATGGGAGCATGGCTGGATGAATGGGTCCAACATCAAGTGGCGTAAAGGCGTCTTCTTATATGTTGTAGCTTTATACCTTTCAATGACGTAGAGGAACTTGCTACCGTGTTGTATATAGTTGTGAGAATTTAACAGGTTATGTCGAAATAACGAAATCAAGTTCTAATGAAAAAATTCCCAGAAAGTCCCGCAATGTGTCGTATGCTTCTATGGTGTTTCTGTCACTACTTGGACTGTGAATATTACATTATTCCAGCCGTTCTTGGTCTATATTCACTTAACAACACCCTTTTGAGCTTGAAATGAAAACATCTTCTTGTCGACATGCGCGTGCAATTTAGGGACGATCTAACAGGAAATTTGAGGCTTAGGCGTTTGCTCAGCTGTAGAGTCTCTTATTGTGGTCAAAATGACAACAGATATGTGTTCTACAGATTTTTATAACCATTTATTTTAGATTCAGATTAGTGAGGTCACGACTGTAAGATTGCATTAATACAAATGAAGAGAGGGCGTATCAATGAGAACATATGTTTGTACAAAGGTGAAAGAGGTGGAAGGAAAACGTGGACCGTTTGAGGGTCTTGCCATCGTTCAAGTGACTCCGTTCTACCCAATTGAATTGATCTCATCTTGATCGTCTTACACTGAGCGGTATGTTAGTATATACATGACATGAAATCGTCTATCCATCAGGACCACATCCATCTGCCGTTCCTGCAATCTTGTTTTAAAGGCTAAAACCAAACACCTCGCTGTGCTGCTAAGAGATTCAGAATCCTACGAGAATCCGGATTGCATTTTGCACCAATTCTATCCCAGTAGTGGAATTCTTTGATAAAGAGCGTCATATCCAGAGCCGACCCAACCAGTTTCCGCACCACCTCGTGCGATGACCCCCAACCCACCGGCATACCAGATAAGGCTCACAAGACCAACAATACCATTGAGACTCCACCACCTCCTCCTTCTTTCCCTCTCGGTTCCTCTAGGTAGCGATCCTAACCACTTTGCTGTGCCCCAAACCATGTGACCCGCCCCAAATCCTACTAAAGCTACATACGTCGCCCAAGAAATCACAGGATGTTTGACGAAGCCATGCGCAACGTATCCCAACCCAACGCCAGATGATCCTCCTTCATGTATCAAAGGAATGACTCGGTTGACGAACATGTGAGAAGCTACAAGAGGAGCGAGAATATAGCCTGAAACAGAGGTGAACGAGATTGAAGGCCAGAACTTTGGTGATAAGAAGGAAAAGTATGAAAGAGAACTGGTCGGTTGATGGGAGGAGTAGCGTTTTTCAGCTACACGGCGGCGATAGAGACGTAACACGAAGCCAGAAGTAATGTGAGCAGCTAGAGGGAGACCAACGAGTAATTGCTCGAGAGGGAATGATTCTGTTGCGGGGTTAGTGGGGCTGCGTGAAGCATAGGATGAGTGATACAGGCTTAGCCAAAGGAGCACTTACGATAGTATGGGCGAGTCAGCAATAAGTACTTTTCGGAAGCAGGTACCGAGCGAGTAATGAGGGGTATTATGGAGGTGTTCGTGATATGCAAAGCACTAAAGACTGAAAAGGCATACGACGAGTAACGTTGTATACGTGTGACTATATCACATTATTTCATTAGTCCGTAGCCATGATACATGTTTACGATCAATAACACTCACGATAATATACAGCTCCATGACCGGAACCACTAAGTCCTAATGTTGAGGATCTTCCAAACGAGGTATATGAAGGCAATTCGGGTAGCTTTTCATCCCAGTCAAGTGGGGATTCTATTGGTGAAGGATCTAATTGTTGAAGATCAACAAAAGTATCGTCAGAAGCGATAGAATCTCGCCGTTGTTCCATATTTTACAACGTATTGCGGCAAGTGTGTGTGAAATCTCAGTATCAAGAAAACGATATTTATCAAAGAGGCATTAAAATGATAACATGAATTATAAAAAGAGTTTCGGGATACTTATTAGTTTGTAACTAGGTAAGAATTAGATAGTCAGACAGTCAGTGTGAAATGTGTTGAAGATGTATGGATCGGATAGATTTAAGGTTATAAAGCTTGGATCATACCTTAATTTTCCTAGCAAATCACGTGGTAATGTATCACGTACAAACATCGAGTACCGTACCCAGGTAAGAGGTGTGTTTGACGGACATTGGGTGCAAGAGAGAAAAAGGTTACAATATACAACACAACACAGCACAACACACACAACACAACACAAAACGACAAAACCTTCACGATCGTCACAAAATATGCCTCCAGTAATTTATCTCACGTGAAATTGATTGTTTGATTAAAGTACTAATGTCATCTTCAAGCGTGGTTTCACGAACCCGGCCCCCAAAACTGAAAGTGCTCGCGAGGCTGTCAAATCTTTCTATTGTAGGTTATTATGGCCCCATCCACCTTCCATACATTCTCTTACATGCACAGGCGAACTATGCAGCAAGGGGTACGCTCGAATGAACGAGTATGAGGCTCATCTCTCTTCATACGACCACTCTCATAAACAACGTCTTAAGGACATGCGACAATTGACACGCGATCCGATGGCCTCTAGCAAAGCTCGAAAGGCAGAAGCGAAAGCAAACTCGCAGTCTGGTTTGATCTCAATAAAATTGGGTGGAGAAGCAAGCTCAAGTACTGGAGCTACTGCTGGAGGTTTCAAGAAAGGGGGTTTCAAGAAATCGGGGTTCAAAAGTGCTTTTGCCCCAATTGACGGGGGTGGAGCTGATGCACCCGCGAATGAAGACATTGAAGAGAAGATCCCAGTAGGCGGAAGCCTTGGAGTCAAGGAAGGTGGTTTAGAAAGCGATACCGATGATGAACAATACGGGTATGAGATGTACGATCCGAGATATCCTACGGATTGAGAAAGATCGGACATTAAATTTTTTTATCCATACAAGCTGAAGCCTTGAGCTGTGTATAGTCCCAAAGCTCGAAACCTCTCATAAACTCGCATAGCTTTGTCTTGCATGAGAGCTCTGATGGAAGAGTTCGGGCATGTTACACCAGCACTAAAGCATTGATTCTATGCATTCCGGCGAAAAGAGATGAACGTTTATGGTCATATTTACGGAGATCAAGATCACGATCTTCTGAATTGAAGATTACCAATTAGCCAGAAAACACAATCACACATTGTCTGTTGACAAAGCACATATCTTTTCTCAACAGGAAGATTAGTAGCTGAACTCGAACACGATCCCTTCTGGCATCGCGAAAAGCGAAAAGCAACGAGGATTCGCCGAGCCAAGGAATTCTTGAGTGTTCATTGCGCCTCTTCATACTCTAGGGGATACATTATTCTGAGAGCCATTCGGACCTTAAGCTCCACGTGGATGATTGCTCACCTCGGCAATTAGCTCTGCAACGGAGATCATCGCGATAGTTTTTTCGAGCGTTCAAACTTTAAAGGGCTAAAACGGCGTCTAGAGCATAGTTGGGTGACGTTCCAGATCAAATTGATTTGTTCAATGAATCATTACACCTAGAAAGGATGATATGCGAAGGTATTCGTGACAGTTAGAGGCTGAGATTCGGACTCAAATGATAGAATAGCAAGAATTAATCATAGTTAGCATAATTTTTGTCCTACGAGTCGTCAGAAAGCCTTTAGAAACCATACTTGACATCAAAACCTTAGATTTACATACGTTGTTTGCGAAAAGGGTCATGATCCATATATGCGACTTTCACGTGAAGGTAGTTCCCTGCCCATTCAGCCAATTTAGTCCATTGAATACAATTATCTGAAAGATGTGAACAATCTCTTGCCTGATACCTGTCCTCAGCCCCTACATCGTAGCTTTTTGCTCAGCATATATTAGACATAAGTTATGATGGACATTGCGAGAGTCCTAGATACTTTTCGCTTTCTCCAGAATCAGATCACGATGTTTGCTTCTAGAAATCCAACCCGATCTAATCGATATGCGTAAGTGCTAAGTTTTAGCTTCAATACAAGATACTGTTGCGATACGAGTGAATATACGCACGTGAGCGCTAGCTCACTAGTGTACGTACGTATTGCATATAGCTTTCATAGTTCTAGAATCTAGAATAGATTAAATATAATATCAATAAATATATAACATAGTTTAACATCGAGTGACCTATATCATCAAATGGCCCACTTCAAAATATATACAAAATTCGTCTATACATAATCATACACTTTATTTATTTATTAATAGAACTTTTTAAAAATTGAAATTAGAATATTTAATTATATAAATATTATAAAAATCTAATTCGTTTTGGAATATCCAAATTGATATATAAGTTATTATTAAAATAAATTTTTTGTAATGAAAATCATAACAATTTTGATTTTTTTAAAAATATAATAGAAATATTTATATAAAAACTAGATTTTTAAAAACTAATTTTTTATTATTATTTAATTTTTTATTTTTATATAAAAATAATATTTGGTCATTAAAATATAAATATTAGAAAAAGCTTAATATTAGTGTATTTTGAAGTGGGTTACTCGATGATATAGGTCACTCGGTGTTAAACTACGTTAATATATTTATTATAAAGATATTATAATCACTATCAAGGTAATATTAATATTAATCAGCGAAGTCATAGATTAGGAGACTTGATATTATTTTTCAAAAAGAATCTATTATAAAAACAAAATATAGAAATCAGAAGAAAATATTTAATTTTATTTCTATTATAGATATATAATATGACAATAAATGCTAAAAGATTTGAGTATAAAAATAAAACAATAAATATTAATATATCTATTATTATACAATAATTATTTTCAAACATAATTAATTATATAAAATTGATTTCTATATTTATTATAATTATTTTCAATCTATTTAAATATTTGTTTTATTCAATTATACGATTCCTTTTATTTCTATTTATTATATTTTTTATATTTCCTATAATATATTTTCTAAATATAATTTTATTACAAATCTCTAATATGATAGAAATTATATTACTTTTCATTCAATTTCCTCATTAAGATTTATTACAAAACAATATAATCTAATTATATAATATTCTTTAAAATAAAACATAGGATATATTTATTTGTAAAGCATAATTTTATAAACCAAAAAAAAAAATTAAAAAAAAATTATATATATATCAAATATATTAAAAAATTAAATGATTAAGTATTTATTATGAAATATACTAATTATATCAAAATTCTTTTTATCTTTTTTTAAATATTACAATCTATAAGATTTATAGAAGATTATATATTATTTATTTCTATACTTTAATTAAGAATATTAAATAGTTTGTGTTATTATAATTTCATATTATATTAACATGTTTTATTAATAAATAAGTTATTTTCATTTCAATTTATTTATTTAAAATCATATTATTCAACAATAACAAAATCAATTAATTGAATCTATAAAGATTCTAATAATTTAGGATCTATTATATTATTTTAATAGATTCTTATATTGTAATCTATTTTTTATATTTATTATAATATTAACTAAAAGATATTTCTTTGTTAGAATTCTTTTTTTATTTAATATTTATTATATTAAATCTGAGTATCAATTTTTTATTAAAATAATATATTAAAAATCTTCCATTCAATAAACACTTTTTTTAATATAATTAGATTTCTCATATATATCAATATTTATTTAATATCTTATTTGTTATTTAAAATATATAAATTTCTATATTTAAAAATATATTCTTATAAGCTAATCTCTTTATACTTTTAATTAAAATTAGCATAATCTCAAATATAATTAAAAAAAACTTAAATAATAATAAGTCATTTAAGATTTAATTAACATTAATTTAAAATTTTTTTAATTGAATTATAAAGAATTTGAAAGATTTATTAATTTGAATTAAAAAAGAGGGGGGTAGATATATAAGTTTGAATATCTAATTTCGAAAATATAATTTCAAAATTAAATAGAATTAAACTTAGTCTTTAAAATCCTGATTTTATATTCTAAAAGATAATTGATTCTTTATATATAATTTTAAAAATTATAAAGGATTTAATTTTCAAAATGTAATTAATATATATTTTAATAAATCTATTAATTTAATTATTATATAAATATTTTAAATAAGGGCTTTTTTCTTATTAAATATAGAATAAGAAAATGAATAGCGATATATAGATTTATAAATATCACATGTTTTCATTGCTTTTTAGTTGTTAATCTGAGTTAGCTTTCTATAATAGACTAATAATAGTCTATTTATTATTATATTCTATTTATATTATATACTAATATACTAACTCATGACCTACGATATTGATATTATAGAAATATATTATCCCTTAAGGATATAGTATATAATATTATTCTAGAATTACTAAATATTATAATACAAATGAATATATATATGTGAATGTTAATATATGCATATATTATATATAGTTTTCATACCTCTAGAATTTAGAATAAATTAGATACAATATCAATGAATATATAGCATATTTATTATGAAGATGTTATAATCACCACCGAGGTGATACCAACAGATATAGTCCGTATCCGTTTCATCTCATCAATCTTAGGATAAGATACTTTGATTTTTATAGAAATTACCGGTTATTACTTGCGAAATCGACAATCGGCAATGACAGAAGTCCAAGACAGATAAGTTCTTCGCAGGTTTGTATCTTCTTATCATGAAGGTGGATTTGCCGTCAAAAATACTCATATTACTCTAGGCTAGTATTGTGGCCAACTATCTAGGAAGAATAGCTACGAAGCGATGTAAAGGCTATATATGCAATGTATGATGGTTGAGACCCAAGCAAGGTCTACATCAGTTATCATGAGATTTTGAGGGCCCACTGATCAACTGTAAATAGGCAATCGAGATCGATTCTCCTGATGAGAAACTTAATAAGTTATCTTAGTCTGGATGCAATCAAAAATACATTGCTCTGTCCACCACATCTTCTACTGGAAGCGCTGTTGTGTAAAGACTTGCTTCCGTGACACCTTTTGACACACAGGTTCGCAACTACTAAATTCATTAACATGATCTGCTCCCATCCCTCATTCAAGTTTGTATCTTGGGAGTTTCTTTTCGCGACTTCCTAGCTTGCTTTTTCGTGTAGAATCCCGGCGCGTAACTACTCACAGTAAGCATGCCAAGTACTTGTGGTGTTGTGTTCGTTCTTGACAGCACATTCTTCCATCGTGACATTTGCTATCTACTTGAATATTCACAATAACCAAAACTTAGAATGTACGCAGACTCTCCAACCTCTTTTTCTGGGTTATTAAAGCAAGTATTTTTTTGGACTTTCGGTAATTACGCTGATCTGGAATCTGTATTATATTCCACATCGGGCTCCTAATATCGATGAAGGTAGATATAGTGTACGTGCCAATTCTTTGAAATCTTCCAATCGTCTAGCAACCCCAATGTGTTCAAATTATAGCGGGTCTAATTTGTACCATCGTATGTTGCCATTCATATCATCATTGTTCTAGGAAGCATAGTAAAGTTCTGGACCTAGATGGTGAAGATACCATTTCCATCGATGAAGTGAAAGTCGGGACGATAAATAATGCAAGTGGATCGTTGTGAACCAGACGTCGAAACTTGTATAAACATGCTCAATAAATTTCAATTCCACGCGAGCAACTTTGGCTGCGAATTGTTTCCTCGAAAATGATATCATCATAACTTCCCAGTTACAGACCTTGGACTGAGCTAGTTTAAATTGGGAAGGTAGTCTCTGATAGGTCGAATTAACCGATATCCCTACTATGTGCATATCCCTGCTATGTGCATAATCTCGATCACTCATTTTGAATCATTTCAAAAATCAATAATAATTCTAATTTATAAAATAAAAAGCTAATAATTTAATTGATAAATAATAAGATATAATACTATCTAAAAATATAATAAAATTCTTATATTTTGAATTTTAATGAAATTTGTAGTATTTGTTTTTTAGTAAATTATAATATAATCTCCTTTTTTTTTTTAAATTAAAAGTTTTTATAATATTAAAAAGCTTTGTAGTTTTTATAAATATTAAATTTATAATAAAAAAAGCTTTTAAATTTTTTTTAATTAAAGATTTTATTAATTTTAAAGTATTTTTAATCTCCTTTTTTGTATTATATATAATTTAATAATCAATTTTTTTTATAATATCCTTTTTTTTCTTTTAATCTTCTTTCTTTTCTTTTTGACTTTCTTTTTAGTTTTTATTTGAAACTTAGTTTTTTTTTCTTATTCCTTTTTAAATATTTTATTTTTTTGATATACTTTAGTTTTAATAATAATAAAGGGTGATTATAAAAACATATTATTTCTCTTCTTTTTAATAAAATTTAAATATTTTAAATAAACTTTTTTTCTTTTTTCAAACTTTAAAATCTTTTTTGAATTTTTAGATCTATATCTTTATATAATAGTTTCAATTTCTAATATAATTATAGTCTTAAAAAGCTTTAAAGTGATTTTTTGAATAGAAATATAATAAAATTCTAATTTCATTCTATATATTGTTTTTGATATATATAATATAACAAAAGTATTTTTATAAATTTTGAATAATATAGATAATATAAAAAAACTTTTGGAATAATATAGTCAATTATAAAACCTCTAAGTCGGATACCTCACTTTCAGGCCACTCCTCTTTTAGGCCACCTCAAAAAAGCTCACCGCAAGAAGGTACCTCTTTTATTTATTCTTTAATAACTTTATAATACTTTTATTAATTAATTTGAAAATTTAATATATTATTAATTATATTATATTTAAGTTATATATAGAAAACAATATTAATATAGCTTTATATATAATAATAAATAAATATTCAATATAGAAAGCTACTTTGGATTTTGGGATTTCAAGGGTTACTTTTTAAAACTATAGAAAAGATTATTTATTTTATTAAAAGAATATACAAAATATACAAAAAATAGCTTTGATATAAAAGAAACAATTAATAAGTTGAATATTAGTTTAAGAATCTTTGGGTATTAATTCCATATATTATTAAATTTATAAAATTAGAAAGTACTTTCTTGATATTAAAAAAAATAATTCTATATTTAGAAAACAGTAGATATGGAATTTTCTTTAAAGAAATCTAGAAATTAGAATTAAGAAATAAGTTAAGATCGATTTAGTATATATTAAAGATATAATTATTAATATTATTAGAAACTAGTTTTTAAAGTTGGATTTACTTTTAATTTGTTATATTAAGCTTGAAAATCAATATAATATAAATAAGGCAGGTATACAAAAAAATAAAAAACTAAACGGATTAATCTTAAAAAACTTTAAATATTGTTTTATTTAGAAAAAAAATCTAATTTTAAAGCTTGAATATTATTTATAGAATATATTTTAGCTATAAGTATAATTCTTATTCCTTTTATTATTTATAAGAAAAAATCAATATAATAATAATAATTTTTAATAGATTTGATACTCTATATAGAATAGGAATTCATTATTATAGAAAATAAATGGACTATAAATAATACTAATCTAAAATAGCTTAAAAGAATCTTTATTCTTTAAATAACCTCCTTCTTATTAAATAAGCTTAGACTTCTTATATTAAATGAATACAGAAATTATAAAACTATTGAATTTATATACAAATACTTTAAATATAATATATATCTTTTATTTCTATTATTATATATATTATATATTCTATAATCTTTTAATTTATTTATATTCTTATTTTTTAAAAGAGTATATAGATATTATCTTAATAAATTAGCTTTTTCTATTAAATTCTGAATTAATTAGAAAGATTAATTTTCTTATATACTATCAAAAAGTATAAATAAATACTTTAATGAAATATAATATACTAGTTAACATGGTTTAACACTGAGTGTACTATGTTACCGAATACATCACTTTTATCTCAATTTGTACTCTTTAATTTCAATATATAATTTATCAATCATTTATTATGTAATCGAATAGAAAAGACGCTTAAATACTTTTAGTTATTAAAGCTATTCAAAAAAAAAAAAATTAGTATTCAAAAAACTATTAAATTATATAATATAATATATATAATACTTTTTATAAAATAAATAATCTATTCTTTTATATAAAAATTCAAGCAAATAATTATAAAATAATTAATTTAGAAGAGAAGATATTTATTTAATATATAATTGATATAAATAATAAAGGATTTTTATTTAAAATAAATAATATAAAAAATATAATAAATTATATTCTTTAATTATAAGAAGTAAAGAAAGTTGGAAAGCTTTGAGCTTATTAGTTTATAAAATATTATATAAGATTAAAAATATGTTTTAATTATATTTATAATTTTTAAAGAATTTTTTATAAAAATCCCAAGTTTATTAAAGATTGATTTTATATAATTTCGAATATATAAATGAAATATTATATTCTTAATTATAATTTCTATAATTTTAATAAAATAGATTTTATGATGAGTATAATATACCCCGGAATAATTATAATTAATATTGAATACAATAGTAGAAAAAAAGCAATATAATTGAATAATCGAGAATAAGTAATAGTAATTATATGTAATAATAATAAGGGGGATACTATATCTTTATTTCTAATAGTTTAAGAATAAATATATTTTTCTAATTGAATAAAATCAAATTTCCTATGAATTGGATTATTAAATCTATATTTAATAAATAAATAATAAAATAGAATTAGAATAATTGAAATATATATTGATTATATTTTAAAGATTGAATTCTTTATAGTTTTTAAAACTATATATTAATAATCAATTACAAATCAAAATATAAGAACTAGATTTTAAGAAATAAGATTAGTTTTATTTAATTCTAAAACTATACTTTTTAAATTAAATATTCGAATTTATATATCTACTTTCTTTTCTTTTGATTTAAATCTTTAAATCTTTTAAATATCTTAGAATTCTATAAAAACTCTTTTTTAATCAATATTAATTAAATCTTGAATAATCTATTATTAATTAAGTTTTTCTATATTTATATTTAAAATTATATTAATTTTAATTAAAGATATAAAGAAATTAGTTTATAAGAATATATTTTTGAATATAGAAATTTATATAATTTAAAAAACAAATAAGATATTAAATAAATATTAATATATAAAAAAAACTCAATTATATTAAAAAAAAGTATCTACTAAATAAAAGACTTTTAATATATTATTTTAATAAAAGATTAATATTCAGATTCAATATAATAAATATTAAAATAAAAGAAATCCTAATAAAAAAGTATTTTCTAATTAATATTATAATAAGTATAGAAAACTAAATTGTAATTCAAGAATTTATCAAAATAATATAATAAATCCTAGATTATTAGATTCTTAATAATTTCAATTAATTGATTCAATCATTATTAAATAATATAAATTAGAAAGTATAAATTGAGGTAAAAGTAATGTATTCGGTGATATAGTGCACTCGGTGTTAAACCATGTTAAATGAAAAGCTTTAGATTTATAGTCTATAAATCGCGTTAAGTCTATTATATTCAAATTGTTATTTGAGAATAGTAATAAAGAGATTATAAATTAGAACTTAGGCTTTAATAATGATCCTATGTATTAATTAAATAAAAAATCATTAATTTTGATTTTTAAAATATCTAAAAAAGCTAGTAATTTAAGGAGATATATATATATAATAATTTGAAATAAAGAGATAGATATTTATATATATTATTAGCTTTTTAAAAAAATCTTTAAGGGATTTAATGTTAGAAATTTTAAACTTATATAATCTAAATATTGAATAAAGCAAATTATCACGGAGGGATAGCTATGTCGATTGGTCACTTTGATCATATAATAGGTATATATCGTGATAATAAACTAGATTGACTTGAGGTATGATCATAAGGATCATACCTACCTTATATACCTTGATTGGGCGATGGAATCGCCTAATTAGGTATTAGGGTTCACAAATGAAATGGGATAAGAGTTGATATGGTGATCATGGAGTAGGCAATTCTAAGGAGTGCCTTGTTGAATCACGTGTTGTTGCACAGGACCGTGAATTCCGTGACACAAATAAAATATTAATTAGAATAATCTATTTCTAAAAAGAAATATAAAGTGAAAACTAATTCAAATTCGAAGTTTTTTAAGATTAAAGATATTAGGAAAACACAAATTAAAACAAGAAATCACAAAATTGATATGAGATATTTTAATAATAATAATAAAAGTATTTCTTCAAGCATTTATTATAATACTAAATAATTGTTGAATAATTAATGTTTTAATATTATATAATATAAATTTTGAGGTGGCTCAAAAGAGGGGTGGCCCGAAAGTGGGGTATTCGACTTATTTATAAAATATATAGCGTGGTTTATCAGTGAATAGGTTATATTAGTGAATGAGTCATTTCGATAACCATTTAAATCAAGCTTTTTAGAATATTAATATTCTAATAATCAATTATTATTTTCATGAATAAAGATCCTAAAAAATTATTAAAATATAGATTTTTTATTAATCTAATTTTCATAAAATAATTTCATTATGTTCTAAAAAAGAAAGAAAATTGTTACGATTTTCGTTACAAAAAAACTATCTTTATAATAATAATTTTATAAATTGAAATTTCTTAAAACTAATTAGATTTTTAAAATTATTTTATATTCAAATATTTTATATTCAAATATTTTATATTCAAATATTTTATATTCAAATATTTTATATTCAAATATTTTATATTCAAATATTTTATATCAAATTTTTAGAAAATTATATTTATAAATAAAGAAAGTATATGTGTGAACAAGGATATTCACTTCAAAGGAATGACTTCAATACAATAGCTACTATATCAAAGGGATTAAGCGAATACAAAAGAAATTAACTCTTTCAATAGTGCCTATATAAGACCTACTATTTTCCTATATAACTAACTCTTTAAATAAAATATAATTAGATAAATAGAATCTATGAATTCGTAGATACTACATCTTCTATATCCTACTCGAATTAATATTAATTAATAATATCACAAATTATTTAAGAATTATTCGAAAAACCTTTTTATCCTTTTTATCTTTATTCTTTTATTTCTATTATCAATACTATAATATCTCAAATGAATTCATCAAACGAGTAATCTAATTCATTTATATCTATAATCATAGGAGCTTATAATAATATTATTAATATTAATTTATTATAAAGCAATAATTATAAGCTTTATAAAAGATTGAATAATACGTTTTATTAATTTTATTATAATAAAACCATATTTTTAGAAACTAAAGTTCCTTGAAATAAAGAAAAAGATAATTTAAGAGAAACAAAATTCAAAAAGGAATTTCAGAATTCTTTTTTTAAAGGATTTCTTTATAATTAAACAATTCTATAAAAAATTTATATTTCGATTTATAATTAAATATTATATTAATAACTATTTTTAATTCAAAATTGCTATATATTTAAAAACAAAAATCACTAATATATTCTATTGAAAAATAATTATATATAATTTTGAAACTATTTAATAATTCTAAATCAAGAATGCTAATAAATTAATATTATATAATTTCCAGGGATTTCTATAATGTTATAAGATATATATTAATCTCAGTTTGAATATTAAAAATACTTTTATTAAAGTATTTTTGTATAAAAGATATTATAATTGGATTAAGAAATAACTCCTAGAGTATTAGATTAATAAAATATAATTTTTTATATTTGTGAAATAAATTAATCTTTTTATTAAATTTGATATAAAAGTTTAAATCAAATTCTTTTTTAATTCTTTTATTAAACTTCTAGATAATAATCTAATTAGTTATTTAATTTTATTGAAATCTAATAAAGTTATAAATAATCTAATTATTTCTTTCAATATATATAAAAAATTATTCTTATTTTATAATTTTAGAGATAATCGAATTCCATATATAGTTTTATTAGGATTTAGTAAAGATTTGCTAATAAATATCTTTATAGGATTATTGAATAATAATAATAATGATTTGAATAATTTTAATAATAAAAATAATTAGAGTAATAGTAAAGATAATAATAGTGATAAAAATAATGATAATAATAGAAATAATAGGAATTATAATTATTCTAATTATTTTAATTATAAGAATAATCAAAATAATAATTGATGTAATTAGAGCTATTGTTTTATTCATCTTTTAAAGATTTATAAAAATAATAATAGATATAAAAATATAATAATTCTTTTGATTTAAAGATTTTTATATTTAAAAAAATACTATTATAAAGTATTTATATTATTTGAAATAATTATAATAGCCTTCCCAATTATATTTTTAAATATAATCAAAAAATATTATTAAGCGAATTTGAGTAATCTCCCTAATTTATATTAAGATTTATATAAAATAATAATTAATAATTTTGAATAATTTAAATATTAATAAAATATATTTTTCAAATAAAATAATATTATTTTCAAAATCTATATCAAAAAGAATCTGAATATAGATTTTTAGAAAGTATTTAATATAATAATTACAGATTTATATTTCCTTTAATATATTATTTCTATAATTATATATAATCCTCAATTATATTATATTAAGATTTTATTTATATATAATAATATTCCAAAATATTATTCTATAATATATAATCCTTATTCAAACATTTTGAACCTAATTAATCAAATTAAATAAACTATTAATTTTTATCAAAAAGCATTTTCAAGATAGAGTATATTAATCAAATTTTTTTTTATAAATCGATATTTTTATAATAATAAATCTTTGAAATCTTCAAACTCCTTTTTTTTAAAATCTTAAAATAAATTTACTAATAAATAATCCTTTTTTGTATTATTTAATAAGAATAAGAACAATTATTATTTTTCTAATTATAAGAAAAAGAGCTATAGATACTATAAGTATATATAAAAGAAAAAAACCTAATTCAAAATAAATTATCATATTAAATACAACAATCTCAATAATAAAAGCTTTATAAAATAATATAATCAATTTCTTATTAACATCGAATAAAAAAGTAGTCGAAATAATAATAATAATAATAATAATAATAATAATAATAATAATAATAATAATAATAATAATAATAATAATAATAATAATAATAATAATAATAATAATAATAATAATAATAATAATAATAATAATAATAATAATAATTATCTTATTAATTAATATTTTATTAACATAAATAGTTTTAGAAAGATATTTAGAATATTCTTTATATCAATTGTCACGGTCATAGACTAAAGGGCTCCATTAGGCACGTGATAATAAGCCCTCAGGCCTATTGTGTGCCGAAGGGAGCCTGTATATACATATAAATTGTATAGTTTTCATAAGTTTAAAAGAATTAATAAAAATCTTTATACTATATTTCATCTAATTGATTTATTATTAATATTTATTCTAACAATTCTTTTCATTCTTTAATAAAGTAATTTATTAATTAATACTTATTGAAAAGCTATTAATATTAATATAATCTTTATAAAAAGAATATTTAAAGGTTATAATTCGTATAGTGTAATTCTAAATCAATTGAATAGGGATATCAACCAATTTCTTAAGGAAATCAATATTGATATATAAATGATTTAATTGTAATAATCTTCTAATAATAAGGATCTACTATTAATTCAATAATTTCAAGAAATGAAAAAAAAAATGTTTATTATAAGAGAAGCTTATAAAATAGTGATAGATTATTTATTATATATAATTACTCTAATTAATTATAATAGTTCTATAGTTATAATATATATAACTTTTAGGGTTATTATATTAAATCAGGGAAAGCCTTTTAAATTATAAAGATTAAAGTAATATAAAGAAAAAAATATTAATAAAATTAAAAAAATTTTCTTTTAAATAAAGATTATATTTCGAAATAATAGCGGGTATTATTTCTTAATAAAAATAAAAAAATAAACTATATTATTTAATACTTTAAAAAGCAATTGTTAATAATTGAGTATTGATATAAAAACGAATTGTTTAGTGAAATAATAAAATAGGAAAATTTTAAAGAATATATATATAATATAATTATAAATAAGAGGAATCAATAGTAATAGATAATTTAAAAAATTATATATATAAAACAAAAGGAGAGTAAAATTATAAATATCTTTATAGTATATTTGAAAAACCTTGAAGAAGATATCGAATAGAAGCCGGATAATATTTGGAAAGAAACAATATTAATAGATTTTTTGTTTAATTTGATTTAAAGAATATCCAAATTACTCTAATAACCTGAATTTCGTTTCGAACTTATTAAATATATTTATAGGTTAGAAAATATTAATAAATTATATCCAAATAAAAATATTAGAGAATTATAATAAATATGTAAATATATTTATTCTTTTTTATAATTAGATTTCCCTTTAAAAGATTTTTATATATAAAATAATATATTTATAAATATTATTCTTTAGAATCGAAAATCAAATTAATTAATAAGAGATTTAGTAATCAAATCAGAAAAACCTCTTATTGAAATATTATATATAAATTATATCCAAAATATTGTTTGTTATAAATATTAGTAAAAAGGATATTACATTATTATATATCAAAATCCTATTATATATAAATATTATAAAGAAAAGCATAGAAATTTTATTTATTCAAATAATATATTTAATACTTTTTATTCGAAAAATATCTAAATCTAATTATTATAATAAGTATTCCTTTGATATTGAATTTATAAAAAGAAGAAAGAGTAATTTATATAATTATTATATTTTTCAATATAAATAAAAAGCTAATGGCTTCTTAATACTTTATTAATTTAGAAGAATAAACTAATATTATTCAATAAAACAAATATATGAAATAGAATTAAATATTAAATAAAAAAAATATTTTATTTGTATTTACAAATAATATTGTTATTATTTTGTATAGAAATTATAAATTTGCTATAGAAATAAAGAATAATAAAGAAAAAAAGAGAATTTATATTTATAATTTTATTTTTATTATATTAAATTTATTAAAGATAAATACTATTTTAGATTTATTTTAATTATAAGTAATAAATCTGAATATTAATTAGAAATCAATATCTTTTTAATATTATTCTAGTTTTAATAATTTTGAGATAATTCCAATAAAGGAATTTTATTGAAAAATAAAATAAGATAATTGAATCTTTATAATATTTTTAGATAATAATATATTCTATTAATCAAAAATATAAGATTATATAATATTTGTAATAGAATTGTTTATTATATTAAAGGAATTTAAAAAATATGAAATAATATTTTTAAAAAACAAAAATAATCTTTTATCCAATTATTACTTAATAGAGCACTATATTAATCTCAAACCTAATTTAATCTCTTTTTAAAATCCTATTTACTTTTTATTAAAAAAAGAATCCCTAATATTATAAGAATATCTTAAAGAGTATCCGAAAAAAGAATAAATTAAAAGATTAATTAATTTAATAAATATTTTAATTATATTTATATCTAAAAGAAAGGGAGGCTATTAATTATATATCAATTATTATAGATTAAATCAAATTATAAAAAAAGATAGAATTCTATTATTCTTTATTAATAAATTCCTAGATCGATTACAGTAAAATACTATTTTTACAAAACTAGACTTAAGAGATATATATTATTATATTCATATATAGATAAAAAATAAGTGAAAAATGGTGTTTTGTATATAATATAATTAATACAAATATAAAGTAATACTATTCAGTTTTATTAATATTTCAATAATATTTCAGATATATATTAATTAAGTATTGGTGGGCTTAGTGGATAACATTTATATAATATATTTAAATAATATTCTAATTTATTTAAAGGATAAAATTATATATATAATAAATATTCAAAGGATTTTTGAATATTTTATTGAATATAAATTCTATATAAAACTAAAGAAATATATTTTTTATATAAGTGAAATTAAGTTTTTAGATTTTATTATTTTAATTACAAAAATTATAATAAAATTAGAATACATTCAAATTATAATGGAATAGTTTATATCTAATAATTTCTAGGATATATAAATATTCTTTAGTTTTGTGAACTTTTATTAATATTTTATTAGAGCCTATTTAGTTATAATTTATAATATAATTATATTAACAAAAAAAGCAAAAAAGGAGAGAATATAATTAAGTTGAAATGAATTAATAAAATTCAAAAGATTTTTGAAATTCTAAAAAAAGCTTTTATTTTAGTATTAATCCTTTAATACTTTAATCTTTTATTTTATATAATAATCGAAATTGATACATTGATATTTATATTAAATAATATATTATTATAATTATTCTCTACAAATATAAAGATATTATTTATATAATAATAGTATTCTATTATATTCTATTTAAGAAAACTAAATCCTATGGAATAATAATATTTCATTTATAATCAAGAGTTATTTATAATATATAATATTTTTATATAATAATATTATTATATAATAAATAATCGATATATAATTATAATTATATTTAATTACAACAGTCTTTAATATTTTATAATTAATATCTTATTAAATAACTTATATTTTAATAGAAAATGAAATAGTATATAAATCAATATTAGAGATAATAAAAAATGTTTTATTATACCTTTAATAGAATAATAAATTCATAAAAAATAAAGAATATTTAAATTAAAGATTACATTCTATTAGAGTTACTTTATTATAGCAGATAGATATTGATAGACTTTTTAAATATAATGGGAATGTCTATATATTACTAGATTTTGTTTTAAAAGCAGAAATCCTGAAAACTTATTATAATAATTCTATAGATGAATATTAAAATATTACAAAAACCCTTAAGATTCTAAAATTAAAGTATTTCTGATTTTCAATAAAAAAAGATATTAAGAATTATATTAAGATTTATATGATATATTAATGAATTGCTATAAGAAGATATAAACTTTATAACAAATTGCAAACCTTTCCTATATCTTATAAATTTTGAAAAAAAATAATTATAAATTTCATTATAGATTTGCTTTTTTTAAAACTAAATAAATATATTTATAATATAGTTTTAATAATTATTAATAGGTTTACAAAGTTTGTTTAATATATTCCTATAAATAAATAATTATATTATCTGAATTTATATAAAAATTAATATAAAATATATTTAAGGATTTTAGGGTATTGAAGAATATTATTTCAAATAAAGAATTGTAATTCATAAGCAAATTTTGAAATAATTTTTTATTTTATTTATAAATCCATTGAAAGTTTTGATAATATTTTATTTATAAATTGATGGATAGATTGAAAAACAAAAACAAAATCTGATTTATTATATTATTTATTATATAAATTACTAGCAAAATAATTAGATATTATTATTATTTCTTATAGAATTTATATATAATATTATATAGTATAATATAATAAATACTATCTTTTTTCAAGTAATATATAAATATCAACCTATCTTTTATAATATTAATAAGGATATTAATATTATAGGGAGAATATTAGTGGTATATAAACAAATTGCTTTTTTTAATAAAAAAAGGGAAAAACTAAAAGAATTCTAATAAATTATTATTAAATAAAAAGTAATAAAAGCAAAAGATATAATATTATAATAATATAATATTAGAAATAAAATAATATTAAATATATGAAATAATATTAAATATATGAAATATTAAGTAATTTCAATTAAAAAAGAAATTTTCAGATCAATTTATAGATCTTTTTATAATAATAAATATAAAAACTAATAATCAAATATATAAACTCAAATTATTATTTATCTATAAAATTCATAATGTTTTTTATATTTTTTTATTAAAATCTTAGTATAAATAATCAGATACCGCCAATCTATTATTATTAGAAGAAATAAATAATTATTTTGAATATAAAATGAAAAAAATAATAGTATACAGAAAAAGGAATAAAAATATTCAATATTTAATTTAATAAAAAAACTATTAGTTAATAAAAGATATATAAAAAATCTCTTACAATCTCAAAAATGTAAAATAGGTATTAGAAGAATATAACAAAAAGAAAGAACTATCAATACAAATTTCAAAGAAAAGAAAAAAGAATACTACAAAATAATAAAATCATATTATATATTTGTTTAAGGATTATTATTACTATATAACTATTAAAGTCTTTTCTTTTTTTAATATCTTTTATTCTAATAAAAATAAGAATATAATCCTTTATTTACTAATATATTATATATAATTACTAAATAAATCATTTTTTTCTAATATTTCTTAATAGTTTTTAATTTCAATTTATAAGTTTTAGAATTAATATTAGCTGAATTCTTATTAAAACTAGATTAATAGAATTGATATTAAGCTTTTTATAATACTTTATTTTATACAAAAGTTTATTTATAATTGATATAAATATAATATTATAAAACTATTATTATAATGATTTAATAATAAAATTTTATAATAAAAATTAGATTTTTGATATTATACCCTTAAAATATTTATTAAAAAAAAAGAATTCCAAAATAGATATTACTTATATTATTATTATATTATTTTTTTATATCTATTAATATATCAATCTTATTTTTATTAATCTATTCTTTCTTTTTTTCAGAAATATTACTAATAAATTGATTTTCTAACAATTTAATAATAATATTTTATTATTTTTTATAAAATTAGCTAATATCCTTATCCTTTTGTTAAGACTTTCCAGAGAAGTTAATTTAACTATCAAATTCTTTTATATAAATCTTTCAATCTAAATCTAGTATTTTTGAAATAAACAAAGAATCTTTTATAATATTTGAATCTCAATAGCTAAATATAAATAAATCTTTAAAAACAAATAATAAAATCTTTTATTTAAATTTTTTTTAAAGAAGTTTTACAAATAAAAGAAGGGGAAATAAAAGAAATGAAATAATAAGATATAATAAATCAATAATTATATTATAATATATTAAATATAAAATATTACAAATATTATTTAAAAATTTAGAAAAGATAATAATATATTATAAAGCTTTTAAGATTTGATAAAGAATCTGAATATCCTTATTATTATTTTTATTATTTTTATTAATATAAAACTCATTTTTATTAAATTCAAAAGGAAAAAGAGATTTTTTAGGGGATTAGATTCTATATTGTTTATATTTTATATAATTCTTAAAAATAAATATATTTAGTATTTTAATAATGAATTAATAATAAATGTTATCTTTTGAGTTAATTGTTATATATAGTATATTAGATTAAGAAACTATAAATAAAATAATTAATTATAAGAATATTATAGGAAATATTGATCTAAAAACTAGATTTAATAATAATAATATATCTATAAGAATTATATAATTGTAAATAATAAAAGCTATAAATTTATCTTTATAATTAAAATTAGCTATAGAAATAAGTTTTATAATAAAATTTGATATAATAATATCTAAAGAAAATAAAATATTTTATATACTCAATAGATTAATTTTATAAATCTAATATTTAAATAAAAAAGAACTGATTATAAATTAATAAGAATTTATAAAATGTTTTATTAAATTATTAAATCGATTTAATTTATTTATTATTAAGAAATCCAATTTCTTTATTAATTAAAGTTTATAAATATCCCTATACTTAACCTTTTTTTATAAAAAAGTCTTTATATTCTTTATATATTATTTCTTTTATTGAATCACAATTATATTATCTATAGTTTCCTTTATATTATCTATTAGAATATTATTCTAATAAATATATATTTAATATATAAAATTAATATTAAGGATATATTAGTAAAATATTAGAATATAGACTTTCTTTTAATAATAATAATAGTTATAAAGAGTATAAGAATTATTATCAAAATAGTTAAAATTATTAAAAGAAATATTAGTAATATATTTAGAATAATAAAGGCAAATAGGGATAATTAATTTTATTAAGTTGATGGTCGAATATAATATAATAAATGCTATATTATTAGATTGAGAAATAATTATTATAAAATAAATAAAAATTAAAAAGAGTTATATTATTCAAATAAATATATTTTTTGGGAAAAAGAGACTTTTTTTATAGAAAAATATAATAATTTATTAATAAAGTAATGAAATATATAAAGACTATTTATTTATATATTGAATTATTTATAATATATAAAAATATTGGAATTTTCTTTTGGGAATACAATAAAGGTATAGGCATATCGCAATGCAACTATACACTATTCAAATAGTTTTAGAAGGTAAACGATTATTTTTTGGAATATAAAATATAAAAAGAAAAAGTTCTATTATAATTATAAACTAAAGAATTTTATTAAATATATAATAATAAGCTCTTAGATCTATTGTATACTAAAAAAAGTCTATATATATATATAAATTATATAGTTTTTATTAGTTTAGAAGAATCAATGAAAAATTTTTATGCTATATTTCACCTAGTTGGTTCATTGCTAGTATCTACTTTAACATCAATAAATATTTGTAATAGTTTTTTAATAATAACTAATCTCAATAATACTATAAGTATTTATATATTGATAACTAAAGTATTTGCTACAAATAATAAATGATATAATAATAATAAATTCTTTAGTATTATAATTAATACAAATATAGCACAAAAATCGATTATTGGATATAATTAATATTTAATATAAAAAAAGATTAAGGATATTGAATATAATAAAATTATTATTAGTTAAGTAACAATCCAATATAATATTAGAATAAATATTTCGATTGATTTATTCTATATATAACTTTTATTCAAAAATATAAAATAGGATATAATAAAAGCCAATATTCCATTTTTATTTTATTTAGTAAATACAAATAAACTAAAATTTAAATATAATAATTTTAATAATATTGTTATTATATTTAAAGGTATTTATTTTGTATATTAATAATTCAATTATATATTTTTATTATAGAATATTAATATTTAAGATTTAATTAATTATTTTATTAATAATAAAAATTACTATCTTATTGAAATTGAGTTATAATGAATTCATTATTAATTCAATTATTTATCTATTTACAAGTTTTATAAAATATTAAGCGTTTTGAGTATAATAAAGACTTTAAAATAATTAAATAATTTATTAAGTTTTATTATTATTATTAAGTTTATAATAAATCTTTTAATAGATTCAAATTCTTTCTATCCAATAAGAATTTTGAATTCAAATATATAATATTTGTCAATATATTTTATATCAAAAACAATTCTATTTTATATATTATTAATAAAATAATACATTTTCAAACTACTTAATAATTAAATAATATAGTTATAAAACATATATAAAACAAATTCTATAAATATTAGATTAATATATATATCAAATTATCCGAATATATTATTTATAATATTAATATTAATTTCATTAGAAAAGAATTTTAATAATATATTATATTAATATTTATTTAAATAAAAATAATTCTTATAGAAATATATTATTTTATTAATATTATTAAGAGATTTTATATATTATTATAAAGATTTTATAAAATTATTTATAATGAGATTTATAGTTTAAATATTAGCAAAATAATTATACTTCAAATAACTATAAAAACTATTAATAATATTATTGAATCTAATGATTTAATATTTATGTTACTTGTTTTTAATATATTCCCTTATATTATTGAGAATAGCCCTTTGATATCTATTATTTAATAATAAGTTATTACAATCTCTAAAATTATAATAAAAGTCTGTAAACTCTATAGCTCTATATATATATAAAAAGCTTTGAATATATGTAATAGTTCTTCTATAATTGCATTTTATAATTCACTATTAAATAATATTATTTTAATTTAAAGAAAAGATAATAAAATAGTTTCTAATAAATAAAAAGAATTATTTTTATTATTTAATATAAACTATAAGATATATATATTCAATTTATCTTATAGATCTATAAGATTCAAATTTATATTAATAAAGTTTTATTATCAAATTAAATAAATTAATCAAATCAATTATATTTCAGATTATTTTAATAATAAATATAAGATAATTTTGCTAAAACCTAATAAAATTAGATTATCTGTTTTTGATATATCTATTATATATATTATAAATTCTAAGAAATATTTTTTAGATTTATTTAAAAACGATTAGATATTTATATCAATATTTTTTTTAAAAGTGATTATATTTCAAATTCGAGTTTATATATAAAATCAATATCCTGATTATTTTATAACTAATCTTAAAAATCTAATTCTATATAAAGAATTTAGAAAGAAAAAGATTAATGAATTAATAATCAAGAATATATTCGAGATTATATTATTATTAAATATTTCTTTAAAAATATGTATTTTTAAGTAATAATTTATTAATAAGATTAAAAATGAAGATATGAATATTGAATTTTATAAACCAAAAATAGTTATTCAAATATATAATAATATTAATAAAACAATTATTTTGATATGATTATTAATAATTTAATAATTATAGTAATATATTTTAGTTTTATTAATTATAAATACTTAAAAGAATAATATAAATATATATATTTGAAATATTATTTAAGTATATATTTAATCTATATTGAATCTATATTGTATTTTTTATACTTATATTTTAAAAGAAATGGATTTGCTAATTAGTATAGTTCTATTTATTATCAAACTATTATATAATATTCCAAAGATAGAAAACTATTAATTTAGAATATATTATATTTATTATTTTAAAAAACTTAAAATATAATAATTTATATATAATCCTTGTTTTTTGTATATTAATAATAAGGGGACTGGATTTGATATTATAAGATTTCAAATAGATAATATATTTATTATTAAAGATAGTGTATTTATATAAATCGAGAATAAACAATTTAAATAAACTAGTTTTATAATTAAAGATTGAAAGAAACTAATTCCTAATTATTTATTGAAGTTTAATAATATTATTCTTATATTTAAAGAAAATAATATTTATTTTAATTAACAAAAACAATATAAAAAATCTACAACTTGTTTCTATAGAATCTATAGATATTTATGGAATATATAGCAAAATCCGAAAATATGCTTTTATATATAATCAATATATTATATAATAAGCTTATAGAATATATATTATAACTATATATTAATCTGAAGTATCTTTTGATTTGTTTATAGTAGTATAAATAATGTAATCCAATAAGAATAATATTATAATATTGAATAAATATATCAAGTAGCAAAAAGAAAGTTTTATTAAAGAACTTAATTATATACTATTGAATTTGAATTTATTCAAAACCATTATTTTCACTAATATTTCTTTTATAAACAATAAAGATTATTCATTTTAAATAAATTATATAATTGTTATAATAAATAAATATAATAATATTAATATTATTTATTGATTATTCATTAAATATAAAAAAGTTATATATAGTGTTCTAGTTTCAGAATTGTATAGATTAGTTTAAGAATTCGATATCGGGGTAATAATCACTTTTATAATTAATATTATTCTTAATAAAAAGATTCTATTAATTTTATGTATTAATTCAAAGTTATTATATAACTTGCTTACTAAGCTAGGTATAATTAACAAAAATAAATTAATAATTGATATTATAGTAGTATATTAATTCTATAAGAGAAAAGAGATTATCAAAGTTATATAAATTAATAATCCAATTAATCTACTTAATGTAATAATGAAGGAAAAGCTATATTAAGCTTTTATTGATTTAATTAATACGAATAAAATTGATATTAAGGTAATAAAATAAATAAAAAAGGATTAAAAAAGAGAATGATTTTATTAATAAGAGATTAGGGATTCTAATCAATAAATAAAGGATTTTTATGACTTTACAAATTTCTTTTTCAGCTATATATATTAAAAATTATAAAAGAAAGTTCCAAATGTATGAATAAGAATATTCATTTTAAAGAAATAATTTTAATATAATAACTATTATATCAAAGGGATTAAGTGAATATAAAAAAGACTAGTTTTTTCAGTAGTATTTATATAAGGCCTATTACTTTCCTATATAGCTAGCTCTTTAGATAGAATACAATTAGATATACAGAATCTACGAATTCGTGAGTGCTACGTCTTTCGTATCCTACTCGAACCAATAGTATACAATTATATATAAACAAATTTTATATATAAAATAAGTAACCCATTCACTAATATAATCTGCTCACTAATAAACCACGTTATCTGTTTTTTCAAAGGATTATAAAATATTATATCTTATATAGATAAGCTTCTAAGTTTTTCTAAATATATTTCAAAATATATATTTTGTTATACTAATAATTCCTTTATTATTATATATCAAATTATTTAATAATATATTATAATTTATTAAAAAAACATTGAAGGTTCTAATATCGAATAATTGTAATTGATATATAAAATAAAATAAGGAAAAAGAATTAAAATAATAATCTTTAATTTATTATATTTTAAAAGGAATTCCAAATTGATATAACTAGAATAACTATTGATAATAAATAAATAATATCTTCCATCTACTTTTCGATATATAACAAAATTAAATACATTTATAAGCTAATATAGACCAAAAGTATTCAATAATTACCTATTACTTAAAACTCCAAAATAAACTTTATTCTTTTTCTCTACATTTTGAATTTATATATATTATAGATCCTTTGAATCTTCTTTATAAATAAAAACAAAAAGAAGAGTTATTTCATTAATATATATAGCTGCTAATAGAGTAATAAACTCTTTTAATCTATCTTACTTAGCTTTTTTTATTCTGCCTTTATTATAAATATTAGCACTTATTATTCTTTTTATAATCCTCCCTATATTAATTATAAGATTATTCTTATCTCAATTATATATATCTTTCGATTATATATTATATTTTATATTTATTTACTTTTATTAATTAAATTAAACAAAGAAAGATATTAACAAAAATATTTTAGATAATAAATATTAATAATAATAGAAAATAGCTCGAATTAGATTATAAAAGTAATCAAATATAATAATATTATTAGCTTTTATATATAAATTATTAATATAATAGAAATATTGATTTTTAAAATATATTGAATATCTTTTAAAAAAATTGTTAATTTAGTTTTTTTCTACTTTTTTATTTAGAATTTCTTTTATAAGATTTTTACTTATATAATTTATAAAAGGAATAGATCTTTATATTAATTTATTAATTTGATTAATTAAAATCTCTTTTTGATTATTAAAAAGTATTTGTTTTATATTAAAAAAATTGTTTTTTTAAAATAATTTAATTTTTATACTATCAGAAAATATATAATAATTAATTTTAAAGAAATTAGTTGTTTGGATATATTTAAAGATTTGAATCTTTTTTGAATAATTTAATACAAACTTTATACAAACCTCTAAAGCTATATTATCGATATTCAAAGCTATAATATCAATATTTTCAAAATTGTACATATAATAGGGACATACATGTAGTAGAGATATCGGTTACAAGAGTGGAGAATCAAACTCGTCGCTTCGGAATATACAAATAGGGAAACTACTCTCTCATTAACTCGCTTCTGCGGCTCATCCATGCGTGGATGCCAATTTCTCAAATTGAGCTCTTATGTACATCAACATTTGTAGCAGGAGCTTCATATCTCGGATTTTAGAGATCAATTTTCACGGATTTTGCTAAAGCCCGGTCGCTGGTCATGGCAATGATCCCATCAGAATGCGTGCTATTCACTCGGGCGTTGAAAAAACAACTGGGAAAAAACGATTTGAGAAAAAGCTATAAAACATGCTGTCCACCCTCTAATTTTGGTTGAACTCAAATCATCAAGAACAATCTCATTCACAAACCACCCATACCGGAGCATAAGTATCTTGCTCATCACTCACCACTACTCAACGACTATTCCCGAGACAACATGACAGCTGCAGTTGCGACTCAACCCCACAATCTTCCGCTCCTCGTTACTACCGAGACGTGTCGAGGCCGTACTTACATTGTTACTGGCGCCAACACCGGCCTCGGGCTTGAAGCTGCCAGGCATCTTGTTCGACTAGGCTCTGCCACCGTGATTATGGCAGTACGTGACCCATCTTCCGGCCTTCGCGCTCTGACTGATATTGAATCATCAACCGGGATTTCTGGTGTAGCTCAAGTTTGGGAGCTTGATCTATCTTCATACGCTTTTGTTATAGCTTTTGGGAAAAGAGTTATGGAGGAATTTGATAGAATTGATGCAGTGATAGAGAATGCTGGGGTAGCTTCAGGAGAAAGAATCATCAAAGAGGGACATCTGCTTACAATTACAGTTAATGTAATCAGCACTATACTATTGGGAGTCTTGCTGCTTCCAAAATTGAAGGAGTCTGGGGAGCGATTCGGAATCTTACCGCATTTGGTTATCGTAACGAGTAGAGTCGGTTTTGATTTTGGGGAGGACTGGATGAAGATCAAGGATGACCCAATAGTGAATTCGAATACGGAAGAGATGACTCCAAAGGCGTAAGTTATCTCTAGGCTGCTTGATATAGACTAACAGAATTCAATCAGGTATCCACTGTCTAAGCTCCTTGAGATAATGGCAATCCGCCATCTTACTGGTCTTCTTCCCCTTCAACAAACTGGAGTTGTCATAAATCTAGTGTGCCCCGGTCTTTGTAAGACCGATCTTAGCCGCAGCGTCCCCCCCAGACTTCGTGAAAGAATAGCTAAGCAAAAGGAGCAATATGGGCGAACTGCCGAAGATGGCAGTCGAACATTATTGTACGGCGCAGTTGTGGGCGAAGATAGTCATGGGTGTCTTTTGGAATCCTGTACCATTGCCGAGTACGTTTGAATCGTAGCCATACTCTGTTACTATGCTGACACATTGACCAAGGAATGTAATACCTAGTTGGGTAACTGACTTGGATGGCAGGAAATCGCAGAAGATTGTTTGGGACGCTATTGCAGAGGAGCTGGAAACGATTGAGCCTGGAAGTGTAGAGAAGATATTCAAAAGATGAAGCTTTTGAAACTACTCGGTTTTAGTGCTAGTTATTTTCCATGTACTTATGTAGCTTCCCTCTTTGGTTGATGATGCATCTGATCATATGTATCAACAGTAGATCAATCTTCTCCCCACATAAGTTTTTCCACTCAACAACCTCCAATTTTACTGAATGCCTGAAGAGTTTTACCACATGTCACTATAAGAATTAAATCCTGGTCTCTAAGCGGTCGAAGCATCGGAATGAGACCCTTCAATCGATTGCAGTAATGACCTGACCTCTTTATCGTGCAAGGAATAGACCCAAGGAAAGCTTTCCAGCTTTCTTTGTACATCAGTTTGACTTTGAAGATTAAGAGCTTGCATAGTTTGGCTTATATCCGAAGCTAGCCAAGTGTCATCAAGACTTTCGAAGATTGAAGCCTTTCCCATAAGTAATAGCCAGAGTAACGCCTCTGGAGATCCACATTGTCTCTTAGACAGTTCTTGTGTGGATAATTTAAGCAAACTAGCCAACAACGGATTGACTGGGACTTTTCCATCAAGTCCACGCATGAATGTCGAGATGAATGACACTAGGCCTAAGTGAACTGCATTCTCCAGAGAGCTTTTAGGACGGCAATGTCCTAGAGGATACAAGGACAGTAGACGATATCCAAGAAAAAGAAGTGTATTGTGAAGCTTGTGACCACCCAAAGGAGGACCCGTTCCGACAACGGCATCATTTAGCAACAGAGTGAAACTGATAGTATCTACCAGAAGAGTAAGGAGATCGGTGCTCAGTGGTAATGAAACTAATGCACAGGATATTGCCTTGTTTTTGTAGAAATCTAGATTCCTGCTCTCATGTGCGCAGAATGTATCATTGGATTCAATGTCTTGAACGGTGTATCGTGTGCAGGTGCCAGAATGGAGAGAATGTTCGAGATCAGCTCTATCTCACATATCAACATTAATCATGCAAAGAGCTCTTGATTACTTACCTGAATATTTTTTGAGCAAGAGTGGGCTGCTCCCTCCTAAGATTTGAGATGCCACCCCTCATCTTAACCATTCTTTCGAGTCCTTGAAGATGAACAAGGCCCTGGATGACTTGACCCTGCAACCTATAATAATGTGACATAGTCAACACAACCGCAATAGTAGTATCAGATGCGGCCTCGTTTCCAGATAGTTTTTCATTAATCAAGTGAAATGCAAGTGAAAGATGATGCATAGCTATCTTTGGATCTTCTCGATTTAGGACGAGACTATTGAGAGCCGTGACCGATACAGCTACACCGCAGTGTAAGCCTGGGAGATAATGAGTTAGTGATATTGTTTTGGTGTCTAAGAACAGAGTAGGTGTAGCTTACATGCTTCATCTAAAAGCATGAATTGGACGAATACCGAAGTGGATGACCGAGTTTTAATAAGAGCCTTGCTCAATTCCGCAGGGTATCCTATACTGCTTATGAATGAAAAAGCTGCGCAATCAACTCAGATTAGCAATAATTACCATCAAAGAAAGTATCACTAGATAGGTGTCGCCGTACTTCTCTGAATGATTTGCTTATCTTCGAAAGAGTGATGTGGAAATGAAAGACAGGGGATGTTATCCCCAACCGGGCGTTCGATCTCATAAGTGGATTTCTCCTCCGACTCATTTTGTTCTAGATGACTCGAGCCATTTTGGGCACTTCTCAAATATCTACAAGCGGAAGTGACTACATGTTTCATTTCGTTTGATTTCATTCTCGACGGTCGGACGAGCTTCTTTCCAGCATTCCTTCCCAAAGCGACGTGACTTCGAATGCGTTTTCGGACTGCATGATTGATCGTTGCATTATTGATAAATTCGAAGGGCATAGCTATTGATGTTATTTGCAATATCAGGCTGTCTCACTTGTGAGATGAATGGGAGAAGACGACGAGGTATGGATAAAGGCTCAAGTCTCGGAGTTAGTGGTGTTAACGAGAGTGGGTGCGAATGACCGTCACGTCGGAGCCGAGCACGTGAATGGAATTTTCACTCAACGACTAATACATATGTGGATATTTAGTTGTCAGACAGTATCATATTACAGGAAGATTACCGGTATTTTGTACATGTTATTCGTTTGGAAAAACAAAAACATAGATGTCTGGTGTCGATGTGATATCCCATATAATAAATGGAAAGGGAGGGTCTGATGCTTCCGGAGGAGAAAATGATTAATATTGAACTATCAATAGTGCAGTTTTCAAATTCGCATTATTTGACAACTGTGACACTGAAATTGAACACTCTTGACTTCTCCTCTCATTCTCATTGCTTTCAACCTCTCTAATCTCCTTCTGCTTCTCGCCGTTTTTTTCTTTTCCATTCTCTGTGTCCTCGCTGCCTACTTGCCATTTATCCTTCCCATCTCCTCTCACTGAGGCTTGCGCTTCTGCTTGTGGTTGTGATAGAAAAATTAGGAATGAGTGGATATAGATCCGTGCAACCACATTCTCAGCTATCTTCTAACGGCGCCTTTAAGTCCCATGTCGAAATTTAAACATCTCGTTTATGCATTCTCAAGCTTCCCGCTCCTAACATATCTCAAGTTTCCCAGAACAACTCAGATTTCATCAAATATCAGTACAATTCGGGTCATTAGTCCTAATTGCTAGGCTACTTGGTACCGCTCCCTCTGACCGCAAGTTTTCCATAATAACACTATGAATTGATATTCCGTCATTTGGCCCCAACCACTTCTGCCATGTACTATGTTCAGTCATAAATAATGCCGGGCCAAAGCCTTCCCACATCATGGCCAGCTCGTAAGAATGTTCTTCTGATCTGCCGCACATATCAGTCAACATTTTGTATATCCATAATCGACATTCGGCATGGTTCCAATTCCATTGTGGAATACTTTGCGAAGTAATATTCGGGCGGGTGTTCGTTGTGACTATATGAATACGCGGAAACGTATGCGGTGGAGTGCTTGGATGGGTTTGGGTGGCCGCGGAGGATTGATCCTTCACATCATGAGAGGGTTTAAACCATTGAGCGGAGGTTTCGGCAGCTGCGGAGAATTTAGGATTTGTGATGTTGTAGGGTGGAGGTGCTTCTATTGAGCCCAAAGCCTTCTTGCGATGGAATAAATTCTTCCAGAAAGAAATCATGCTTACAGAATTTGAGGTTTGCAGATAGAATTTGCAGATGAGTGTGTTTGTTTGTGAAATATTGTCGGGTAATCTGCCAACTATCTTCGAACAATAAAGTTTGACTAAGTTGGTAGTTGTAAACGATCGTACTGTAGCTTATACGATATTGCTTTTAGTAGAGGACCTAAAGCTCTTGACAACGATAGTCGATCATGTGCTCATTACTTGATCCCCCTAAAGTTGTTATTTTTCCTTGATTATAGGCCATTAGCCCCAGCCTGGCCTTCCACCGTTTCAATTAGCTTCCTCGCCGACCTGGTGTTCAAAGAATATCCAGACTGATAACTGATTATTCCCCAATAGTCGCCTCAGATATCAAAATTCACGTATTGATGCTGATTTCGGGTATGCGGAGACACCAAATGTGACAAGTATTAATTTCTAGAAATCCAAACTAGCTACTACCCAGAGTCCGGCTCTCATGAAAACAAAACAAAAAATGCTACCGTTTATGCAAACCAAACTTCATAAGTCTCAAATTGTTCGATCAGAAATTACCCGGTCCACGAGTCTAATCCTTCCGAATCAGTTCTCCTAGTTCGTCCAGCAATTCCACCGTCTCCCTGGGACTCGCAATCCAAGCCGTAGTACCAACAACTCTTGCCTTGAAATCATTGCTTCCGGCACTCAAAAATTGGTCTCCAACATGTAAAGTCTTGTCCTTTTTGATCCATTGACTTTCATCTTCGACATTTCCACCAAAGAACTTCTGACAGACCAACACTCCCCAGCTCTTATCGCCAATATCCACAAAAACATCATTTCCCCCATTGAAAGCACAAAAAGGCAAAGAACGACCGACTTCCGACATTTCGAGTTTCTTTTGTACAACTAATACAGTTTCTTCGAGTGACTCCCGTGCAAATTTATAGCCCGGTTCTCGAGGAACAATACCCACAGCTCGTTCTTTCCGAAGAATGATGGCAGGTAAATCGAGATTGGTAACACACTCGCGAAGGGAGAACTCCGCAAGGTCAAGAAGAGCAGTTATACTTGGTTGAGTCCAAGTGGACATACTGGGTAAAATCCATGAGCGACGGTGGTGATGGGTTAAAAGGTATGGTGAACTGGCGTCATAGGTGAAGAGGAAGTTGGATTCGCCGCCTGAATGAGCGTCAGAAATAAATGAGAACGAGAGTGTCAGAAAGGTAATTTACCCATTACGATAAGATTTTGCTTTTGCTCTGGCGTAAGAATGGTGGAAGCTTTGATTGCCTCCAACAGTCCATGAAGTCTACCATAGTACTTTTCAGCCTCAGTATACCCAGCTGCAGTTACAATTCCAATCTTGGTATTGTGGCTCATGAGATCTACAGCCATAAGCATTTCATCATCCAAAGTGGACTAGTACGACTCACTGATTATTCGCTCAATAACAGGGTTGGTAGGCTCAAGACTTTTACCGTCATCATACCTTCAAGGCTTTAGTTAGACAGCCGAGAACCTCGCATGAAGAGCATGACTTACAATGTAACATCACCATCAAAAGTTGCTAAATCCACCGATCCCGCAGAAGTAACACCCATGAGCTGGGCGGTGTTTAAAATAAGCCTGATATCATTGAAAGAAGGTGGAACAAATCGTCTCGACGAAATGAAGCGTTTTCTATCCTGATACCTGAAAGCGTCCGCCAGTGGTAGTCGAGTGAAAAATGTACCAATACTGGGAACCAGGAGTTTTAACTTAGATTGACCTCCTAAGCCAACTTTTTGATGGGCGACTTGACCGCTTTAGTATCTCGGCTTGCGTTACGAAGAATTATACTCACTGTGATCATCAATCATATCTTCAACATCTTGCATGATTTCAGCATAACGGCGGTGGGCAATCTCTGCCATTTCACCAATGGTTCCATTTCTAGATTCGAATACGCCGGTTGGCTGTGAATGTAGAACAAACGGTACAGCTAATAAACCTTTGATCCATTCTTTAATTGAGAGTTAGTAACCAATGTAAGAGCATTTTAGGAGCGCTTGCCCAAAGCGGAAATCGTGACTTCCAAGATCACGCGCGATACTGTCGTGTGCTATTCAATTACACAGCAGTATGACAAGTGGAAGCGTAGAAGCAAATTGAAAGTTGGTACCTATGAATTGATCTCGTCGATGGGTTTTAAGTGCATCTGAATAGAATTAGAATGGTCGAGTTGGTTGACGATATGCTATGGACACGTACACTCAACTCGAAATCTATCTGAACGGTGAGTATAAATGAAGAGTTACATGTGAAAGAACGGATACGTACCTCGTTGTCATTGTCGTAGAAGCGATGAAAGGAAAAGTATAATAGTGTAAGGCCTTCTACGGATGAAGAAGATAATTTTGTGAATCTTTGAAGACGAAAAAATATATTCTGATGTTGTCGAAGACGTTCAAGTATGGTTGGATTAAGTTGGGTTGGGAATGAGAAGGAGGTGGCCGTGAAGCATTGGCATTGTTGCTAGCGATTGCATTTGTTGGCCAATGCACAAGCAAGTGAGAGTGTTTGTTTGTAGGTTAGAACTAACCAATGAGATTCGACGCCGCATTCGATAGATTGATGTTCTCCTGTTGGCACTGCCGACTCCGCAAAATTCATCAATGGTGCGTTTTATTTATTACCTAGATAGGTAGGTAAAAGGAGTTTAGTTTCAACTTGGTTGATTCTGTTGACCTGACTGACTTGATTGAAGAAAGGATTGTATTTAATTGTTGAAAAGAGTCAACACGAAGCTAATTCTACAGACGGAACCTCCGCCTTTGAATTTGCCCCTTTCTTGCCATTGGCGAGCCACCCTGGTGCTTTTATAGAAAGCCAAGACACTCAATGCATTGCTTGAGCTCGGATTACAATATGCTAATGTTGAATCGATCTCCTTCTATTTATCTCCTGACTTGATTCTGGTTGTCATGAGTGCTTTGTATTATACCGAAACTTGCTTCCTCCTTAAATCTAACCAAGCATTCTTTCAACTCTCAGCTACTCCTACCAGAGAACCGCCCAGACAATCAACCCAACCTCCCTGGCTACCAAGCCGAGGAAGATTATCACGTGTATCTAATCGGAGTGATCTGGATCAAGCCGATCCTTGTCTCCTAGACCCCGCATACACGTAATCTTATCAGATCTTTATATAACGTAATTTATCAGTATGTGAGTCATATCAGTATGTGGGCCACTTTCATTTTAATTTATACTTTCAAATACAAATTATTCAACAATTATTATATCAATTAATTAAAATTATTAGAAATCTAATAATTTAGAATCTATTATATTTACTATAATATTTATTAGAAAATATTTCTTTATTAGAATTCCCTTTATTTTAATGCTTATTATATTAAACTTAAATACCAATCTTTTATTAAGATAATATATCAAAAGTTTTTTATTTAATAAATATTCCTTCTTGATATAATGAAGTTTTTTATATATATCAATATTTATTTAATATTTTCTTTGTTTTTCAGAGTGTATAAATCTCTTTATTCAAAAATATTTTTTTATAAGCTAATTTTTTTATATTTTTAATTAAAATTAATATAATTTCAAATGAAGATATAAAGGAATTTGATTAATATTAATTAAAAAAGAGTTTTAATTAGATTATAAAAGATTTGAAAGATTTATTGATTTAAATTAAAAAAGGGAGGGGTAGATATATAAATTTGAATATCTAATTTCGAAAATATAATATCAGAATTAAATAATATTAAATCTATTTTTCGAAATCCTGATTTTATATTTTGAGAAATGATTGATTCTTTAAATATAGTTTTAAAAGTTATAAAGAATTCAATCTTCAAAATATAATTAACATATATTTTAATAAATCTATTAATTTGATTATTATATAAACATTTTAGATTACTAAAATAGTTTATATTAAATAATTAAATTAAATAATTTAAATATAATAATAAATATGTATATTTAATATTATTCTTTTTATAATAATTTTAAAATAATTTCAATTTGTAACTTTTATATTCATATAATATTAATATTCGATATTTGCTTTTTTTCGATTTTTAATATACTTCTTGAAGTGTTTTAATTATTTTAAATCTATTTCATTATTTATGTATTTATTAGATATAGATTTAATAATTTATTTTATAGGAAAATCGATTTTAATATATTAATTAAAGAGATGAATCTTTTTTTGAATTATTAGAAATAAAGAAATAATTTTCTTCTTTTTATTTCTATATATTATTGTTATAGCTTATTCCCAATCATTTAATTATATTGATTTATTTCTATTATATCTTTTAATATTAATAACAATTATTATTATATTTATAATTCTTATTATAAAGCTTATTTCATTAAAATTATAGAAATCTCTATTTAAAACATTATATCTCATTTATATATTTGCAATCAATCAAAATTAGTTTTCAATAAATTTAGAGTTTTTGTAAAAAGTTTTTTGAAAATTATAAATACAATTAAAAAATATTTTTAATTTGATTCAATATTTTATAAATCAGTACACTTAAAGCTTTCTAATGTATTTTATATTTTTCAATTTAAGAATATAATTCGTTATATTTTCTATACTCTTAATTTTAAATGAATTATTTTTTGAATTTATATTGAATATATATTCAATAATAATATTCTTTTTTAATTTCAAAAGATTTTAAAATTTATATTAATATTCTATATAAAAAATAAAATTATTATTTTTATATTATAATATTATATATAAGATATTATATATTTTAGTAATTTTTTGAATACTTAGTTTTTTATATTTTTGAATAATTTCGATAACAAGAAATATACAGACTTCTTGATTATTCGAATTTATTATAGATTATTAATAAAACACATATTGAAAAAGAAAAGTATAAATTGAGATAAAAATAGCTTATATATTGATATAATCTATATGCTGATAAATTATGTTATAAGGTTATAGTATTAGTCTTTCTTTCTCGTGTTATATCTCTGAATATTTTGAAAGCAAGCCAACGCAAAGTCAAGAAAAAATTACTGCTTAACTGTTATCTTCACACCCAAAGAATACAACAAGATAAAGGAAGACGACACTGCTCTCTATCCAAACCCCGAAGTTTCTCAAGCGGTTACTCAATATTCTCTGGAACATTCAACCAAGCTTCCTCAATATATATTAGACCATCATGCTTGGGGATCGACTCAGCCAAAGGCCAATTTTATGATCTCGCCTTTCCAAGCACAGTTTCATATTTTTATGGCCAGGGCTATGGGTGCCAAAAGAAGTATGTTACTCTGTATATTGTTGAAAGCTCGAGTATGGCTGCTGTGTCTTGGTGGGATTGTGTGAGAATAAGATATATATTAGCCCTCAATTTCAAGATGCGTTTGACCGGTAGCATTTGATTTCGTGTTACCAAGTGGGAGCTCAATACATTCGCGAAGACCCTATACTCCATGCCAGTTCAAGCTATATTTGCCGCGTTTATGGAAGTATTCACGTATTGACTCTAGTAAATTAGTTCTAGAGATTGGAACCTACATTGGATTTTCTACCATGGGAGTAAGTTTCCTCATTTCTTGAAGATGATCTTGCACTCTATCCTGCCATCATTTGAGCGTCATGTATGTTAAAACCTACTCTAGTGGTCTGAGGCCGTCGGTCCCGAAGGTCACGTAACAGGCCTTGAATTTTCCCCCGAATACGCGGAAATTGCCCGCGAGACATTTTCCAAAAATAACCTCAATAATTTTGAGGTTTTGGTTGGTGACGCTCGTGAATCGTATGTCCGCTTTCTCTCTTTCCTCCAATCGCCCCTCAACACATATATAGACATTTTCTCTAAAAATTGTCACAAAATTAAAAGCTTGATCACCAACCTTCAAGAACCTTACGATCTGATCTTTATCGATGCCGACAAAACTTCATACCCTGCTTATCTCGACCTCATCCTCTCTCTTTCCTCCCCATCTTCTACGCAAGCCCGTCTCCTCAAACCCGGCGGTCTAATCCTCGCAGATAACATCCTGCGTCGCGCACGTGAGCACTATTTTCATTGATTATAACCTACCCAACACTTGGTTTCGCCCTCGTTCCCCTTTCATGTCCTACTTGCTCACCCACTTGCTCACCTACTTGCTCACCCACTGACTCTAACCATAGTCGTCGCTGATTCTAGCGCCGTAAACCCATGGGCCCTCAAAAACGGAGAAAAGACCTGGAAAGAAGGCGACTTGAATGCACTGAAGAAATTTAGTGATTTAATGGTTACCGAGGAAAGATTAGACACATTTTTGCTACCCTTGTTTGATGGAGTAGGAATGGGAAGATTGAAGGATTGAGATGTGAGATTAGATTGAAGGATATAGATTTGTATATATGATCTCTATAGTTAGAAGTATGTATGAATCATTCAGGTGTCAATAGAGTCATAATTTGAGGGTTTGCGTGATACTTTTGTGAACTATGGCTTTTATGTAAGCTGTTAGTGTCACTCAGCTGTATTGTTCGTTCATTAGCTATGCCATACCATTATTTTGATCTAATCTTGAGGGATTCAATGCCAGAATGGCCAGGAACCCTCTCCATGATTCAGTCGATTGGATGAGCTCAGCGCAGCTAAATGATCCAAAATTCAAGGGTTTCTCATTGTTGAATCGAAGTTGAATATTCTATAAGCTTGCACCTATATACAACATGATGGTATCATCTCACTTTCGAGGCTTCGTCCCACTTCCATCCAAGTCCCATTGTAATACAGAGATATGTGTCGAGAACGCCATCCACCATGCACCCGACCCGAAGGCAATAATCCTGTGCCATGCAATACAACTCCTCAAAAACTCTCAAAACAGAAGACACGCAGTTTAACAATCCTGGCCCCAATTCTCCTTGATCCACCCGGCCATCAACTCCGTCAGAGTCTCATTTCTATAACTATTGACATCTTTCTCCGTATAATCCGCCCCGGAAAAACGCAATGCAACCAGGACCCATGGTTTTATGAAGTCTATGAAGACTAAATCTACAGTCTCGGGATCTGAGCTGGTGGAGAGGATATTAATGCGGGATTCGATACAATTAGGTACACGATGAAAAGTGATGGGGGAATGAATTGTATCATCTCCATCGGAGCCGTTGTCATCATTAGTAGTATAGCCAGGAATGAGCTCGGGCCTTTGGGTTGAGGAGGATGAGAAGAGAGGAGATTGAGCTTTAGATAGCGGTGGAAGATCGGATATGGGTATGGAGGGCGCCAGGATATCCGTTTTGTAAGAGAGATGTTCAGGTGGTGCGAGATTATTGATATCTAGATTCGAAGATGAGAAGATATTGCCGCCGCTGTTAAGAAGTGGAAGAACTTGTTCGGCTGCAGCGATTGGCACGTCTTTGATATACATAAACTTGCTAACAAATGGAGAAATGATGAAGGTTGTATCTCTTGTAAAGGCACCTTTGAAAATATCAAATCTCATGGCACCTGTGTTGGTGATAGCTATTGTTGGAACATCTTTTCGATCGAGACGGGTCACAACATCAGGCATTACTTCGTCACCAAGCCACGAGAAAAGACTGTCTTTACTAGGATATTTTGCTCTGCTCATCCAGAGATCCTTTGGAGCGCAACCGAAATTGTGGTCGAGATTTAGGGCCTTCCGAGCTTTGGCGATAGAATTCGAGACATTCTTGCCATGCTCAGTGGGAAATGTTGTATCATTCAACCCAGTGTGAAAATGATAGCCAAAAAGGTTGTTGTCAATATACCTTCTTTGGAAGGACATGCCTGTACGTTCGGCATCCTTAGTGGCTTGTGCACTAGAAGTGTGATCTCCTTGGGACATCTTTTTCTTTTCGTTCTTCTTGATACCTTCAATGGACATCCAGCCAACAGTCTCCATATATCGACCGCTCTGTATTCCGTACGCCTTAGAATCGTATTTGGCGTAGCTTCGAATATGGCTATGGCCACCGAAGAACTGAATGGGAGTATCCCAATTTTGATCTCTCAAAGCCTTGTAAATGGCCTTGTACTCCGGCCCATCCAGAGTTACATGTCCAATAACCACAAACAAATCAGCATCTTCTCGAATTGCTTGTTGGAACCATTCTTCCTTAATAGTTTTTTCGACTTCTTGCACAACGGTATTGTTGGCGTTTCTATTGAAATCGAAGAGAAATCCAAACGCGACCACTTTGATCCCTTGATTCTTTGTTGTAAACTTGCGATATCGTTTTGCCATGGGAATCTGTTCACCGGTCTTTGGATTTATGTAGTCGAGATTTGAAGCAAGATAATTTCCGTTAAAATTTGGCACAGTTTGATCGTATTCTCGAGCGGCGGCATCTGCCTTGTATAACTCATGGTTTCCAGTACAGATGATGTCGATATGTTGTTCCCTGAAAATGTCATATGTGTATTGCCCTTTGGGTTCTGATGCATCGTACAATCCATTTCCCTCGATTCTATCTCCTGTATCGACAAGCAAAAGATCCACTCCTTTATCATCCGCTTGCTTCTTCATTTGCTCTGCGAATGATATGTAATCACCCCAGTCCGCAGAGTATTGGGCCCTGAGATATCAGTCAGCCTCCGTTCACTTCCACCGATTTGCAAACTAACTTACTCTTGTAGATGACCTGCATGCCATCCATGAGTATCTGTAGTTTGAAGGAAATTGAGTTGCCCCCATTGTAATGGTCTCATAGGCGCCGCAATAGCAGCTGGCGCAGAAGGTTGAACACCCGCTGCTAGAGATGTGAGAAAACCGGTTAAGGTCAACAGATGCTTTGCCATCGCCATGATGTCCTTGATATTATGAGCAATGGTATATGGGGGGTTAAAGTAAGTCCCAGACAGTGAGCACTACTATTCAGGATTTTGGAGTCTGAAAGTTGAAGTGAATGCTAAATGATGAGTGACTGCTGCTCGAGCTCATTGGGGTATGTGAAGTGAGTTTGTGCCAAACTACGGACACTTATTAAAGTGATAGGTAGTTGGGTAATATGCCTCTCAGATAGATAATGAACGATATGCACTCAGTACTTATAAGAAGGGTGGTAAATTCAGACGAGTGACGGACAGCTTAGATATGTAAATATGGAGATTGAGATTGAGATAGAGATAGATCAATAGATAGGTAGTCTGATAAGCTAAACTAATATCCAATATAGTCAATATAGTGAGACCAAACCAACCTACCTAGGTACCTTTGTATGGGTCTCAGGCAGAGAGTGATTGTCTTGTCTTGTCTTGTTTAATCATGTGGCGGGGAGCTTCTCTTGCTTCCTTCAAGAACCTTGAGAGCTACTACTCTACAGTAAGCAAGGTAAGGGGGCTCGGGGGGACCCATGAGGTCGGAAGGTCGGCGATCGGGGAAACTGTTTACTTTTTATCCGACAAGAGCTTCCAAAAGTCGAAAACCGTCAATTCTGGTCGAATTATGGATCGAAATTTACATGTGTGTTCATACTCCCCGGATATATGACTCGCCATATTACATGTAATGGCACGCACTGTCAGATGGCGGAAGGCTTTTAATTCTGAACTGTTCAGAGGCCAACTGCAGGCTAAGGAAGCAAGAGTGCATCCACACCAGGATACGAATGCCTTCATATCAGAACCAAGATTAATTCCCCCGGCTGATGACAAGTCAAAATTACCCATTCACAAGCAAGGTATTGGAAGTGTTCCTTGGATCATATTGATAAATGCTAATGGTACAAGAAAATGGCCTCAAAAAACTACTTCCTAAGGTATCGCGAGCTGTTGCCGTAAAAGACAATATAGCGACCCTTTCAGAAACAACAACATGCGCATCTCGTATTCTCGAAACATACCAGAGTCCTTTTGATGCTTCTGTGGTGGAAGATGCCAAAATTGGCACTGGAAATGTCGCGGGGAAGACGAATATGGATGAATTTGGAATGGGTTCGCATTCATTAAACTCACATTTCGGTGCTGTCCGTCACCACAAGCCTTTCCGTTCGAGATCGGTTGGAGGAAGCTCTGGTGGAAGCGCAATGGCTGTGGCAACAAGCACAACTAATATGGCGCTTGGCACAGATACTGGTGGGTCAGTTAGGTTGCCAGCTGCATACACTGGCACTGCAGGGTTTAAACCTTCGTATGGCATTGTATCTCGCTTTGGCGTGGTGCCTTACGCGAATTCGCTCGATACAGTCGGGTTAATAGCACGTAGTGCAAGTAGAATAAACGAAATCTTTTCAAGATTGAGCAGCCATGATCCTCGGGATCCTACGAGCCTCAAGCCCTCCAGTCGAGTCCGTATCAAAGAGCAGCGCATGAATTTTTTCGGTAAGACAAAGATATCTCCTACGCATGATCCATTTTACCTTCGAGAGCTGAAGATTGGTGTTCCAATCGAATACAATATCTCAGAATTGGACTTGGAAGTTTCATGGGCGTGGCAACGAATGTTGAAACTTCTTCAGCGTGAAGGTTGTACAATTATTCCCATGTCGCTTCCTAACACAAAGCATGCCCTCTCAGCATATTACGTACTTGCCGCAGCCGAAGCTTCCTCTAATCTTTCAAAATATGATGGAATAAGGTACGGAACTCGTGACCAATCGAGTGATGGGGCTGGAGATGTCCTCTATTCCGAGACCAGGGGTGCTGGCTTTGGAGACGAAGTGAAAAGGCGGATTCTTCTTGGGTCATATTCACTGAGCTCTGATGCTATCGACAATTACTTTATTCAGGCACAAAAGGTTCGGCGGTTGGTTCAGAGAGATTTTGACCGTGTCTTCTCCATGCCCAATTTCCTACGCCCGGAAGAACAATTTGATCTTAGTGATATGGAAGAAGGCATTGCACTTGAAGATAAACTGGGCCCTGCAGAAGTGGATATTATTCTTTGTCCAACAGCTCCCACACTTTCTCCAACTGTTCAAGACATTACTGAGCGCCAAACACCGGTTGATGCTTATATGAATGATGTATTCACAGTGCCTGCTAGTCTTGCTGGTATACCCTCTATCAGCATACCATGCAAATTGCCTTTTAAATTCTCAAAACAGAGCGTGCCTTCAACTGTTGGCATTCAAGTCATGGGCCAGCACTCAGACGATGGCCGCGTTTTACAGGTTGCCTCCATGATAGAGATGTTGTGGGACTTCCAAGTAGACAAGGGTTGGAACAAGGACTTCCACGAGTGGCAAGAACGGAGTTTGAAAGATTCAAATGCAGATATAGTAGTTTTGTCAGAAATGATAAAACAGGCCTCAACTTCCGAAGAGGCGGAAACGCTCAGGGAAAGGCGTGGTGAGAAGAAAAGGCAGCGGCGGGTACAAACCAGGGAGTTTCAAAGGCAAGTTTGTGAAGAAGATATGGACAAATGGCAGAAGTTGAGGTTTGGAGACGAAAAGTCGACTTCAACAGCAAGTCTAGCGAGGTGATTATTTTTTGCCTGGCAAGTACTCGACAACGATCGGATATCTTTATGGGAAAAGACCATACAAGCTTGTGGTAATGGTTTGAGATCATGTTTGATTGCAAAGATCTCGATAATATTCAACCTCTCGATTGTCGTTCGCTTGTTGACGCAACAACCTTAACCGTATAAAATATATGGCGATTGACAGTACACAAATGTACTTTCCATTCAGACGTAAGGCGTTTGTACAACAGCTTCCTGAGTCTCGCCCAAGAAATATCTTGAAGACTTTGAGGGTGGCAGCTATGTTCCTCAATAAGATTCGCTCATAGACAACGCACATATCTTGACGATCTACAAAGCAGAATAAATACTATTCAATGAGACAAAATTTAGATTTCTTGACAATCTAGACCATTTACTATGTGAGTAGCAATTTGTTTTACGGTGTTGAATTGTTTTGTTGGTATTCCCTCTGCATAACCATTCCGAACCACATTTTCCTTCCTATCCATTTTCTCCCCCTGGTTCCTAGCTTTAATCCACTGCCATCCTCCTCAACATCAGATTTTTTTACTGTCCTTTCCAACACCTCCCCCACGACATGGAATCCCCATTTCTTCCCTTCCTCTACCACTTCTTCAATCTCATAGACATAACTTTCGCCTCTAACTTTCGTCTTCTTTCGTTCAATTTCGTCGCTAAATCCAGCCTGAGACAATCTACCCATCTCAGCGTGCATATTGGTGATTAACACCCTTCCGTTATTCATATCCGAATCTGGTTTTAGTAGGAAGGTCACAGCCGAGAAAAACGTATCAAGGGGAAGATGTTCAAGGACGAGAGTACTAATAACCATGTTCGCTTGTCCTTGGATTAAACTCGAGATTTCGGGCTTGGATTGAACATTGAGGGCATTGAACTCGTCGAATTGGATGCTGGGGACATGGCTATCGTTTTCCGAGACGCAGAGGCTGCAATGAGACCGAGCAATCTCAAGCATTGCGGGCGAGAGATCAAGAGCGTGGATTTTAGAGATCTTTTTGGAAATAGGTGGTGAGAGGAACCGGATAGTATTCCGGCCGGTGCCACATCCTAATTCGGTGATGGTGATGCTATCTTGAGCTTCTGACGGGATGAAAAACAGCGTCTTGAATAGAGAAGGAATGAGAGCAGAGTCAAGAATTTGTAAAGGGTTGTGGTCTGTGTCGTAAGTTGCGGCCCAACGGTTATAAAGGAGGTATGTGGAAACCGATTCCTGGTGGGTAGTGGATGGGCTTGATGTAGGCATCTTCAACAAATTTGATAACTGCTGAAGAACTGAAGAACAAATTGTGCGACTTTACAAATAGGAATACAGCGAAATACATCGGTTATCGAGCAGATTATATAATAGGGGGGGTTGGCTAAACATGAGTCATCCGGAGGACATCATGCTATCATCTATGATAGGGAAGCAGCTATGCTATGATAGGAAGTAGCCAAAGGATCGACACGTAATTGAAATATTATTTGAAACCCCAATACATCGTAGTGACTTCAGATTCTCATTATCTCGAGGATTGTAGTTTTGCAAACGGAGAAGTGAGAAAGGGTGATGATTCTGTTCTTTGCTGCTATATTGGTTCTCGGAAACTACCGAATTTGAAGATTTTTGATTGGACAGTGAAGGAGTTTTTCAGAAATGTAGTGAAGCCGTCGATGCAATATATTTGAATGCGCATTTTAGTCTGCACCGCTCGAAATGCCACTGTGATACCGATTTGCAGCAAGATGTCGTGGAAAGCATAGCATACATGCACCTCATTCTGAGACTTATTCTGAGAGTCGGAAGAAATGAGATGGTGGGATAGAATGTAGACATGCCTTTCGACCAAAAGGGTATAGCTGAAGTGTCTAGTCTTGATGTCACAAGCGCAAATAGATGCAAAGAATGAATGTACGTAGTAGCTTGATTAAAGTTGAGGTGTATATATATATATATATATATATATACCTACTTAGTCGATAACTTCGCTCTTAGCTAAGCTCCTACTACTGCTACTATTACTACTACTGCTACTATCACACTGCATTCACAATAATTAAATGCATCAAAATCCACAAATCACACAACTTCTATATTCATGTAACTTATGTATTTTAATTTAATATAAAACTTGAATCAAAGATCGGATGACTGTTTTTTGTGATAGCTTCATTGGTTCTCCTTCCGCCCTTTTAAAATGGGTCAGTCATTCTGTACCACCAATACAAGCAAAATAACTTGACATATATTCCCTAGTCGATACGGAGGTACGGTACAGTCCCTAGCACATACATATATATAAACAAACAAACGAGCAAACGAACAAACGAACGAGCAATATAATACGATACGATGTGAGAAATGGTACTGATCTTCATTCTTTTACTCCAATTGATTTCACACACCTGTTTTTGCTTCTTCTCGTTGTTTCTACAATTTAAGTTATATTAGATTGACTGGAGTCTCAGTACTCGTTGCTCTTGATATTGATCAATAATTCGAGGGAAATAATATACAGACAGATACATACATACATACCAATCTTTTCCTCTCTTCATATACCCCATGAACTGTATATCTATTGTATCTTGTACAAATATATTTATTCTTTTTCCTCTCGACATCTACATACATTACCTACATCACATACATTCACACATAATTTCAATGTTAATGCCAATTCCAATTCCAACTCCAACTCGCATTTCATGTCATAATATCATCATTTGAGTTTCATACACCGTTTTATGCGGAGTACACCGTTGTACTAGCTATCGATTCTTAATCAACTGAAAACTGGATCTTTCTGCAGTCTCACAAATTGCCGGTTCATCGCATCTCCATATTCACTTCATTTCACCCGCCACCTTGATATCACATCAATTCATTTTCCTGGGATCAAAGAAGAGTTCCTAGATAGGAAATCGCAAGCAAAGCTCGAGCCAATTTGATTTACAGTCTCTCTTTACTTCTTTTGCAGTTACCATTCATCCGCGTCTTTCACTCGATTGAATCTCTCATTCTACCCAAGTACGACGGATAAATCTCGAGCATTCAACCTTTGGAAAATCTGTTACGAGCTCTAATATATTGTCTGATTCTCATTCAATCTGCCATTTTGCCAATTGCAAGATCTCTACCAAAATCGAACATTCAAGAAATCCATCGCGGATATGCCGATCAATGGCAAGCCCAATGGGCGATTTGAACTTCCTGCTCTCAAATCCTTTGACTTCAATTTGACTGACGGGACCGATATCCCGCCGCCCCTTCCAGATTCTCCAATAGAAGAAGAGGCACCCAAACAGACTATTGCACCTACACCCACACCTGCACCTGCACCTGCATCTGCATCTGCACCTGCGGCATCGACACCTGCAGCCACTCCTCAAACCGCCGATCCTGTTCGAAGCACATCTACTAGTACACCTCCAGCGTCAGCATCTGCAAATAATCAATCAGACTTTGCTCACCTCACCACGACGAAATCCAATGGTTATTTCCCACCTACCTTCTCATCTCCTCGCAATCATGTTCCTCCAGTTCGCGTGAGAGCCCCTTCAGACGCTGCTGTCCCGAATAGTCCTAGTCGACCCGAAAAAGAAAGTAGTATCCGCAAATTCTTGTCTCGAAAATCACTCAACACCAATTACACAAATGGGAATGCGAAATCGCATGAGGATTTGTCAAAGATGGGGAGACCGGAGAGTCCAAATAGTCTTGCAAGCAGCAGACCTAGCTTTGTGAAGCGAAAGAGTGGAAGCTGGTTTAGGAGTTTTGGGAGCAGCAGTAAGAGGAACAGCGTGGTATACGAGAATAAGCCTGTAGTGTATACTCCTACTCTACAGCAGAGTCCAGAGGTTCAAAAAGAGAATATTAAGCCAGCATACACGAAGCCTGGCCCGCCGCCGCCAAAATTGCCGGAACTCGATCAATTGAAAGCTAAGCTTGCGGATGATGATCGTGGTAGTTTTGGGGGCGATGACATGTTCAGGAACATCTCGTAGTGAGGTATTCAAGCGAGACGGTTGTGGAATCCAAATGTTGCTTTTGGGTAATGCTATCTGTTACGACACAAATCTCGCTACAGCACTGGCAGAATACTCGGATGAGAACCATAATTATATCTGCAGCGATACGGACCGAGAGATGCGAACGGGAGGGCACGAAAGGGAAGCAGGAATACCATGTACTATGAATCAAGCTTGAGAGGGGGACAAAAATGCTAGTTTATCTTTTCATTTGTTTGGCAGGGCGCCCTTCTTTTTATCGATGATATCTCTGGGCGGTGGTCTTTATCGGGGTCTTGTTTTATGCTGACTACAGTATCAAACAAAACAACATTTTAATGTTGGCTTTATGTGCCATGATAGTTTATTCTCGGGGTACCAAAATACTCATACCTATTAGCCTTTTCTGAACAAAATACAGTAGGGGATTTGCATGGTCGGAGGGCCCTTTTTTACTCGAATAAGATATTGGTTTTCTGTAATAGAGCTATGTAGTGAAGGCTTCTTGCATTCTCTCTCTCTCTCTGTATGTGTGTGTGTGTGTGTGTGTATCTCTTTCCTTCTCCTAGTCTCCCCCTTTCCCATTCATCAATCATTGATCTCATTTATTTGAATGCCGCCTTTCCGTATCTATACAAATCTATAGACTGTATGTGATGTATGATTGATTGTACATTCCTCCATCCATTGATGTTTCATATTAATATGCATTATTATCAGCAACTCCAAATCCCTATCTCGAACCTTCTTTTTCCCCATTTTGCATGATGGTGTTTGAGAAAAATGGCAAAAAATACCAAGGGTTTTTTTATTAATTTTAAATCTAAATCTAAATCTAAATCTAAATCTAAATCTAAATCTAATTCAGGGTATCATCTTATCATCATTGCATTTCGTGCCTGGAGCTATTTAGTATCAAGCTAGATCCCGCGCCACGTGCTATCTGTAACACTGAGACACTGTAATCACCCTATAAATGTGACATTATATGACATTATATGACATTACGTGAGGCTATGTGAGGCTATGTGAGGCTGAAGAGGGCTTGATTTGGGGGGTATAGTGGGAGGGAAATCCCTGTATTTACAAGCTTTGTGGCCCTGTGGTTCTGTGGTTCTGGTTCTATCCAACAAGGCTGCTTACTTGTCTGTGATGCACCAATGAATGGGAAACTTCGGCAATAAACGTCATAAACTTTTATCAAAGCCGCGGATGTATGATATAAAATGATATCAAATAAATGAGTGGAAATATTACAAGAAATAATTTCAATCTACATTCATTAATTTGCCCATCAACCAATTAATCCTTTTCTCTTTCGTGCACTCCGAATTATCAAACAGGATCTTTTGGAACGAATAATTGAACATGGCGAGTCCTGTTCAATGCAGAGCAATAGCTAGCTCCACCACAGCAATAAGCTCGAGAGGAGCTTTGATTTCTGGTGTGTTGAGCAAACAATGTAAACAGAATCGCTTGGGGAGCTTGGTGGCTCGTAGATACAAATCTGGTCCATATGGTTATACACAAGCTAAAGCACTTGTGTATTCTAAGTATGGGGAGCCGGCGGATGTCTTATCGTGAGTTTCCTCGACACTATCTATTCGTTGTCTATGTTTGCATGTGCATTTACCTCAAGTATTTATGAACATAACTAATAGTGATAAACTTCTAGTCTTCACAATCACTCCATCTCCCCTTCCCTTCCTTCCAAATCTATTCTCCTCCGCACTCTCGCGACCCCCATTAACCCCGCCGACATAAACCAGATTCAAGGTGTCTACCCCTCCAAACCCCCCTTCACCAGTCTCCTTGGGACCGAATCTCCCTCGGCCGTAGGCGGCAATGAAGGATGTTTCGAAGTCGTGTCTCTCGGTCCCGGCATATCAACCCTTTCGAAAGGCGACTGGGTGATTATGAAATCGACTGGGTTTGGAACATGGCGCACACATGCTATAGCGGAGGAATCCCAGGTTCTCAAGATTGGCAACAAAGAGGGACTGAAGCCCATTCAGGTCGGCACTGTGAGCGTTAACCCGTGCACGGCTTATAGAATGTTAAGAGATTTCGAGAGTATGGTGGAGGGCGATTGGTTTATACAAAATGGTGCGAATAGTGGGGTGGGGAGAGCAGCCATACAGTTGGGGAAGAGGTGGGGATATAAGAGCATCAACGTTATACGGGATCGCGAGAATGCTGATGAGACCGAGGCGATGAAGAAAGAATTATTGGAATTGGGTGCCACGAAGGTGGTGACCGAGTCGGAATTGATGGATCAAAGTTTCAGGGACCAGGTCAAGGAGTGGACGAGTGGAGGCAGAGAAAAGATTCGTGTAGGACTGAACTGCGTGGGCGGACAACCTGCAGGTGCTTTGGTGAAATGTTTGAGTAATGGTGGTCATTTGGTTACGTACGGAGGAATGTCTAAGAAACCATTGATGCTTCCTACTGCAGCTTTGATCTTCAAGGATATCAAGTTTAGTGGTTATTGGGTTAGTAGGTGGAGCGATAGCCATCCAGATGAGAAGAAGAAAACAGTCGATGAAATTTTGGAGATGACGAGATTAGGTATGTTCAAGGATATTCCGGTTCAAGAACTCAAGTGGGATTGGGAGACAAAGGAGGATGTATTGAAGTCGGCAGTGAGAGAAACCTTGGAAGGATTTAGGAGTGGAAAAGGAGTTTTCATTTATGGAGATACGTAGATTGTGGTGGGGAAGAATGAAATAGAATATTATTGAGTGGTGCTTTCTTAATTTTGAGAGTGATTATTAGAGCGCTCACTCTGCTAGGACTCGTCCTTCTTACATTTTACACTATTGTCAGCTTTCTCTTTTGAAAAAGGAATGACCCAAGTTTTCATCAATATATCTGAATTTAAACTTTAAGCACATAACAAAAGTTGATTCGGACCTCAATCCTCAGAAGCTCAAGCGAGTATTACTGAAAATCCGCAAATTGTATGTTTCCTTATAGATTCCTGGATCTTGAGATCGCTAGCGGATTTCTGTCAACCAGATTGAAGTTCTCTTGAAGATTGCTACTTTTTGTACAGCGACGAAAACTATAGATTGTCAATCATTTTCTTGCGCTTTCCTTTAGCGATGGGATGTTTGGGTTTCAGCCTTAATGCCCTGGTGATCGCGTCTTAGTCCTGGAGTCAATTCGGAAGAGAAGATGCGTGTTCTGCCCGAACTGAGTATATCCAGGGTGAAAGTTCCTCTCGTCGTTGCTTGCGATTTGTAGCTTATCGAAGCCGTATCCTGCTATTCTTCAATCTAGGATCGTGGTACAAATTACTTCCGCACAATCCTATCTAAAATGGAACGAGATGATCCTTCCAATTGATTTGAAGCACAGACAGTTATACGTGAACTTACCTGGAGATTATTTCTGGATAGCTAGTGTTAATTCAGTCACGGTGCTTTGGAGTCGATTGGGTATTAGGAAATGTTTACTCCGGTGGTACATTCAATTGTCAGTATCTATATACATATAAGCCGAGTCACAACTGGCCCAATCTGATGACATTCAAATACCAACCACAACTAGTAACCTCAGCTAGAACAACAAACAAATCGCATCGAAAAACCAACGGATACGATCAGACCAATGTTTAAAGTTAAAACTGCATCATATCTCAATTGATCCTCTCCCTCTCGTCCCACAGACTCATAATACACAACTCAGCAAGCTGATAGCTCTTTTGCTAATGAGTGGAAACCAAGGAACCAACATGTATTGCCCATTCTCATTCCAGACGCCTTTAGCGAGGATGACATGTTAGCCATACGAATTATTCCTCCTTTACTCGGTCAAGTTTTTTTTGGGGTATACATTAATATTCAATGGCCACTACGCAAAAGCAACTTTTTTACTTCCACTCCCATAACTCAAGTACTTGTCTGAAAATCGAAAATTCTTATTGTAGATATGCTAAAATAAGCGGTTGTTAGCTAACAAGTATGTGACGAGGGAATGGTGATACTGCACTTCAGATTCCTTGAAAAATTTGTTGGATATGCACAAAATGTCAGAGAATAGCAAAGTATGGTATTAGTTTCATGGACTCCTATGACATAACCCGCGACTGATTGTGTGACCGCTGCGAATGAAGAGCCGGTGTGAGCTTAGCTGGTAGTCCACAAAGAAACTCATATCAAACTTTAGATAAGTGTTCAGCTTTTTCGTCAAGCCAAGCAAATTATAAATCACATATTCTCATGAGCAATGCATCGCAAATACTCAAGGTTGAAACACAAAATTCATGTTTCATCAACGTTATTGGTTTCGCGCAATGTTGCATAAGAACAAGTAAGCCACCACCTGCAACAGCCTCAATCTGTCTAACCCATCTTCACTACCACTTTCTTATTACCAATAGCAAATCACTTCCAATCTGCCCCTTCTTCACCTCCATCCACTCCACGAACATGAAAGTAAGAAAGATAAATCCCCTCCCATCCCCATTTGCCCATCCTCCTGAAACGCCCACAAACCAGCCATGCATGCAGACCGAAAAACTCCCCAACCCATCCCTAGCAGTTCGAAATTGAACCTGATCTGAGCGAAGAGACTAGAAAAAAGAAGAAACAACACAAGATCAACCATGACGTTGCGCCGCATCTCTAAATGCTTCTTCCTGCATCGCCAATAATTGTTCTGCTGTAAGACCCGATTGTTCGAGTTTATTTGCTTTCTTTTCTCTTCCCTATAATTTTGCTTAGTTAGTTGGTATTCTGCACATCCTGCACGGGTGGATTGACATACCTTCAATTGTTCCTTGTGCTCACTTGCTACATCCACAATATCCTTGACATACTCGCTAAAGCCCAGTTGTTCCAAGGCCTTGGTAATATGTTCACACGCGATAGTTTTCTTGCTTTCCTTTTCGGAAATTTCATTCGCTTCGGACGAGATGAGCGTAATGAATTCGACACAGCATTCGATTAGGAGATCGCGGGCATCTTTGCCAAAGGCTAGACCTGAGCTGGCAGGAAGAATTTCGGTTACTATCTTTTGAACAGTTGCTAAAGAGAATAAGGGTTAGTAAGCTTTTGAAGGGGGAAAGTAACATTGGTGAATGAGGATGACAGCGGAGTTATGGCTAACTCTTGGATGCAGAGAAAATTTGTCATCAGATGGCTGTGCCTGGAGACCATGTACCCGGGCCATCGATTATATCCAGACGAGAATGTTCATTTGAGGTTCTTTTGAATGAGAAACCAAACCCAGGATCGGAATTCCTATCCTGCCCAAGGGCCCCAGAAGACTGGAAAGTTGGATTTGACCTGACATATGGCGGTGCCATGTCCGAGAAGCTGTTTAAGAGAGTCTCTCCAGAATTATTACAAGTTTCTGACAATTGCGAAACTCTGTAGAGGTAATCTGAGATCTCAAATGGTACTAAATTTCGCAACGCCGAATGTACAAATGCAATATGCCGTCTAGCCTTCTCTTCTTCATTCTCTCGTAAAGAAGGCGCTTTAAAGATTGACTCGCTAGCTTGCAGACTTGAATGTCTTGCGGAAAGCCTAACGACGGTACCGCTATGAGGAATTCTGTCCTTGTGATCTTGACCGCCTATATCTATATCTGGCCGATCTCGTGCGTGGAACATGAGTTCTGTCTGTGCAGAGACTGTCGGAAAAGAATCGGTGCCATCGATTGTACCATTATCTTGAGTATCGGCGAAGGAACTTTCACCATCCGAACAGGAACCAAAGCAACGATCAAGGTCTGGATTGCAGGGGCCATCCCCTGTTACCTGTGGTTGATATGAATGCTGTTTCGTTGTTGGATAAATAATGGAAACTGGCTTTGGAAGAATCCGACCTCGGATAGCATTCCTCCGCCTTGGAAGCATGGTGGCACCAAGGCTCGATGTTCTCGGACTAGGGACTGGCCTAGGACTTCTTTTGATCCCAGTGTTCATCCGCTTCGATTTGTAGATACTGGAGGGAATGGGATCGATTTTCCAGAGTGTAGAACGATTAGACTCAGGACAAAGTGACCTAGAAGTATACCTTCGAGAAGTTGTATAGTCCCCATTGAAGACTTGAGTCCACGAAGGGTTTTGTAGTAGAGGATCCTTAAAGGCGCCAATAATATGGTGGCTCTGTTGTTTATGATGTTTTGTTGGAACTGTGTCAAAATTGTTCAGGTGGAAATCTTGGTGTGTTGCAGAACGTGATCTCGAAATTGACATAGAAACCTCTTTATGCCATGTTCGGATATCTTCCAGCACTTTCTGCACATGTTCGAGACGCTTGCCACTGAGGTTGAGTCTAGACGAGGATCTTGACCAATCCGAAGTCTCGGGTGAAGCTGAAAGATACCGCGAAGTCGAACACACTTTCTCCATGTTCTTCAATGATGACCCGAAGGCTAGACTTGATATTCGCTGAGGAATGGTTATAGCCTCCGTCCACAACGTGTTTCTCTTATGCAAATAAAGTGACCTATGATATGAAGATGGGAATGGAATACAGGTTAAGTCTAAGTCACTATAGTGATAATCTGATTCATTGCACCGAAAGTAAGAAGCTTTCGAAGTAATTGATGAATTCAACTGCTGAGACGAAGGGCTAACCTCTAATTTTTGGTAGTGGGCGTACTTCTTGCATGATGATGCTGATGACTTAGGGTTTAAGGATATATCGTAGTCGACAGTGGGAATTGGGGCCTTGCTCACTCCCCTCGTGCGGGAAGAGCAATCGCATTCGTTGTCCATGGTTACGGATAATAATGATGATGAGGATTGAAAAAAATGAAAGAAATGTTACCTTTAGGAAGTGAGAGATCATCGTTACCTGCGAAGGAAGTGCGTTAGCTAAGTCTGTTTGAGTTCATGTAGCGGAATGCAGCAATATAAAGGAAAAGGAAGGTACTTGGATTGGTCGCGGTCGTCATCTTGATTTTGGTTTGAGTATGAGTATTTGGAGGGATTTGGTAGAAGCTCAAGTCACAAATTTGTCTTTAACTACTAAAGACTCTCTCATGGATGCTTCTTTAAGAAATAACCATTCGAGCCACTTGTTTCTTAAGGGCTCTTTCCTCCGAATCACTCCGTACAGTACAAGGTCACGTGACAAAGGAGATTCACTCGACTTACTTGAAAATTCCCTGTCGGACATTTTGAAAGGAAGTGAACAACGTAAGGTGCAATAAAAGTTTTGAATGATAAAGATGAACCAGCTGGTTTCCGAATTATTTTTGGTTGGTGTCAATGAGGAGCGATGATCTTGTTCCGATATACACGTGATTTTGTGTTTGTAAGCAGAAAGTGAAGTCAAAAAGTTCCAGAGTCGCGTTTTGTCTGCGGGAACCTCTGGATTTATCATGCCCTTTTGTATGCACTCGCGACGCAAAATGGCAACTCAAAATCGCACTAAGCGTCATTAGGGTTACTAAGCGAGAATTTTCGAAAGATCCAAGAAAAAAATATGTAGACTTCGTTCTAACAAAGCAAGCAATATCTAGGTACTGTATAAATATATATCCCTCATGGATCTCGCATTTATTCAATTCTGCCACGCTGACACTTATCATTCAACGAACTGTGAATACAAGTGAATAGGATACATATCAGTGCTGTACCTTGTTCACTCCGCATCCGTATCTACCAATAATTGCCATCACATCAATAGAAAGTGGCATCTTCGGAGGAGTCGCGTCAAGGCGAGTACTTCAACTGGTGCTTTAGACGCAATAGTATTTAATACATCTGAAAGAATATGCAAATCCGTCAATCCTTCTGATCTCCCGATAGTCTGGTATCGTACAAGATAAATGTACAAGAATGCGCTCAGTATAGTCGCTAATGTCATGATACCCCTTCCCAACCTCAAAACTCCATGGATATACATTTATAACAACTTTTTTAATCATCACCTATTGGACACTCGTGGGAATCTTTACTTGTCCCCTCTTTCTATCCATCAAAGGTCTTCCATACCTCCAACCTGTTCCACGTGCTCCTCTACCGTCTTTGCCAATGTCGTCAACATTGATTTCCTTGATTCTAAACTCCCATCTAGGTGTATGGACTTTCATTATCTTGGCTTCTTCCGCTGCTTTGCGATCAGCTATACGTTGCCTGGCTTGTTCTTCTGCCTCATCTCGCGCATCTTGTCGCGCAGTTCGTTCCTCTCGAGACAATCCAGCTTTGAAATCTTTATGCATCTCAATCAATTCGGGGTGTGGTATTCTTTTGTCTGCGGGAAGAAGTTTCTCGTCGAAAATCTTCGCAGCATCCTCTCGGGTAAAATGTCTTGATTCTGAAGTGGGGTGGAAAATTTGTTGTCCCGTTGCTACGTGAATAGGTAAGTCATTGATCGATTCGTGTGTGGTTCTACTGGTTCCTGTGTTGAGTTGCGTCACAGGGACCATCGACATGACTGCGTCGGCATATGGTCTCGCAAGAGGTTTTCCCTAGCACAATGGACGTTAACTTGTGTGCTGTTGAAGACAAATAACAAAATAAAACACGTATGTAAATAACTTTCAGAGAGGCTCGCATGCATAATTTTGTAACCATGTAGTTGTCTTGAAGACTAATCGAATTTTATAAATCATCACGAAGTATGTTAGGTTGTTGAAAAAGAAATCTTGACATACCGCTCGTTCCCATTCTTTCTCTATCTCCTTCAAACGTACCACTGCTCCCACGCGGCTCATTTCAACTCCAAGTTCGGCACTCACTTCTCTCACCGACTTAGCGTCCTGCATAATTTTTGTCCAAATGAGCTCTCGCAGTTCTTCGCTCAACACCGATTGACTTATAAACTTTCGATTGCCCGGGAATGGTATCATATCTCTCGCAGTTTGTGGCGGCAATTCCTTGTTGCCATTTGCATCAGGCTCATTTTGACTGTCGGGCTTTGGAGCACCATCTTTCCGCGCATCCGCCGCAGCTTCCACGACTCTTTTTAATTTGCCATCGGCATTGTAGGCACCCATGTAATTCGTCGAGTTGTCTAATGGGTTTCTGAAGTTCTCTCCTTGTGTGCCAAGCCACCTGAAGAGAGATCGCCTTGCTCTGGTAGCTCTTCGTGCATTTTGTGGCGGGGTCAATGAGAAGGATCGTGAAGGTACTTGATTAAGAAATGACTTTGCATAGGCGGATCCAGACGCGAGTAAGTTCGGACATCTTGAAGAAGGATTCATGATAAAAACAACTCAATTGAGGAAGTGAAGAAAGAGAATTGAGGGTGGTTTGATAAAAACCGTGGGGTCCCTCAGTGAGGAAATTTCTAAGTTACACTTGGGATCAAAGCTCCAAGAAAACGCTAAGCGAAATAGTCACGTGTCTACATGATCTTGAGGCATTTCTCGGATCTGACTGCTATTGTTCTTCTAAGCAATATTGTGAACAGCCGGTGACTCTATGATCAAGTTCTTACGAATCCTTTCTACCTCATCAATTGTAAGACCACATTTCTCTATTACGTATGATTCAGCCCCACCAAATTTCTCACGGAGCATCTTAAGAGTAGCGAGCATGTTCTCAGCTCTAGCTTTTGTTAGCAATATATCTTTTTCGAGGGAAAGTACCACATACTTGGAGCTAATTAAATTTTCTGCCCCTTCATGATCACCTTTGATGGCTGGGTGTGCCATTAAATGCTTGATGATTCCTGCTTTCCACTCTTGCGGAAGTCCATATGTTGTCAAACTATATTCCCGTGCGACAACCTCGTCGTCAACTCCACAGAGAGATAAGATCAATGCGCAAAGAACGCCAGTTCTATCCTTACCAGCTGTACAATGAACGATCAATGGTTTGGAAGGTTCATTTGCAAGGTGGAGAAGAATAGTTCTGTATGAGTTTGGAGCGTTGTTCAAGATATCGGTATATGCCCGAGTGAAACCCTTCAGAATGCCATTTAGCTATATTTTCTCTCCACAGCTTCTAATCATGAAAACCTACCTCGGTATCCCTTGAGGCATAATCTTTAAATCGGATGGCAATTTTTTCCGGGCTATAGTCCTCCGCCGGGAATACTGGTGCGAAGACTCGCTGACAGCCCTCCCACTCTACCACTCCACCCCTACCAGCGGCCGCACCTTTAACAAGCTCATCTTGAGACCTCAAATCGTAGATATGAGTAATTCCCAACTGCTGCATAGTGACAATTCCCTTCTCGGTAACTCTTTGAGGCTCACCACAGCGATAGACGACCCCCTGTCTTACGGAATGCGAAGTTGGTCCCGATGCGAGTGGATATCCGCCTAGATCTCGGAAGTTGGGAATTCCTTCGACGGTTATGAACGGAGGCTCAAGCGCCTTTTCGTGAAGAGTTGAAGCCATATTCAAGATTAGAGAACTGTTTCGTGAATGATCTGATTTCCTGAATCGTAGAACAATAAAATAATTTATATGTTGGTCAGGTAGGTGTCAGATAGACGTGACTACAGCATATGAATTTAAACGGTCAAGGCTAGCCGAAGCGACTCATAATACCAGCACCCCAGTGTACTTCATTGCCACGACTGAGCCCCCATTATCAACCAACGTTTCATTCGGATATTCACAGCATATTTTCGGTAAATATCATTCATCAAATCACCATAGATTAAAACTTCATATCTGATGCTTACTAGGTATTGTTGTGTAAAGTAACTATCCATCATCTCATAATCTGACAACAAGCTGCGGAAATCAACCAATCTCGCCACTTAAATCCCTTACGCATGACTTCAGAATCCATTCATCCCAATATTGATCCCCACAACATTGAGCCTATCGTCATGCCTCACAGAGAGCCCAATACACCGGAGCCACAAACACAGGACTCTGCAGAGCGTGTAGCTCGCATACGGATCAAAAACCGCAGGAAATTGTACCTTGATCGCCATCCATCATATTTCACTGCCCCGGACCTAGAGCTTGCAGGTCAATTTTTGCTATATTGACTTAAATAGTCTGATAACTAATTATATTCAGATCCCTTATTGTATGACCGATGCATCAGGAGATTCCAGACTGCCGCGGAAAGAGAAGCAGATGGACGAGCAAAAGGTTATTCTGGTAGGCAAATCTTCAATGATTTTGATCGTCTTTAGTTCTTTTGATGGTAATAAATGTCTCTACCAGGTGTATTGGAAGCAGATCTATATCGATCAGAAGCTAAGCTTGCTGCACTGAAGGGCAGCTCTGATTCGCGCTCTAAGAATGAAGATGAAGGTGTTGGGCGCATTCAAGAAGATCACGGGGTTCCATACTTGAGCTATGCCAGAGGTCAGAGTGGTGAAGTTTTACCTGAAGATCCGGAAGAAGTACCGAGGAGTAAGGAGGACGGCTTCGAGAGATGGAAGTTTGAGATGACACTCAAGTTTCTTAGGGGGGAAGATGGTGATTTTGATTACCAAGATGTAGATGCTGGTGGAGAATGGGATGAGATTGAAAATAGGGACGTTGAAGAGCGATGGTTCGAGGATGAGGAACCGGAATGGTTAGGGGAAGAAGAAACTGGGGAAACAGTTGGTGGAGAAACTGGGATACAGGATTTTTAGATGGTGGATAATGCCATGATTTGCATCCTTCTTACGATCGACTTGGACGAATTATCATGCAGCATGGCACTTCTTAATTAGACTGAGCAAATAAACAATGTGTCGTGGGAGACACGCAAGGCTTGAACACTTCCGAATGTTGCAGGTGTCTAAACACGTGATTAATATTTTCAGTAGATTTATTGTCCCAGAACAGATTCAGTATTTCCATGTATTGCACGGTTTTGGTGGATGAAAAGGGTTCATTGAGTGGTGCACAGTGTATTCGTTGTCTTCCGGATTTGGAAAGTTACATTTGCGTGCGCGGAGTAGGTAGCGGATTCACGAGAGTATGAACCTACCTAGGTAATTTCAATGTTTCGAAATTGAGTCAAAAAATCGAGCAAGATATAAGAATCTAAATATGATGTATGTCGGTATAATGCGATCTATCTTTAACGTGGAGGATGGGGGGCGATGGTATCAAGAAGTATGGACGTTTACTGAGAACATGTATCTTAATACAAAAAGCAATATCAAGGGTCACATGGACTAAATCATTCACCGTCTCGAAGGTTATCGCCTTTATCGATAAGAACATCATCATAAGGCTACTCTCTACCATTGACTCAACCGTATCCCACATACATATAAAATCCAACCCGCATTTAACCTTCCGGATTCCTTTCAACCCACCTCAATAAAATCATAAACGATAGGTAAATCTTGTAAAAACCATCAAGATAAACATCTCGCAATATCTTTGAGACCCCGCTCAACATCAAAGGAAGCAACCCCGCCATCATGAACTTCCTCCACAGTACTCTCGATAGACTTCGAGAATTTACACCCGTTTCTAATACTTCAACCTTTCGCACCAATGGACAGATCACACCAGAAGAATTCGTAGCAGCTGGAGATTACTTAGTGTTCAAGTTTCCAACATGGTCATGGGCTGATGCATCCCCAACAAGCAAGCGCGCCAACTATCTACCAGCTGGCAAGCAGTTTCTAGTTACCCGTGGCGTGCCATGCCATCGCAGACTCGATGATGATTTTGCAGGTGACGCAGGTCATGATGAAACTGTCGTTAGAGATGGGGAGGATTTCAGAGGCGATGGTCCTCATTCTCCAGGCGACGATGAAGATGGTTGGCTGAGGACTGGAGGGTTGGCCGCCAGTCAAGAAGCCCGTGTAAGAGATGTGCGAACAGTAGACGAGAGCGGTGAAATGGGCGAGAGAGAAGATGATGAGGATGATATTCCAGATATGGAGGATGACGATGATGACGATGAAGCTATTATTCGTGATCCTAAGGCTGACGATGCGAGTTCGTAAGTATTTCTAGAGCTTAGTCTGATGGCTAGATACTAACAATTTACTTATCAGATCTCGTCGAACATATACTATCTACATCGCATACACGCCTTATTACAGAACTCCTCGACTATACCTCTCAGGATATCTCTCAAGCTCCCAACCGCTTCCACCACACCTTATGATGGAGGATATCGTAGGGGACTACAAGGACAAGACCGTCACGTTGGAAGACTTCCCATACTTTAGCAATAACATCAAGATGGCATCCATCCATCCTTGCAAACATGCCAGTGTCATGAAGACCCTTCTGGATCGTGCAGACGCGGCCTTAAAGCTTCGACGAGAGAAACAAAGAAAAGGCAAGACAGTACCTGGTTCTAAAGATACCGGAATGGAGGGCCTAGTCGACGATTTCGAGAAGACCAAAATTGGTGATAAGAAGGCTGTTCTCGAAGGTCTCAAAGCTGGTGGGAATGGCAACGATGAGTGGGAGGTATTGCAACATGATCAAGATTTTGCCAATGAGGAGGAAGAAGTTGCTATCCGTGTGGACCAATATCTCGTTGTATTCTTGAAGGTCAGTTTTCTTGCACCTCTACTATAGTGAATTATGCTAACGAAATTCCAGTTCATGGCAAGTGTGACGCCGGGTATTGAGCACGACTTTACCATGGGCGTCTAAGCGGTGTTGTCTTTATTTTATGCGCAAGCTCAGGATGATGGGAAACGGCTTTGGGGAACATAGTTTTTGATTATTCTTCGATCTGCAGCAAAGTGGAGCAATCCTTACGAGGAGTTTGGAGTGTGTCGGATAGTTCTTTGCACTAATAGCACCACATATCATATCATTTGTAGAGAAACCAGGATTCGAGTAACAGGCATCTGGTCTCATTTTGTGCTTGTTATACTTGTGTTTGAGTGATGCTAAATCGTCAAATGACAAGGGGTGTTTTCTGATAATCATAAAATTGATATGATTAGACTACTGGATTCATTTCGATCGCCGGGTAGTTATTGAAATTTTAGCTGGATGTTCTAACAATGATTTCTGTTTAAGATTGCTTTAGCTATGGGGTACCAAGTCGTTGTTAAACATAGAAGACTTGCCATGGTCGATTTGAGGCGGGGTAGTCCCTCAACTGTCTGGAGATCATGCAACAATTTTTTTGGACTTCGAGATGTCAGATTAGCCTGGAAGAATAGATCAAAGTAAAACATTCACAAATTCACGTTTACTTGTATCCAACTTAGTATTGTACGGGTTCAAACAAAGGTCTTATTGGTATATTTGCCAGGAGTATGCTATTTAATACACGTCCTCCACCCCTCCCAAACCCAGCCATTCATCCTTGTTATCACTTCTAGAAACTTTCATCTTCTTACAATCGTAACATCTTGGCGACGTAGTTCTCAATCAACTGCTCGTTAGGGAAACTCATATCTTCCAACTTTTGAGCATATGGGGTTGGGACTTCGGCACCAGTAATTCTTTGGGCTGGGGCATCGAGATAATCGAAACCGAACTCCATGGTCAAGGCAAGTAATTCAGCGCCGACACCGAAGGCTGGGAAACCGGACTCGACAGCGAGGAGACGGTGAGTCTTTTTGAGGGAGGTCATGATGGTTTCGACATCCAAAGGCTTGATGGATCGGAGGTTGATAACTTCGACCTCGACGCCATACTTCTTCTTAAGGTTCTCAGCTGCGACGAGAGATTGTCCAACGCAGCGGGACAAAGTGACGATGGTGAGATCCTTTCCAGCACGCTCAATCTTGGCCTTACCGAATGGAATAACGAAGTCATTCTTCTGAGCAGCCTCGCTCATTGGGAAAGATTGACCATACAACAATTCGTTCTCGAGAACGCAGACAGGGTTGGGGTCGCGAATGGCAGCTTTGAGTAATCCTTTGGCATCCTCGGCACTCCATGGAGTGACGACCTTGAGACCGGGTATGCTTCCGTACCATGCAGAGTAATCTTGTGAATGTTGTGCTGCGACACCAGATGCGAAACCGTTGGGTCCGCGGAATGTGATGTTACATGGTTGAATACCACCGGACATGTAGTGAGTTTTGGCGGCGGAGTTGACAATTTGATCAATAGCTTGCATTGCGAAGTTGAAAGTCATGAACTCGCACTGTAGAACTGGATTTTAGCCATTACTCTCTCTTATCTCGATAGACTTCCAGTGGAAGGCGAGGAAATGGAGAAAAAAAGTCCTTACCACAGGATGTAAACCTGCCAACGCAGCACCGACGGTCAAACCGCAGAAACCCGATTCAGTGATGGGAGAATCAATAACTCTCTTTTCACCGAAACGATCCAGTAAACCCTTGGTAACCTTGTATGCGCCATTGTACTGAGCGACTTCCTCACCCAGAACAAAGACCTTTGGATTTGACTCCAATTCTTCGGCCAAGGCTTCGTTCAAAGCCTCTCTGACTGTATATTCCTTAACACCACTCTCCTTTGCATATCCTCTGCTTTGCACAATGGCCGGTAGACGGGAAAAAGATTGAAAGGCATTTCGTGTTGGGCGAGCTGAAGAAATGAAGCGACTCGCTGGTCGTAGAAGTCGTGACATCTTGGAGATGGGGTTATGTGATAAGAAAGAAGACCCTCAGCAAAGAAGTTCAAGAGAGGGAGGTGAGGATGTGAAGGAATGGAGAAAAATTGACAAGCTACTAGGTATTCTCACGAACCTTCAACTCGAGTGGCACGTTGGGACTTTTTGTTCAAAGCTTACAATCCGCGCTCCGAAATGTTGATAGATAAGCTAAACTTTATTCGGATTAGCTTTCGGAAGCATTAGGGCGAGACTCAAGATTGATAGATAAACTTCACTCAAAACATGCGTCAACACAGTTAAATAATTTGATTAAAGTTTTTATATCTAAGAGTTCATTGAAATGGAAATGAGGGACATGAGGCTCGATGTTTTAAGGCTCTAGTGAACCTTCACATCGAACTCTCCATAAGAAATCTCGTAGGGCTATTATAAGTTTCCGGGACGATCCGGAGCCTAACGATCCTGAATATATAGTGTATTCAGAGGGCAAAGAAAAGGAATCCTGAATATTGCTCCATGACAGTGACCTTCTAAGAGACGGCGGTGCGTCTGACGGGCAAAACAAGAGATGTCATTGGTACTCATGGCTGAGATTCTTTTGGTATCTCAAGTAAGCACAGAAGAACTGTCGAGCATTAGCAATGAACAAGATTAAGATAATCAATAATGTCATCGTTTTGTGTGTTGCTATTCTATAATGCAAATGCATACAGAGTGCTCAAATACATCGACAATCACAATCGTTTAATAGAATCTTGTCGCACCATGGCGAGCAGGAGAAAAGGGGGACATTTCTATCCTCACAAACGCCTCTTCCTTCCATCTCAACTCCAACTTAATACTCAAATCCTTCTCTACTACCCTAGACAGTTTTTCAAATAGTATTTCCAGCTCAGCGACCCCTTCTTGTGACTCCGAGCAACATGGCTCCTTACACTCATAAATATACAGAAACGCCCAGCACATCCCAACCAGAAGTCTTTCTAAAAAGATTTTCTTATCTTTCTCATTTGTCAAACTCGTTTTCTTACCAAGATCGGTATAGATTACAACCTGTGGTTTCTCTTTCCACTGCACAAATTCGCCGAATATACCACTTTCTACCCCCGTGTCTTTTCGACGAAGGCAACAGAAATCCCTGACCTTATTTGCAAAAAAAGAGGTCGTCAAAGAATTTCGCATAAGTATTCATGCGATATTCCTCAGTCGTTAGACAAATTGTGTATCTACCCATAGTATTATGGATTGGTCGTCCAAGGTCTGCAAAAGTGGTTATGATCGAATGCTGCGAGAAAGTGGGTGAATCTACGTTGGATAGCAGAAGATTAATGAGGTCTTTGCGCTTGTGGCTATTCGGTGAAAGATTTTTAATACTGAGAGTAGCTTTGTGCGTTATATGAGGGCTGAGATCTTGGGGTCCTGATTTGACCAAACATTGCAGTACTTTGGCCACAGACTTCATTGTTGGCATGCTACAAGAGACAAAGAGCAACATAGAGGTGCTAGGTGTTCATATCGATGTTTTTATATAGATAAAATGATGAATCTCAATCAGTGTGAATGGTTTAGATCCTAGATTGGTTGTTCGTTGTAATTGAATAAATCTTAATAAGGAATCTGCCAGTTTTTTCCGTGATATGTTGTAGTTTTCCAATCCTTTGATGATTCAGCAAGTATAAAACGTTTCCAATCACGAAACAACTTTTGTTGTTTGATATGTTAGAGCTACCACTGGGAGACTGGAGCGCGTTCATAAGTTCGATTCTTTTGAAATGGTAGACTATCAAGATTTGGAGAATGGCCTGAGTGGTTTTGTAGTGTACGCTTGTAATGCCACCAAAAAAGTAGTTCCTTCCACGTAGCACAAATAAAACATACATAAGATTATAAGAGACCAGTTTCCTGGGTGGTATATTTGTGTTCTTAAAAGAAATAATAGTATTTGTTTTGCAGAGCTGTAAGATGGGAACACACTGTGAACTTCACGGGAACCTTATGGAGTTATGTTTTCAACATAAGGATTGAGGGTATATCTTGCGTTCAAGCTTCTAGGGCACGATCAGATGTACAGTTTGAGACTGATTATTTGATTTTTGATTCCCTATGCACTACATATCAAGATGCTAATAAATAGATTAAATACACTGTCTTCCCTTATCTAACAAGCTCCCTTGTAACAGAACCATGAATTTTACCTAGTACGGTTCCAGCAAAGACAATTGGCAGAAACTTTCCATGATCTCAATTTTTTAATAATTCATCCAAGGTCGAGTTCAAGTCACTAGTACGAAGAAGAGAATCACGGCCACTAGGATGATCACCTGCGGTAAGATATGTAAAAAGGCCGATAGCTATCCCAATCAGCAAATGGAAAAAGGGAAACCCTGGATGGTGTTAGTTTTTACGATCTATTGTCAATATTTGAAGGGTGGAAAAGTAACTCACATTGTGGATGAGGAAGAGAGCGATGACGATCCTGGGCATACCCAGGAAAGTGACGATAGGCTAAATCATCCTCATTAACAGGAACTACAACTTGAACGAAAGGTTCCTTCCAAAGAAAAGAGCAGATAGCTCGGAGAGCCAGAAGAATTTCTGGACTTTGTCCGGGGATAAAAAAGACATGTGTCTCCAATCCCAACATTAAATAGGCCAAAAAAGCCGTCGAATAATAAATCACTCTTACAGTGCGGAAAAAAATGTTCCAGGTGCGAGAAACTTGTCTGTATAAGAATATTATTGCGTCGATTATCCCTCGGAGAGGAGCAAGGTTCAAGCGTAAAACATTGTACAAATCTGATAATTTCTGTCCTATGTCTGCGAATAATTGGAGAACTATTTCGTATGCGCGCATAAAAAACCCCATTATCCTATTGATGAATGGTAATTGGGGCAGTGGAGGTCTCGGGTGACGGTAATCTTCGAATTGCAAGAACAGCCAATAAGCATATTCCAATAGAGGCATAATGGTATAGATTGTAAATACAAAGAGAGTCAGTAATTGGATAAATAGATAGCGTCCTGGTGGTATTCGATGAACTATTGATTGCCAAATATAACCACCCAATCTGGTAATCTGACCATAAATATAAACGAATGGATAGCCCAACCGTCGGACTGGGCGAAGAATATAGGCAACCAAGGCGTAAAGCCGCTTGAACGGGTAAAGGAGAAATGCAAATGGACGGAAAACATATTTGAATAGATGACCCAACAAACCGAGAAATCGACAGAATGAGTGATAAGCTGAGCGAATCTTACGCGAGACATAGGTGAATAAATTACGTATTCTGTTCGGTGGTGGAGGAAAATCCTCCTCCTGCGGGGGTACGGGTTGCCCCCAGGCATCTATGTAGCGCCGTACAGCTATGTAGAAGCCCGATGCAAGCACGGGAAATAATACCCATGTGGTGAAGAGTGACACCATAGCTGGATCGAAAGATATCTTTAGGTATGAGATCGTCGAATCGGTAAACGATGAATCGGAGAACATGGCCACTAATGATGCAATTGGCTTCAAAATTATAGTGAACGCTTTCGCTATTATTGGGAGAACAGATTCCGCGATTGGTGCGCCAGTTCCTGGAGTATATCCCGGCTTTTGGTCAGATGATTGCTCGGTGGTAGAGGAGAAACCGCTCAAGAAACCTATTACCGGACCCAATGGTTTCAGAGCTGTGTTCGCTACTGTCGTCAATGCCGGTAGAAGAGATTCTATCATTGGTGCTTTCATTAGTACCGATACTATCTTCGTTCCTATCAATTGAAAGGGGCTGAGTAATGTCATTATTGGCTTCATGACTATTGTCATTATCTTCGTAAGAATCGGCGTAGTAGGTCCTGCCCCTATAAGAAGTGTTCCAGGAATATATGGTTCTGGTGGTGCGAGTCCTTCCCACGCAGTAAGAGCTTCTACTGGAAGAATAGGTCCCGAAGTTGATCCCGTTAATATTTTCCCAAGCAACGACCCTTCTAGCGTTTCTGCCAGATTGAGTCCGGATAGTACTTTTCCAAGCATTGACACAGATGGTACTTTCTTCGCGTGCCTCCCCAGTCCCGTATCTAGTATTTCCAAGCCCAGTTCAGTGTTTAAGGCTTCGGTTATTCGTTCTGCGAGTTCTGATTGTGTTAAAGTTTTCGCGATTTCCGATTCTACAAACTCTTCTGCAAGGTCTGGTTTTGCTAATGTGGCTCCTAGCTGTGCAGTTACTAGCCTCTTTTCAGTATCAGACCCTGTTAATATGTATCCGAGCAAAGACCCTTTCAAGGCTTCCTCGATGCCTTCTCTCCCTACGAGCGATTGATCAAATCCAAATTCTCCTAACGTTCGGCCAAGTTCCGAGTGCTCTAGCATTTCACTGATACCCAATGATCCTTGTTCTTTTGAAAGATGCGATATCAGTACTGCCTCCCCAATTTTTGACCCTGTTAATGAGTCTCCAAGCGTTGATTCTGAAAGTGTCTTTTCCACATCTGGGCTTAATTGGAAAGGCTTTGGAACATCATCATATGTTCCTGGCTCTGGCTCTGGTTTCATCGAAATCCCAGGCTGACTTGGGTCGAATTCTGGTATAATAGAGACGCTCGTATCGCCACCAATTCCTGAAATCCATTCTAACATCCAGCTGAAGGTTTCTGGGAGATTCAATAAACTCTCGAACATATCCATCACAATTTTCGGTACATCAGATACGTAACCAGTAAAATCCGTAAGCGCGCTTCGTACAAAATCAAACCAGAAGAGCTGGCAGATGAAGAAAACAATCATGAGCGGACGTATATACCATCGAGCTGGACCTGGTGCTTCTGCAACGGCCCCGCCCACCAGATGATATAGAATGGCAGACGGAATAAAAAAGCAAAGGAAGCCAATTAGGAATCCCCATTCATCAGGTAGGAGATTCCACATTCTTGTGGAAACGACATATTCCGCTGTGGCATCATACAAGCCAGACATGTATTCTCTTGAAGTTGTGACGGAATGAAGGGCTGATTCCCTCCCGTGAGCAAAGGTTTCAAACCATGGACCAAAAAAGTTATGGAGAACAGTCATCGCTAGATCATACAACCTCAAGACCCCCAGCCAGCCAAGGGCCCCGAGGAAGTATGAGGACAACGCATCTCGCCAAGAGTAAAATAGATTCCGAATATTAGGCAAAAACCACCAATCTACCTCCTCGTCAGCCCCAAGGGAGAAAAGTTTGTAAAAGCCCCATGCAAGTATAAAAGGAACTCCCAGCGCCACCGCGTAAAACGGAATATAATAGAGAGCGGAGTAGAAGAGCCATTTGTAGAACTTCCACACTTTTCGCCAGGTGAGTTTTCCTCCAAGTATACCGCGAGACCTCGGAGGCGGTCTGTCCAAGTCTTCATCACTGTAAACCCTTTCTAGCTTCCCAGGATCAGGCTCTTGCTTCTCCAATTCTGGTAGTTCCAGATATATTTGTTCTGGGCATTTATTGACCTGGACCGGGTCTGGGAACGGGTACCCTTCGACCTCAAGATACGGGTGACCTGTTTCGAGATTTGTAGGATTTTCAATGTGCACATATATAACAAGCCTGCATCTGACCAGTTTGACCTGCTTTTCGAGCTCGTTCAGAACTTTTAGGTCTTTTGGTGGCACGGGAATGTCTCCAAAAAGATACTTCGACATGTCTGAAATATGATGCAAAGCTGGATCGGCTTTATAATGTTTCCAGAATAACAAAGGGAGGCAAGGAATAGTGGGGTGTGGCAAAGGCGTATAATCTTCCAATGTTTCTATTTGAATGTCCGTCCATGTCATGGAAGCAACCTCAATTGCTAACTCCGCAGCTCTTTCGTAAAGAATCTCAACTTCATGTTCGTCAATTTTGACGATGGTCGGCAGCCAAAGATCCTGTGCCTCGCTTCTCAACCATTGTCTTGCTCGAGCTTGTGCTACTCTCCGAATCTTGCCATTTGTTCTGGCTGCGATGCTTTTGCTATGGCTGTACTCTTCTCGAGGCCTAAGTAATCTAAGGGTATGCGCTCGGAAGGATTTAGCAACAAGCTGGTTTTGTAGAGATTCATCTATGCGATAATACATTAGACGGTATACTTGTTCATTTCGGCTGATTATTACTTACGCTGGAGGAGATTATGATATAATTTGTCGACAGGATTATGCGGACCGACCACTGTCCCATTCAGGTTTTTTACATCATCCAAGAAGAAGAAGGGATTCTTCAAAATAGTCGTCGCAATATGATGAAACAAGGACGCAGCAATCAAATCCTCGCGCAGATTTTGCTTACTATACCCAGCGAGAGGGGATTCGGCAGCATTGTGACCAAAGAGATTTTGAAAGTCAATCAAGCCACGCAAGAAAGGCTTTGGTTTATGATAATAATCGATGGGTGGATCTGAATTTTCGTCCCGCGCATGACTTGCGATTCGTTTTGCAATCGAGTCAATGCTGTGACTATCCCAAAACAAATCATTGTATTTCGACTGTATGTCGAGCTCGTCGGATTCTTTTGGGGGAGCTACTTTTGGCAAGGTGCTGTCGTAGCCATGTTCTGCATTGAACCACTGGCTCAAATTTCCCCATATTTGCTTAACAGGCCCATCCGATACAGCGTACTCATAAGCTGCATCGCCGAGATCCAATTCAAAATTATGGAGGCCAACATCTTGAGGATATGGCTTGGCCTTTTTGCCCTTGTAAACTTCCTTGATAAAATTCTGTAGCCCCGGACTTCTCAAGAAATCTGGTAACGGCTCGCGTTGCCATTCAGAACCCTCGGACTCTGCCATATTATCGAGAATTGATTCGGGCAGCGTTTTGTTGAAGATAATACAATACCAGTTCAATTTATCTAATGTTTTGAAGCTTGTCAAAATTACTCGAATAAAGTAACATTTAGAGTTGTGCTCAAAGAAGTCTTTGTTGGTAGAATGCGGCCTCGAAGTCGTTTCAATACATTCCTAAAACTAAAACTCTTGTTCTCTTTGATGAAGAGCGAATGAACTTGGCATTGTGCCATCCGTCTTTCATACAAAGCTTTCTCTAGTGACCGGAAATGTTTAGGTCTCTTGATTGTTGCAATTTGCTAAAGATATAAAGAGGAGCCGAGAGAAAATCCTGGCTAATAGATCAGTACGAAAGTGTAGTATCTACCAAATTGGGAGCTCTCTGTCATTATAGAGCAATACGATACCACTATAAACAACGGAAAGAGTTCGACGGGTAGTTTATGACAAGTGTGAGTTGGTCAATATACTACATCAGTGGTGGCCGTTTGTGGAGTGCGATAACGAAGCTTCAGTGAAATTGTTCGGAATTCCAGTAAAATCAGTTTTCTAGGAATTTGAATGGCAATTTATAGTTGCACGACAAATGGCCCTATCTGACTATCCAACTGCCTGCCGTCAATCGTGTATATTGATCAGCCAGTTGTTTTCTGAATGACCGAAAGACCATTGGAGATTCTGATTTGGAAAGATTGGATAAATACACTTCAAGCAATTCAAGAAATATATGAGATTCGTGTCTGATATGCTTAACACAGAGAGTCCAGCAATTTGAATTCTGATCCTAAGAGAATATCGTGTATCGAGAACCAGGGACCAAGAACCTCACATCTGCAATAAGTAGAGCTACGGCCATATTGTGTTCTTTGTAACTTACTCTCTACACGCAAGAATTCTGGTTCTGATAGAATAAGGTGCCAACTAGGCTACGCGAAAAATATCCTGCATTTTCTGTTAATGGTATCAAGTTTTAGGAAACGCCAAGTAGACCCATACCCGCCCAGCCCAATAACGCCTTGTCACCATGCCCCCCAACCCACTAATACAATTGTCCGAAGAAAGCCTGAACTAAAACACTCTGAAGCCCTATTTATTTCCCCAATAGCATCTTCAAAACCATGACTACTAAGCATAAAACTATCCCAGCAATAGCCCGATCAACCCATACGGGTACACCTTCATCTGACTGAACACGAGCTTGTGCCATTTGTCTTTGAGGTTGAGGATTCTGAGCAAGTGGTATCGTAGCTGTGGGTTGAGGTACCGTTTGCGCTGGCCTCGCAGATGGATACTCACTCTCAGCCTGTTCCAGCTGTACTTCCTCCGTGGATTTACTATTCCCTCCATCCAATTCCTGCTTTGATCCCGTCTCCGCTTTAGTCTCCTTCTTTAGCCCGATTTGCATGTCAGGTGGTACCGTCTCCTCTTCTCTCTTAGAACTCGTCCCTTCACCCTCGAATTCCTTTGCAAGTTGTTCTGCTTCTCCTAAAATCTCCTCGCAGCTCCTTCCACCACAAACGCCGCATTTCCACCTCCTACTCTCCCCTGCTATTCTCTTTCTAACGCTATCGCTCGCATCAACCCCTCCCAATTGCCCCGAAGGACTGGTTTCCATGAATGATCTGAGAGCTACTAAGGCAGTTCGTATTCCCCACGCAGGCTGCCATGTTTCCTCATGATGTCCACTTATACTTAAACAGATCTCACGATTCACCTCAAATCTTCCGCTGGGCGTCAAGAATCTAAAGGAAGGGGGTCGAAGAGGATATTGGGGAGGCAAAACGATGCGTCCGTGATAGATACCCTCGGCGAAAGATGAGGATGGGGGGCCGCGCAATGTAAAGTGCCAATCGAATAAATCGGTATCTGAAGCTGGAGAAGCTGTATAGTCTGGAGATGGATGTTGTGAGAGTTCAGCGGCTTCTTTCACTACGCCACTGATTAACACATGCGGCGAACGATCGTGGGGTATAGAATAACTTACTGATGCGCTTCAACGTGGGAGATTTGGTATTGAAACCAGGCGCCATGATTGAGGATTGATCGGAAATAGTAATTGAACTTCTGGGCTAGAAAGAGAGGTTACTGGACCTGCTCACTGAAGTATCAATACGATATTTGAAGAGTCGTTTGTGTATGAATGAGTAATGGATTTCTTTAAATAATTAGTGGCTGCCCATTCAACGCTATGGTGTAACTGGACAGGTCGATCGTAGTGACAAGCGCGAAGAGCATCAGAGCGCAAGAGCACATGCTGTAGATAACGATTAACATGTTGCGATAACGTGGCCTTGATTGTGATTACGTAATCACAAACTGATGGTCCACCAGTGGGTGCATGGACTGACGGGACACTTCCCAATTTTCAATATTTTCAATAAATCCATTCTTCAATTGTTTGATATCAGAATTTGTATTTTGATTATTTTATCTTTATTCAAGAAATACAACAAATTTTAAAATAAATGTTTCAATATATCAAAAGATATTTACAAGTTCATTTTTGTACTGTCCCGTGAGTCCGTACACCCACTGGTGGTCACACTTCTCACACCCATCCCATTTCATTTCTCGCCAGTTCAAATATAAGAAAGGGGTTGGATGGATCAATGACTAATTCTATCATCCATCTGGAATGCGCTGCCTAATTGAATATCTTACTATCTAAGTGTACTTTTGGATTGTAGGATATGAGAACATGCTGGTATTACACCAGTAGATTCCTCACACCTGGTGGTGTGCCTAGTAGCCAAATAGAGTTATAGTCAATCATCAAATCGAAAACCTTAGCCATATTACACTATATAGCTTACTTAGTTCCAAGTTTTTCCACAGCATTAGTGATTATCCCATTTACGCATGGCGTCATATTACCCAGGAAAAGAAACAGCTGTACAGTGTCCAACTGTATCTGCATTATAGCCAGCTCTTCCATCGTAGGTCATACTACACACTAGTAGTTCTTGCTCCGGAAGTTTGATGTGTTTCAATAACCAGGGCTCAATATCCGTTTCTTTCACTGTTTAAAATATGCAGTAGTGTATATATATTGCTGCTAATCTGAAAATTCAAGGGTTAGCAGCCGAGCCAGCCTAGAGCCAAGGACAAAACAAGATGTGAGGAAAAGGGGGTGAAAAGTAGAGAAGTGTTGAAGCGATTTTAAGGGGAGAAACTATACGAGACGGCCTATAGAGGAATATCTGCGACGACTTTACTCGATCATAGAAATGAAGTAATTATTACGAGGAATGATAATATTATAACATGACATATTCCGAGATTTCGTATATCCATCCACCCATCCACCGACATTATAAGTATCCAAAGCTTGATCTGTATCATACAAAGGACGAAATCGATGATCTCCAGCCCGGAGAAAAACAGTGTAAATCTTGAAACCTAATCCACATCATCATCGTGTCCATGTACATGCCCATCCCATCCTCTCGTGTCATCCTTTTGTCGTGCTATCGTATTTCCTAGTAATGTATTCGTAACTACACCAACTCTCTGGGGCCACCCAGCGGCAGCTTTTCTGTCGAGCACTTTTCTTTCCGCCTCATCTTCGTCACTGCTAATTTCGTAAGGATCTTCGTCGCTGTCTCTTGGCTGCAGTGTTTGCATCGAGACGGAGTTTGAGTCTGCTTCATCCACATATTGATTTGGACTGCGCCCCAAGATTCGGTCTGCTTTGGATTGAGAACGGTTGGCTCGATTGGGTTGTGTGGGATAGGAAACATAATGTCTGCCAGCTCCCTCTGATCTTGGCAGGGGTACTATTGGAGATGCTGGCTCGCCCCAGCCAGCAGCCCTTTCTCTATTTCTTTGTTCTTCTCTTTCTCGGGCAAGTTTTTCTCGAGCCTCTAACCATTTTGGACTTGCCTCCCAACTCCATCCATCTCCAGTGGTAGTAGGTATAGGAACCGCCCATAATAATGCCTTGGGTCCAAATAAATGCTTGAAGTTCCTCCTCCACCCAAGATCAAAAGCGCTAGGTAATTTTTCCGAATCTTGTTCGTCAAGATATTCCTCATATCGATCTCTTGCTCGAGCTCTCTCTAATTGTTCGTATGATCCAGGGGCTTGATCTTCAGGAATGTGTTGATGTTGCATAGTCTTTCTCAATGGGGACAAATATCTCGTCTTCTCGAGGCACTCAATTGTCGTTTGACCGCGGGATGATAATAAAATGTGCCATCCTGTAAAACCTGCTAAGACCAATCCTATAATCCCAGAAATTACCACTAGCATCACATAATTGACGGGTAACAATGAATCGGTATATTCTCCATCGCTCAATATCTCTCTCCAAACCCAAGTTCCGGAGACTGCGAAACAGAGAAAACAGAACAATGTTGTATATATCAGGAATAAGAGGAAGGCTTTATAATTTCGCAGTCCAACGCAGGTAGCTAACCATGGACAATGATGGTCCATCTTTAATACACAAGTTCCGCATGTTGAGCAATGGTGCGTTCGATCTGGCTTCCTTGCCTGGCATTTCTTGCAATAGCGCAATTCCCCATTCGATTTCACCGTGAAGTTTGTCGCCACAGGATTGTGTGTGGGAAGGGCGCTATATCCATGGTTTGCGGCCGTGGTAGTTCCTGGACTCGTGAAGACCGCAGCCGTATACGACCAATTCAGGAGAAGATATATAATGATTCCCAGAAATGACGTCCCCTTTCCTATGAAATATTAGCTTTGCAAAATTTAATTTGCGACAATAAAGCCTACCTATCCAGTGTGTTCTGCTGCCATCTGCCAGAAATCCAATTGTAGTTTCTACCCAGACAGCCCAGGTTGTGATACTGTATACAAATACAAGGGGGAAGTAAGTTGCGCCAATGCAACAATAACGTTCGCACTTTCTAGCCCATTTTCGAGACATTCTTGAAGGGCCAGGAGATCTAGGAGGACTTGGTGGCGATAGATTAGCCATGGGATTCATCGGAGAAACATGACTTTATTGTTCGCATTATTTAAGGAGTTGTTGGAATAACAGACCAGCTGGTGTTTGTGTTCCGTTTAATAGAGGCTGAGCTTCGCTGATTAAACATAGGTAGGTGCTACTGTATAGGTAGGGTAGGTACAGATCGGCCTCCGTAGCCCGGACTTCCGAGAACAAAAGATGATGACAGTGAGACAATTCACACAAACTTCACTTCACTCACTAATAAATCATCAATGTGAGATTCCTGGTTCAATGCAATGAGCAATGATCAATTGGAATCACTTGGTAGGACCTCGGCATAAGGTGTTCTTCATCTAACGATGTATCAGTACTTCAACCTATTTGACCTCAGCATCCCAATATTGAACATCGCTGGTTTTGCCATGTATACCTGCGTAGGCATATATATATATATATATATATATATATATATATGATATTGCCTCTGTAGTTGGCAAGTAACGACAGTTATGAATTCAATATCTACAAGATCTAATATGTAGTAGTATCATTTAGTACTAAGCGGTATCTAATGTATTACATGAACTCTCTGCCATCTTGCCACCGCAAGATTTTTGGATTCGGATAGGGATTCTCGGGTACTTTGGTGGAAGTAGAGAGATTGTATCTAACTTTCCTTATGTTTCTGGAGGCTCAGCAGGTGAGCGATACAGTGGTTTTGCTTGATGACTGAATTGCAGAGAGATTTCGCTCGCAGTATCTCAACGGATCGTCACTCTTTCCTTTTGACTAGAGATTTGTAAGATATGCTTTCTTGAACCTCCGAACCCGCTTGTGCTGAAGATGAAAGATAACACGATATATGGCCGTCAGTGGGGTCCTAAGAACTTGAAGTAATCACAATAATGGTTGTATGGGAAAAGCACCTTGAATAAGGGATGAGGTCTCGCTTCGTCGGCATCAGAGAGCATGGTGGCTATCTTCGGTGCTAGCATTTGATTCCCCTTCTTCTCAGGTATGATTGTCTGTACTCCTTCGGATTGCTAATCAATTTCATTCCTGATTCTTCTGGCTGTTCAGGCATATCATCTGATGTGAAAAGTGATCGTAGACAGCGAATGTGTGACTAGATTCATGTTGTCACTTTGAGTAGCCATGTCTTCGAAGAGTAAGCATATCATTATGGTCAAGAAGAAGGATGTGTGTTTGGTATTGATGAAGGAAGAAGGGTTTCTTTCACTCAACGTGTACAAGTAGATAAAGTTGACCTAGGTAGCTAGAAGCTTCAGATGGATCTCATTGTGTATTAAAAGAATGAGATGATAGCTACCCACATAGGCGCAGTCTATCAGCCATTTTATTCACTCTTAAATTTTATATTCATTTTTCCCCTCCTCTATGTCCAAGCAATTCCCCTCTTATCGTCTAAAAGAATCAACTATCGGCGAATCGTTCATTGGTTGGTTATTGTTTAGTTTTATTTTGGAAGCTGATATCTGTTGTTGCTGTCGCCGTACCCTTACTAGGTAGTCTTAGCCCTTTCTTTTTGTTCTTTCCCGATCTGCTTCTTCTGTAACTATCCGACGCGACAAATGTCAAAACCTTCCACTCCCTTCTCACTTCTTTACACGATAAACATTTCTCCGTCAAATTCATATCCTTTGCCTCACAGTTTTCCATACGTGGTGAATTGTATCTTTTTCTTTAATTTCTCTCCGAGAGTGGCTATTGAGCCTTAAAGAACGTAGCAGTTGGTCTCAATACCATACTTTCTCTCCATTCGATCTTCCTTGTTAAATCGGAATTCCATGTGCCTCGAATCAACAATATCACTGTCTACATTGATCCCGATCGTCTTCATGAAAGATATAAACAAACAGAATATCGAACAATACATTTGACAACAATTAAACTCTCTTCGACATGGATACCATAGACGCAAAGACGGGCGAACCTGATACCAAGGTAGATTGCAGGCTCTGTAACATCACCTTCAAGGATTGGACTGCCTTTCATAACCACAAATTGACCCACAGAGATCACATCTGTTGTGATATCTGCAGCACAGACTTCCACACTGAGCAAGGTCTGAAGCGTCACCGAACTCTAGTATGTTGCTTTCAATCGAGTTACTGGCTAGTCATGATCGACTGACTCTGACTAACCTCTTATGAAACTCTAGACTCACCCAAAGGAGCAAGATCTCAAGTGTATGGCTTGTGGTAAAAAGTTCATTCGTCTAGGATCTCTAATCAATCACCTTGAACTTGATAGCTGTCGCGCTATCAACTTCGAAGAGAGACATAACCTGGCAGCTATCAGACGCCAACGTCAACAACTGCACGCAAAATTCAAGGCTAATCTAAAGGAGATTGATGACAACGCTGGCCCAAGAACTAGTCATAGCCTTTTAGGTTCGCAGGATATTTCTGTAAATTCTATGGATGTTAAGCCGTTGGCACCAATGTTCAAACCACCACCACCAAACTTTGAAAGTGAGATGGCTACCAACTTTGAGTTTGGCGGATGGGAAACTACTAGTAACTCCCCAAAACTTTCTCTTCTTGAAGTTAGCTTACAGTCATTTAGTCCTAGAAGAAGATATACCATCGAATACTCTTAACGAAGCAATTCAAAATACTGCTCCTGCTCCCGTCATGGAATTACAACCAGAGGAAGACTTGATTTGTTTCGGGGAAGTTGACAAAGCCATGAGTATACCATGGGGAGGAATTTCAAAGAAGACAATCAGGGAGAAACCAAAGCTCACTGAAGAGGTTCAGTACGAGTATGTCGAAAATTCCTTCCCAATTGCAATTGCACCTTTAATGAAAGAGTATAATTTCCCGCCTTTGCCAAATGGAAGCCGATTTAGAGACGCCGGCATGAAAGCTCCAAACTACATGGATGCGCCACTCGAGGACTCAAAGTTTACTTCCATCTGGGACACCAAGCACATAATTGCAAATGCCCGAAAACCCATCCCCCCACCATCTACAGAGGCACCTGCCGTGACAGATGTAGCTACTCGAACTGGTGGACTTCCGCCTCTTCGTATGCGGGCTCTTGTCAACCCTTTAACCGAGAAGGAGTATGCACTGTATGACCCTGAAGACCCTTCTTTCCGTGCACAAAGATATTGGGTTGCGTTCACCCGAAAGTACCAGTGTCCTCACCGCTTGTGCAAGTAAGTGATTTCAATTACCCAAATCAATCAATTTTCTAACATGTTTGAAGGAAAAGTTACGATACTGAAAGAGCCTTCATCCAACATTTACTTTCTACCACACACACTTCAGATAACAGACTTATCTGTCCCAATTGCTACGTAAGTGCAACAGACTTCTTCACTTAACGTTTCCATATCTCAATATGTGTTCTGTGTAACTTGGCATCACTTTAGTTATGGAATATTCTATTCTAAATTGCACAATAATTCATTCGCAATTCCTTAAAGTTGTGACAGCGTTGTTCAGTATGGCGTCCATGATTCAAAATTATTGTCTTCATATTCTGTCAGATCATATTTTCGAATGTGGAATTGGAACAGAAAACACTTTAAACGTGCTTTAGTGCGCTGTTACTAACCATTTGATAGAGAGGTTTCGGAACGTACACAGCCCTAACGCAACATTGCGAGTCTCAAGGAGTTCGTTGCAAAATTCGTGAAGCAGTTAATTACGGTAGAGTTGTCAATGATATCACTGCTAGTGTGGCCGATGTTGTAGGTAAGCATGAAGACGAAACAGTAAAGTATACCGTCAAGGAGGAAGGATTTGGAGAGTTGGCCAAGAAGTATAAGGAAGCCGGAGAGAAGAATGCCAAGAAAAAGGTAAACTATTGGGCAAATCATGATGCGGAGTTTGAGTGGTAGATGTCCAGACGGGCCCAGGATGAAAATATTTCGAAGTCCTTTCTTGCTGTGGTGGATGCAAATCGAAGGTTTAGGCTCGCTGGTCGTTTTTTTACTTTGCCTCGGCTTTCAGATCTTGCCTTGGCTTTTCTTTCTTTCTCTCAAGTAACGCTGAGATATTCCAGGATTTATGGCAATCGTTTCAGCTGTCAAAAACCAGATAGCTTAGCACAATCGAGATGTTCTAAAAAATGCTTTGTGGCTTTGGTGTTGAAGATAATAAGCAGTATGATGGCTTACATGGAGAAAGATGTCACCTTCTCGTTTTCTCTCTCAATCCCTCTTCATCGGCAATCGAATGCCCAAGAATTTGATCACTAAGATCTTTAACTAATTTTCGCATCGCTTACAAGGGATGGCAGAATTTCTCTCGTTCTTTAATGAGTGTAGATGGAGAAAAAAAAAAGGAAAAACAGTGCTTTTGTGAAGAGTGGCTTGCTTTGTTTGACATAGAGGTGGGTAGACAAAACTTTGTGGATGTTTGCTATGTGGATGTTCCCAGTAATGATTTTTTGTTATCATGAAGTGGTCATGATGAGGTATATACATGGATTCCTGAGTTCCGCACCGCGGCTGATGATTGAAGAAAGGAACATTGGAAGTAGAACTTTCCCTTCGGAAGTTGGTCTTGGTATTGTAGCTGGTACGCATGCAATAGCAGTCCCATCGTGTGCCATGCTTTGTTATGTTACAAACATTGCTCGAGTATATGAAAATCTTCACGGAGAGGATAGTAGTGCTTCAACTCTGTACAAGAAATTCGACAACGGTTATTGTGCCAGTATACACATGCTTGTACTGATAGAATCATGTGTGCAGCTTCATTCGATCCAGATGAGGTGAAGAGTAGATTACTCCCTGGGTGGTCTTCAAATTGATGGTATGTCTGTATCGTAGGGCGCGTAGCTTGTAAGTGGTGGTTGATCATTGATACAGCGATGAGATGTTTGCAACCTGTGATCATGCCGACGAGAGGGGCGGATTGTTGATATTGCCAGCTGTTTAAGAGGAGATGAAGTTGAGGTTGTGAAGCATACAATGGGATAGAACAGTAGTATCTTAAATTTGACGTATGTTTAATATCCTCGCCTCCAAATCCCACTCGATGATCCTCTTATATAGGTACCTATTCAACAACTCGAGAATTTACTTTGATTTTCCAAGCAATATTTGAGGGTTGAATTTACATCTTGGAATTATGCATCCAAACCTTAACATCCTCACTCGCTTCCGCTAGCAAGGATTGAACTGCATATGTAAAAGAATATGAGTGGTGGAAGAACTAAGGCTCGGGACAATGTTAAGGGTATACATGCATGTGTGACGTCGGTAGTTAAAATCTGGGGTAGTTTTTCTGTCCCTGGAAGAGAAGAATCTATCCATCTATATTTGTATCTTTGCCCAATTTTACCAATTGATATGCTACACAATTCACTATGCGCGTTTCAATTATCTTTTCCTCCTGCATATCTTTTCTCTGGATTGTTGAGGTTAGCGCTCTAATACAGAGACAAGAAATCGTCCAAACCTACAATGTTTACCGTAACGCTAGTTCCGCAACTACACCTCTGCAAGTTGGCAACGGTAATTTCGCATTTGGTGTCGATGTGACGGGACTCCAGACCTTCCATCCTTTTGCAACCATGACAACATGGGGCTGGCATAATTTCAGTTTGCCAACAACTCCAAATCAAACATCTGTGGAAGGTGAGGCCTGACTGTTGATTAAATATGTTGGAATACGAGTTGTTAACAAATTGAAGACTTTACCGGTTTGGGCTGGTGGTCCCATGGACGGCTTGTGAACTATGACCAGCCCAACCCAGCTGAGGCGGATATATCAAATTGGCTAATCCAGAATCCTCAACGCTTGAATCTGGGTAATATTGGGTTTTGGTTCGCGAACGCGAACGTTACGGAAGGTAACTTGGAGCAGAAAAGTCAGGTTCTTGATTTATGGAACGGCGTAATCACTTCAACGTTTCTGTACAATGGCCGTCAAGTCCGGGTTGAGGTATCAGCTGCGTCAGACGCTGATATTGTCATAATCAATGTGGAGTCTGAACTGCTGAGTGCCGGCGCATTAGGTTTGTTTTTCGACTTTCCATATTCAGATGTGAACAAATTCGATGCGCCAATTGTCGGCGTGTGGAATGCCAGCAGTAAACACTCTACATCTCTTGATGCAGCGGATAACGAGGCCGTTATACAACATACTCTAGACGATACTAGCTACTGTTTTACCGCGAGATGGGAGGGGAAAGGTCAGGTATCGGGCCCCAAGGAGGCTACGCATCGATACTTTCTCACAACTCCAGGCTCCAGCAATTTGAAAATGACAGCGACGTTCTCGGATGATGCAAGCTGTGGTAAAGCTGGAAACATGAGTGCACCATCTGTGGCTGATCTTACTGATAGCTCTAAGACGTGGTGGCAGACTTATTGGGAATCGGGAGCATTCATTGACTTGAGTTCTGTTGACTCTGCGAATGCAACTGAGCTCCAGCGTCGAACTATTCTATCTCAATACCTGTTAGCAGTCAATTCGGCTTCAGACTTCCCACCTCAAGGTATGTCACTTAGATTAGCAACGAGATGAGATTTTCTTCGAAGATTTGCTGATTGTCTCAGAATCTGGTCTTGTAAATAATGGGTGGTATGGAAAATTTCACGTTCGTATTCCCAAACCATTTTGTTTTTATTTTTCTATGATGAGCCTAGTTTGGCTCGGAACAATAGCTAAGAATTATGCATGTAGCTTGAGATGGTCTTCTGGCATCTTTTGCATTTTTCCAGATGGAATCATTTCGACCTTGTTTGGCGAAGCATGCCAGGAATGTATGAGAAGTTCCTTGAATCTTCGCTCGACAGGGCCAGACTTCAAGGATATGAGGGCGCTCGATGGGGGAAAATGACCGACCCAACCGGCCGTAGCGCGCCTGGAGGCATCAACTCTCTTTTGATCTGGCAGCAACCGCATCCGATGTACTTTGCTGAGATCGAACACCGATCGTTCCCGAATGACACGACACTTGAAAGATGGGATGAGGTATTGACAGCTACAGCAGATTTTATGGCGTCTTTTGCGTGGTATAATGCCACTACTGGAGTCTATGATTTGGGTCCACCAATGTATCCTGTCTCTGAGAATACGAGTCCAAATGCGACAATCAACCCAACCTTTGAGCTGGCGTACTGGAGATTTGGTCTTGATGTAGCTGTGAGCTGGAAAGAGCGTCAGGGGAAGTCTATCCCTGAGAATTGGAAGAACGTGCGGGAAAATCTTGCTCCCCTGCCCATCGTCAACGATACATACCCCGTGTATGAGGGTATTCCTAATATGTGGACAGACAACGAAACAACATCGGATGTGAGTGATCTTACATTTACATTACCTACACACCCAAAACTCCAGATTGCTAATCCTGATCCCAATGACAGCATCCAGCAATGGCGGGTATATATGGATGGCTCCCACCCCCTAGCTCCCCGCCCCTCAACATGACCATTGTTAGTAACACTGCCTCCAAAATCCACTCTCTTTGGGATTTAGAAGATTCATATGGTTGGGACTTTGCTCTACTGGCCATGAACTCTCTCCGTCTAGGCGACACAGACCAAGCAATAGAGTACCTGTTACATCCAATCTTTCAGTTCGACGACGCTGGATATCCCGTAGGAGGATCACGCGTGCCAACTCCGTACTTCCCGAATGCGGGGGGATTAATGCTTGCTTTGGCTATGATGGCAGGGGGGTGGGATGGTGAGCCTGGAATGCATTTCCCCGAGGGTTGGGATGTCAAAGTGGAGGGATTTGTGCCGGGTTTGTAGGAAAGTGAGTGAAGGTGGATTTGAATGTTAAGAACATTTTGGGCATAGTGTGGAGTATGGTGGGTAGTATAACACGTCACGTGGGTTTTCGATAATCAGCCCTGGAGGTTTACTATTATGCAGATTATGCAGTACCTAGCTTGAAATTCTGTCTATCAAGCCACCACCACGAGCCACACATTTAATTACCTAGGTAGCCCTGGAGGCCCCGGGTATGATTAATCATCAACTTCCAGAAATTTCCAGATAAAGTTTCCATGATTACAAATTTCCCTCTCACATAAATTAATTAACATTGGTACATTAATAATTCCATCGAATCATGCTTGGTGATGCTTCGTAATTGCCACGAAGCATGGTGAGTCACTGCATCATGTGTTGCTTTTCTTCGCAGTATATGTAGTAATTGTGTTTGTTCTCTCTATTTTCATCTTCTTTCTCTTCATCTTCTCGTACAATCTGATGTTCAAAGCGACGTTGCCCAGAATGACCAAATTTGATATTGCGATTGTTTCCGACACCGCCTGCCCGTGGTGTTACGTTGGAAAGCAAAAGCTCGAGCAAGGAATCACGGCATACAAACAGCGACATCCTGATTCCAATGATACATTCAGTATCACATGGCATCCATTTTACCTTGCTCCAGAAGCGCCTAAAACAGGTTAGTCGTTCCTCTTTTTCTTAATACACATTTTCTGTCAATTAGATATTCTGAGATTAATTATCATGAATAGGTGTGGACAAACGAGCATGGTACCTTGCTCGCTTTGGAGAAGAGAGGACGACAGCAGCTTTCAGCCGACTTGCCCAGATTGGAAAAGATGTTGGTATCGATTTTAGTTTTGAAGGAAAGACGGGAGCGACGAGAACTAGTCATCGCCTGATTCAATTGGGAAAGACAAAGTCGCTCGCCATGCAAACGAAAGTAGTGGAATCATTGTTCAAGTCGTATTTCGAAGAAGAAGGCGATATCACTAGTCATGAAGTGTTACGTAATGCCGCAGTACGAGCTGGTTTGGACGAGAAGGAAGTCAATGAATGGTTGGAGAGTGATAAGGGGGGGGAAGAGGTTGATAGGGAGATTGAAGAGGCGAGGAGGAATTCGATTAGCGGGGTACCGAATTTCACTATTCAGGGGAAATATGAGATTGGGGGCGCCCAGGACTCTGCAGTATTCTTGAGGTTGTTTGAGAAGATCAAGGAGATGGAGGAATCGTCGAAAGCTTAGACAAAATGTAGGTTAGCTGGGAACACAAATAAAAAGGTTTAGGAAAATTTAGTTGATCATACCCATGGCAATCTTATTATTTATTACTAGACACACCTGGGCCAAAAACACTGAACGATGCTGAAACTCGTAAATTTTCAGCAGAACTGTGAATCAGCCACAACTATCCACATAAATATCAGCCACAGCCGGGCCATGGATATGGATGCAGGTGGATCTGTATTTCGCTGCATATTATGTCGCACAAGAATACCTCGAATACGGATCTATTTCAAGCAAGATGAAGTCAGATCCAGGATTCAACATGACACTACTCCCCATATCTAATTGTACCGCGATTCTATAGTGCAGTCAGTAACGGTCCAGTACGCCAATTCTTTCAAAACGGAAATGATATCCACAACATTGTGAGGTGAAGTGGAAAATCATTTCCTGCTCTCTGTTGCGGGGTTATCGAAATAGGGGTTTGTGTTCATTTCTATACGTTCATACGGTCTGGCCATTCGATCGACCCATTGACCACTAGTTTCATGAGTATCAATGTGTCCCGAGTTCTGGATGAAGCTCCGCTCGAGCGCATTCGTGTAAGTAGTCAACCAATAAAGCTCAGGTAGCTTATTAACAACCTCCGGCTGTTGAATCTTGGTACTTACTTAACCTCCGTGAATCGATAGTACTTAGGCTCGCATTCGTATTCAAAGCTCGGGTGAGGAATCATCCGCATCCGGAAACTGACTTCTACATCTCCAAAGTAAAGTTCAGACCACAGTAGTATCAACAAGACTTTCATATAAATACCTCAAAGATTTGAAAATTAACAAGACGATATTCAACAAACTAGACTCAAACAATCAGCAACATCTTCGAGCAAAATCATATGCATTACAACTAATCAACATGGTTGACGGGCAAGGATCTAACAAGGTAGCCATCGTGACGGGATGCGCAAGTGGGATGGGGCTCGAGACAACGCGGTTGCTTTTGAGCCATCAGTATAAGGTATTAGGTGTCGATGTGAACGAGATGAATCATACTCTGTTGGATAAGCAGGACCAGGAGATGGTGAGTGGTACAGACAGAAGCTCTTGAGCGCTATAATCTTTCTCAGGGGCGTGGAACGTTTGGGAGAAAGAATATCAAATACTGACATATGGGTCTGAGTAGTTTCAATTTCATAGAGGGGATCTGAGTAAAGATGGAGAGTGCGATGAGCTTGTGAGAATCTGTGTTGCTCGATTTGGGTAGGTACTTTCCTCTTTTTCTCGTGGGCTTGAGCTATCAACCACACACATACATTCAACCCGCCTTCAAATACACTAAAAAACCCTCTAGTGATACCATCGACGTTCTGGCTAATATAGCTGGTGTGATGGACTCGATGGCCTCAGCTGACAAGGTCACGGATGGTGATTGGGATCGCGTCATTGCAATCAATCTCACGGCTCCTACGAAACTAATCAGGGCTGTTCTACCTTTCATGAGAGCTAAGAAGAATGGTGTGATTATAAATCTCTGTAGTAAAGCGTCATTAAGTGGTGCTGCGGCAGGAGTTGCTTACACAGCTTCTAAGCATGGATTGGTTCGTAGTATTCCGATTAGGAAGCATAAATCTTGGGAGCTAATGATGCTATAGTTGGGTGTGACCAAGAATACTGCATTCAGATTCAGAGATGAGGGTATAAGATGCAATGCTATTTGTCCTGGGGGTCAGAACCACCTTCCAAAGATGAACTTCTTTGGTAACCCTCACTAACGCATATTACAGGTGTCATGACCAACATGGCCAGCTCGATGAACGCAAAAACCCTTGATCAAGAAGCGGCCGCTGTATGGGGGTAAGAACTTTCCGGGCCGTTCATTCCTTTTTTTTTTTTTTTTTGACAACATTCTAGACCAGTTCTCGCTTTGCACATGAAGCCTGGCGAGATGCCCAATGTTGCCGTTTCAGCAATTGCTGAAGCAATCTTGTTCCTCGCAAGCGATGGAGCGAAGTCTATTAACGGTGTTGCACTTCCAATTGACAATGCCTGGAGTACGATCTGATCAATTTGTAATTTTGGAATCTTTGGAGTTTGTCTGAATAAAGAGTTAGGGGATATGGTATGGGACAACCAATGTACAACAAAATCATTGCTTGCCACTGAATGAAGTAAGTTGGTTTTATGCCCTCACTGTGGCTTACTCTCATCGAATTTTTGGTCAAGACTCGACGGAAAACTATGCTGCAAGATTTTAGGGGGCATTTCTGTTTCTTTGATCATTAGTATATACGTATACCCTGCCTGTCAAGAATGCAGGAAATACATTTATATATAGTTTGTTTTCTTAACGATCAGTTCTTTGCTACCTCTTCTTCACTTCTTGGCTGTCAGGTAAAACACTATTTCTCCACGTGTAATTCTAATATCAGATCTCTGGAATTTCAAGGAAAATCAAAAGTAAATTTATTATAAGATCACTCAATCAATAAGTACATGCAAAGACATAGTGATTAGCTATGGGACATGGAAGACCACGAATATTGACTCTCCTACTAAAAAGGTTGGAATTACTTGCCTTGTCAAATTCACTTTTTTATGGACTTTTAACAGACCCACTCGTCTCGCGAGCGCTCTCAGAATCCAACCAGTCACCACCTCACCGTCGTCGCTTAACCTGCGGCGGTTATCACCACCGCGTCAAAAGAGTAACCTCACACTCTGCCATCAACACAAAAGGCTGGCAAAAGAAAGAATTAAATGTACTGTACCGAGTATGAAAAGGGCAAAAGAAATAACACACTTACATTGATGATGAGCACGAATTAGGGTTAGTGGGGTATAGCAACAGCTTTGTAGCAAGTTATGGGTATAGCAAAGATTGTATAGCGAAGTCGGCCACTTGACCGTTGAACCAAACCACCACTTGGTGATTTGGTTCGAGGTTAATGAGATTGTTTGGGGCTATATTGGAGAGCAGCTAAAGTGAATATGGAGAGATTGGGCTGATGGGGTGATGGACTCTCGTCGCATATATTTCCTTCACTTTCGGGCCCGTATTGATCCGTCTTTTGAAAAGCGGTAAGGAAACATCCCGTATGGCATCCTCAAGACCCTTTTGCTGGATCTAGTAACCTCTTCTTAACATTAGTTAATACGTATTGCCTGAAGAAACGCGTGCATCAAACCTCTCCTGGTAGCATACCTACTTTGCATGACTTGAGCCATTTTATCTTTTTTGCACGCCAAATTTCTCCTCTCTCTATATCCACAAATACCGTATACAAATGCCTTGCATTCAAATTGCCCAAATGGCTGGAGATAGAGATGAAGTACCGCGTCTCCTTCGAGATCGCCACATAAAAGCTGTTAGAGATAAATTTCATCGGCCACCAACAGGTACGTCCTTTTTCCACATTTCTTAGTTCTGCACCATTCATTATCATTTGAGAAATTAAGAACTAACAAAGCCAAATTAGTCAATGAACTCCGGGCCATCGATGCACTTCCACTTGAGCCTCGAAAGAACCTAAACGACACCTCTTCAAACGGTCAAAGAATCTACGAACTGTTGAGAGCATTTGAGAAGACTGGCTATGTTGAAGGACTTGAAGAAGCTGGGAGACTTCTATGGGCGCAGGTATTTGCAGAACCAGATTTCAGCCAGGAGCCTAGAAGGGAACCATTTTCTGCCGTCAGGAATATTGCAGCACGTGGGATCAATGAAGTTAAATACAGGGCCGATCAACATCCTACAAGAACACCGAAAGAAAAACCCTTACAATGGACGTCTGCAGAGAAACTGATTTCCATTAATGCTACTTCAAATGCTTTTGCTGGATCTCCTCAGAAGCCTTGGATGATAAGAGGTGTTTCGATATCACCGACTCCTCGACGTGCTAGTATTTCATCGGGTGATAATGGAAATAACAACGAGCCTGCTAATAATCACTTCCAATCTCGCGATGCACAGCTGGTCTCATTAAGATTTGCAGAATCTGGTCAGCAAACTCAAAATCGCATATCTACATTTACCACCCCAGTTCCAGGAGGTCCGCCGAACACCTATGGCGGCGGTACTTATATGCCATGGCCACTGCATCAAAAAGCTCAAGAGTATCAATATGTAAGCCCATATTCAATCCAAACCTCTACAACATCTGTGCCGTATGTCCCGGAAAGAGGAGAACAAGCACGGGATATAATGTCCCGTGCCAATGTCCCTTCAAATATTGATGGTGAATCAAGAGTCCCAGTACAGCGACCAATTTCCCGATCTCATTACACTTCAAACTTGAAGAGTGAATTGACCGACTGTAACATATTAGTGGGAAATCTTCTTCATACCCACACGTCTCCTATGTCATTTCCCTCCGCAACCTTGGAAACAAATCGATTCGATCAAACTACATTTTCAAACTCGACTCCTCAAAACTCCCACTGGGGACACCGAACTTCCATGATGCCATCTCTTGAGAATTATTATGATCCCTCTTCTTGTCCTTTCACAAACAGAAACTCTTTACGGCCATCTAATGACTTATTAGAGTATCAGAATAGACAGATTACAGGCTCAACTGGCAATACATACGATCCTACAAGTCCCCCCTTTCATCCGGCCATATCAGTTGAAGGACAACAACTCTTTCTCCTACGCAAAAAAGAAAAGGAAACATACCTTGCTCGCATAACCTCGAACATCCACCAATCGCTATCAGCCCTACCTGATACTCAAGGAGATCAACCAACTGGCTCGAGCTCGACAACATTTGCTGCAAATACCTCAACGAGCACGTCGACAACTGACTATAGAACTCAACATGCTTCCCCAAGCGCTTCTATGCAGCAAAGTCCTTCGTCTGATACTTCCGCTGTACCACCGGGCCAATCGAGTAACAATCCTTTTGTCATTCGTGACAATATGGGATTTATACGTACGTTTCAACCTGAATCTAGTTCTTAATGGATATAACCATCCTCAGCATTAAGTTCACAAGAAATTACAGATCAAGGAATGAATTTCGCCCCAAAAAATCTTCTGCCATTGAGCTCCAGAAGAATCATCAGATCTATCTCTAGCTCCACCATTACGCCAATTCTGCCTTCACCCAAAACCATCAAAGGCAGAACTACCTTTCCAAATAAAGCCAATCATCACTCTGGAATGTCGATTCCTGAAAATCCACTTCCCGGTACAATCTCAAGCATTAGAACCCAAAATACCCTCTCGGTTCACAATGCCAAGAAGAATAGCACGAAAAAAGCATTCATTCCTGCAGCTCCAGTTTCCGCTCAAGTAGATGGAGCATCAGATTCTGCATCAAGTATTACGATCTGACCAATGACTCTAGACTATCCACTAAAAAATTTAATTTAGATACCGGCGTTCAAGCACATTGCATTACAAATTTATCACCACAGCAAGAATCATCCTGCTCGAGCGCCTCCTCAAACTTCACCATCAAGTTCATCCACTTCGACACCATGAAAGATTACGACAACGACGACAATGCGTGCACAGAACAACCCGCCTCCAACCCCCCGACCTCTATCACCCATTCCGCTCAACCTCTTCAAAATCTCTTTCATCCCACCCCAACCCGTCCTTCATCCCCACCACTTCACCTCCGCCCCCACACACCAGATTATCTCGTCTTCCCACCCACCGCCGCCTCATCCTCCAAGCAAATCTGGCCACGACCTCCGCCCGAAATCGAAGGCTACCGTCAATACACCTTCGTCCGCGACCGCATCTCTCTTAACATGAAAGCCAAGCGTCGCACGGAAATCGATCTCGATACAGGAGATTATCGACACAGCATGGATAGTCAGGAGACGAGTCGCGGATATAAAATGGATGGGACGCGTATCCGCACTAGTTCGCGATATTTTCATAAGAAGAGGGTTGCGAAGAAATCAAAGGAGAAGATGGAGGAAGAGAGGGTGGATGAGATTGCGAGGAAGGTGGAGAGTGTAGAAAAGGGGGTCGAGGAGATGAGAAGAGAAGAGGGAGATGTGTTCTTGGAGTTGTTAGGTGGTGGGTTCTTGCCTTTGTGAAAGGGTTTGGGTTTTTGGTTTTCGTTGGGTTATGGGTAATTGGGAATTTGGGGTGTTGGGCTTCCATGGAACTCGTCGACTCATGTTCGATATATGTGTTTCATGTATGCACTCTAGAATTTCCTTTATGTAGAGGAATCTTCTTGGTCACATTAGATACCCAGTAGTGATAATCATTAAATTGATCAACGAACAAATGAATGAGAGCAAAATGTGAAACATACTGGCCAGTGTTCTTTATAATACCATCCCTCCATGTCAGTGTTAAACCTTTGTTTCCATATTTGAAATCAGGTTTTTTTTACTTCTAAAATTCAGGAGAATTATCTAGAAAAGTATGTAGGAGAATAGTCAGGACTTGCGTTTTGATTGCTACGTTGGTATTGTTGTACTACTCAATATCACAGATTCGACTTGATATGCAACCTGAGTAGTCACTCACACACATTGAAGATTTGAAATACTAATTGCGGGATACTATAAGAGATATAGTCTATAGAGAGAAACGAGGTATATACGAAGAAATCTTCAACTTTTTCACAAACCGATACCATCAATCCAAACCATCTATTCCGACACCAACCCCATGAGCAGATAACAAGATGAACAGACCCAAACAGCTTTCTCCAGAACCCTCCTGACTCACACTTCTCTACTTTTGAACATAATGCTGCATCTCAACATCTGCTTTCTTTTCCGGTATGAATGCCACCACCAACCTTCCGATAATCGTCTTCTTCGCAATCCTCAACACCGCATTTCCCGCTCCTGCTTTTCGATTCTGTTGTTGTGTCTGGCTCTGTTGATTTTGTCGACCAAGCGGCTCATCACTATCCGAACTCCCTGGAAGCCGTTGCAGATCTGCATCTGCAACCACGTCTTTGGATTTAACTTTCAACGTGACGCCAATTGCCAAATAGACAACCACGATCACCAATTCCTCAAGTAGATCCATACATAACAAGACTGTGACGCTTCCATTGAGAGCATTGAAGTTTGTAGAGTGTGACACGAAAGTTGAGAGAACAGAATACAAGAGTCGAACAAAGAGAAATGGCAACGCAAAAGTAATCCCAAGCAAAATCCTCTTCTCTCCATTTTCCGCCTGTGAGATTGAGAAACTGGTGAAGATTGTGGTGGCTATAATAGCCACAAACGAGACAATAAATAAGATGTTAGAAACCTTGCTCTCCGTTCCCGGAACCCATTTCCCAGTTGAAGTGTAGGTGTCACTTGCGTTAAGTCCACCTACAATACCAAGTATCAACCCGACCAATGTGAGTATCTCGATGAGTTTCAGCATGCGAGGTTGGACGAGTGTATGGGTATTTTGATTGATGCTGTCTAAAACGCGACTTAAGAGTCCCAGGGTAGCGAGTAGCAAAGGCGATAAGCCGATGGTTTGCAGGATAAGTGCGCCAGTGTAGAGAGATACCGAGGGAGATGATATGGCGGCGAGAGACATGCAGGGACCGATGATTCTAGCGAGACAGAAAATTATGAGGAAGTACCATCCTGCACTGCGGCCAAATCCATGACGGAAAGCGAGGAAGACAGAGAGGAAGAAGGAAGGGATATAGACGATTAGTTCACCAATTTCAACGCCGTTGCGATAGGTGATGGTCATGATTTGTCTTTGGGTCGACGAAGTGCTAGAATAAGAGAGGAAGTATATGACTTTTAGCTAGAGCTTGTGTAGTAGAGAGCAGAAAACAAATAACTCTGTTGTAATTTTTTTTCAAAGTGAACTTCTAAAAGCTCGAACTGCAAGGAATGAACAAAAAATCATATTAACAAGAAGCCCCAAACAATATATATACATCCTCGACATTTTCTAACTGATCTGGGCTATCCCAGACTTTGATACTCATCATACCACCCGAAAAATTAAAATCCTACCACCAACTTAACGATTCCCTCATTGAGAAATGTGCAACTTAGAGACCCTATGGTAAGGCTGAAAACTAACCCTAATTAGGCATGCATGTAGTTGAAAAGGTGGCTGATGTGAGAGTAAGCTCAGCCTCCGATGATTAAGCTTTCGGCTAACGACCACACCGACGGGTTTGCAGATCAATTTCGTGCTATGTCAGATTGGGAATGCACTGAGTTTGTCGTCAGTGGCTATGTACGTGGGGGGAAAAAGGGGAAAAAGTCGAGTTTGATAATTGATTCTCTATGCAAGCAGGAGGATGATCTTTGAATGGTTGAAGAATGAATGACCGGGATGAGATAGAAGCGAGAGTAGATAGAGGGTGTAGAACTAGACAACTACGTCTTTAAAGAAGTGTACATAATTATTGCCTATATGACCAATATATATACCTATTTTTACGGTCGAGGCCACCTAAGAGGACTTTTCATGGTCCGTATATTGTAATTGGGCAGAAAGAGGTCTAGACAATACTTACCAGCGATTAAAGTTTACTGTCTTGCATACTATTCACTGACGTAGTTTTGGCTTAGAATGTATATATGAATTCCTACCGTAAATCAAAAAAAAAAAAAAAATAGCCCGGAAGGTTTCCTATTGATACGATTTCAGATCGGTAGACCTTTTTTTCTCTGTAAAATGGACCATGAGCCGGACTGAGATGTCAAGCCTGTTGCCACCGGCCATATAATTGGCCCACGAATATTTCTATCATTACACAAGTCGCGAGAAGAGACGTAGTGACCAATTCCTATGTTCATTTGCATAATGTTGAGAGGATGAAATTTGTTTGTGTCTCATAATTACTCTGCAGAGTGAGTTTATAAACACACATTCCAATCTTTGATATGCGATCATCATGGCCATCCAGAAAGGTTCAATCTCAAGCTTTACCAATAAACCATACGAATCGATATATCGATAAACGCATGGCTCTCTGTATATGGGAGTTATTGCCCGAAGAATTTGATTGTGGATCTTTGGATGTAGATACTAGTTTTCTATCTCAACTAAATCTGCAGTAGGGATAATTTTGAGACTGAAACAGAATTCGCTCATCTTAGTGCTATCCAAAAGAAGCCTTGTAAGCCTAGAAGAATATCTTGAGATTTGCAGATACGCCTGGCGTTGTTGCTGTATGAAAAGATAAACCTTTCCTTCTTGTCACCAAGAGGTTATTTCGCTGTCTATGCCAGTTTCAATGAAGCGACTCCAGGAAAAAGGAAGCCGTGGTCGCACTGCGATGTAGCACTGAGAATCTGTGGTAGAAAAAAAAATTGTAGGAGGGAAGATATCAGGTTATCAAGCCCATTGACGCAAAAAAAACCTGTAATCACAGAACAAGGGCGGGGAATATACCATAGCAGATTGGTGAATCATCTTAGCAAGCAGATAGTTGGTTATTGAAATTGCGAGCCTTTTCAAGGGATTATTCTTGAGAGATGGTGATATGTGCAGAATATAGAATTTTTGGGAAAGAAAAAGAGAAACCAAACGACTCAGAGAGCTGTAGTGGCTTCGAAAGAAGTGACTAGTGATTTGAGAGACAAAATGACATGGCACGTAATGTCTGGAGACACCCCCGCCAAAATCGAAGTAGGATATAAAGCACCTTTTGGAGTCTACACAGCTATAGATGATGAGTCTTGCATGAATTCGTCGTCTTGTGGAGAATTGAAACGGTTTTTGAGCTGCTCCATTTCGGTATGAATCATTCCATATCATATTGCCTTGGGGTATATCTTTGCCCATGTCGATACCCGGCCTTAACGGATATAGGAACATTGAAGCCATTCAAGTAAGCACTATCACCAGTCAAAATCAGATAAAGCGATTCTTTGGGTCCTCTTTCATGTGATGAATAGGCAAACATCATAGTCGCTAGTTGAATGAACTCCGAGGTGCATCTCTCCATGTACGGTATTCGGAGCTCTTGCCAATGGTATCGCGAAAGGTATTGTACTATTGCACTCAGTGACCACTGCATTAATTCCATATTGGCACTTACCGTATTGGGTGGATCCAACATAAGATATACCTCAGTGAGCTTCGTGTGACATCGTCGTAGAAAGGATGGTGAAAAAAAAAGATGTTAGTTTTTGACATGTATGCTAATTGTGGTGTTAGTAAGTCGGGACTTTTTAAGCCCGAAATTTCAAGACAGCAATCCTATTGTTGAAAAGGCAACAGTCGAAAACCAGATCAATGAATCATCGGGACGGGCAATTACTCGGAGATAATCAAGATCTTACAACCGCGATTTTCATCGAGCTTCAATATTTTTCGGCACCGTCAAATGATACCCAAACCTTTAAGCCTCTGTCCCCATAGCCTCGCTAGCTACAGACGACAGAAGCGAGCTTACTGTACCGGTGTCTGAGCTTCAAGAGTGGACCAGGTCCGTAATCCTGGGAGGTGCCACGCGGTCCATGCAGAAGTATTACTCAAACCAAATTAGGAATGCAATGCGAAGGCCTCTCATATTTCGCAATTTCTGCAACGAGAATATTCCTTTTTGGGAGCGCAAATCTTGCCTTCTCAGTGATTCTGCCCTGAATGCCAGAACATGCGGACCTTTTGACAAGCGTCAACATTGTTCAATAGGAACAGAAGCCTGTTCAAAACCGTTGAAGTAGCGTGCCTGAGCTGATTTGAGTGATTCAAGCTGCGGCGCAGTTAGCTGTATCTGCGTTATCGTCATCCAAAGCTTCAAAATTGTTCTGGCGCTGGAAGCGTTTCCTTGGGGCTGATGTACTTGCAATTTCACTCCAAGCAACAATGTCGGAATATCCAGTACGAATGACCGTGGTAAGAATTGTACAAAAAGCTTCCTATTCTCCCACCTATTGACGGAATTATGTCAGTCTTCAATCGTGTTTGTGGAAGGAATTTCTTAATCGTCGCTCATCATGGTTTATTGTAGAAAGCCTTCAAAAGGGTGTGCAAATTGTAGAGAGAGAAAGATTCGTGTACGTGGAAGCCCCCGACCTTTAATACGTTCTGCAACGGCTGGTAATGCCCAGGCTACCAATGCAAAGAGGCTCAACACCACTGAGAATGCACACCCTATTTGGGTTGCAATCTCGCTCAAACGAGGAAAGGAGTTAATCATATGTCTCGTATAGTGTGGGCAGGAACAACCAACCTGCATGAATTGTGCGAAAGCGAGTAAAACGTGTCCAGGTTATCGGAATATGCTAGATTTGGCTTTCCGAAATGAAAGTTCCGCTGTTATTGAGAAAGCCAAAGCCAAGGAGAAGGCTAAAAAACTTAAAGCTAGCGAAAAAGAGCAGCGATCATCCAGACCATCTAGTGCCACTAGAACAAAAAAAACAAGTAGAGCCTCCTCATCGAGTGACCAGAGACTTTCAAGTCGAAGTATTGCGGTATCCTCATCGAACTATGAAGATGACGACAAATTTGAGTTGAACGAAATCTTAACGGCTCCACGGCCAAGGGCCGCATTGGCACCATCAATTGTTGAGCAGGGTACCTCATACTTCATCACCAACTTTGTGGCTGGAGTATCCGGATCATCACACGGACATTTCAATTATCTGAAGGACCTCTGCCGCAATGGTGGTCTGGACGAAGCTTTATCTACAAGCATGACGGCTGTCGGTCTTGCTGGTCTTGCTAACAGAACCAAATCACCTCAGTTACTCGGTGAAGCTCGTCATGAATATATGATTGCGCTAAGGCGTGTCAATGGTGCACTTAGATCTCTCACAGATGCTGTCAAAGATAGTACTTTACTATCTATCATGGTATTAGCCGTATTCGAAACAATAACATGTACCAATCGATTGTCTTTAAAAGCATGGACCGAACACATCAATGGAGCCTCGACGCTTATCAAGCTTCGAGGCCCCTCACAGTTCAAAACACGAGTGGGGGTTGGTCTGTTCATGCAGATAACAGCTCATATTCTCATAAGCGCGCTACAGCGAGAAATCCCGATGCCACAAGAGATTATGGCGCTACGAGCCGCAGTTCATAAGCAGCTTGACCTCCGGGATCCTACTTTCAGAATGCTGGCTATCCTAGACAAACTTACGCACTTTAGATCCGATCTTCGAACCGGCAAATTGAGCGATAGTGAACAAATCTTTGCCGCCGCTCTTGCTCTGGACGAAGAATTACAACAAATACTTGCTAATGTACCACCCGACTGGGAAGTCGAGACTGTGCAAGCTGGGGAGAATGAAGCTCCAGAGATCGTGTTCAAGGGTTCTTACGACATATATTACGACCATTGGATAGCGCAAATATGGAACTCGATGCGAAATTCTCGAATCATGCTCAATGAGGTGATTAGACAACACATTCTTGAAGGTTTTGATGCCATACCCCCACGCTTTACATCTATGAGCTACATGGCTCAATATCAGTTGAGCACAGATACACTAATGCACATGCGCGATGGAATTTTACGCTCAGTACCCCAATGTCTGGGCTAGATAAGTCGCAAACCGTCAACTTGGACTTCATCTCCCGGTCACTCTACACCTCCATCCCGCACCCCATTACCTCTCAATAACCTCCCACCTTCAACTCCTAATACAATTAGCAATATCCTCTCCACTCTTTACCAAGATGCCTTCGTCCCTGATACTCCCTCTATTCCAGCTGAGACTGGCCTCATACCCCCGCCTTTCTCTTTTCCTGCAGCGGGCGCCTATTTCCTCGTCTGGCCACTCTATATCGCAGCCGTATCTCGCGTTACTTCACCCGAGGACCGCACCTTCGCCTGTACCGCACTCCGCCGTCTAATCAGCGATACGGGTGTTACGCAAGGAGCAGCCCTGGCGCATTTCATTGAAACGAGTCCACGCATGCACAATTCTGTAAAGGATAATGGGAAAGAATTTGAGAATCGAGTGAAAAATAGTACAGTAGGGCTTGGCAGGAGTATTATTGATGGGGATAAGATGTCGAAGGGTATGATTAAGAGAGCGGGACCTTTGCCAGTCTATACTTATACAAGGGGAATCAATGAGATTGAGGTCTGAAGAGGTGAAGTTAATTGTATTGGCAGTTGAGATGAAGACGCCGCGACTATTCCTGTCAAAACAAGGGCAGTGAGAATGAAGAAACGTATTTGCAGGAGCGGCATCTATCAACAACAATCAACCATTTATTAAGTAATTTGGAGATTGGTACATGTAAATATAGTCCATAGTATAAATTCTATAGATGAATGCTTTGTTAGAATAATACATCAGTACAAATGCTATGACGAATCCCCCGAGCTTACAATTGTAAATGCAATTTCCTTCTTCCTCAATGATACCCAACGCCGACCCATTATGATACATGGTAAAAAATCTCGCTTAATCCGAGTCCGAATCTTTGTGTGCATCTTTTGTCCCCTTTCCACCCACAAGTTTCTTTCCTGCCTCCGAATCGTCATCATCATCATCTGACCAGCGGTCACCGTCTTCTCCGACTGCAAAAATTGTTTCTCCATCAAGACTTTCTCTTGGAATCTCCTTTGCGGTGTTAGCTCCTGGAGGAGGATCATATCTTGCTCCCTCTTGGCCGGGTTGTGTTCGGTCACCTCTGCGAGCTGCAGAGTTCTCAATATCATCTTCATCATCATCTTCAGCGCCAAAATCGGCGATCTCAAATCCCTCATCGTCTTGCGCTAACTCGTCACTCATAGCGAACCTTCTATTGTTTGCACTTGGCCTCCATACCCAGGCAACAAATGCGACATCCATCAAATAGACAATATTAAGCCAGCCGTCAAGAATAAACCATCTGGATTTCCAGTGGAAAGGAACAAAGTCAGGATCTGAAGCCGAGGCGAAAGTAAACGAATTGAAAAAAAAGAAGCCGAATATGACGATAATCGAGAGCAGAATACACCACCATAGCTTGCGATACATGCCTGCTTTCGTCGTTTGTTTGCGGTCATTCAAATCCTTCATGGTCAAGTTGAGCGAATTGAGAGTCCAGACGTAAAATGCTGTAAGGGTTCCGGCAAGGGGGAGAATAACAAACAGTACTAGTGGACCTAGTCATAAGTTAGCATGTGAGTCTTTTGTTAATAAGAGAAGGTCTTACCAGCGTGCTCGGGAGTAATTGTCAAGCTCGCAATTGAATAAATCAAGCCAAAGACGAAATGGGCTCCAGCGAGATAGCGAACATAAACCATAGTCTTGCCTAAACTAGGCTTGACGACACCATAACCCATGCAGACAATAAGTAGCAAGAAGAACGAAAATGAATTACGACCCGCATTAAGTACAGCAACGATGATCATCATTGCTTTTGAGCCAATATTGCTGCCAGATCGATTGAGATAATCTACATAGGTTAGCGTTGTCCGGAAAGAACTGCAAAATCGATTTACCATAGAAGCCCCAAGTCATCAGCATTTCGACTATTAAAAAGACGATGATTGCTGTGATGTAGTTCTGTACGGGCACTATTGAAATATTAGTATGTATATGAAGGACTCGACAGAGGATACTGACGAATATCTTCTCGATGTTGCACATAGAGAAATGCCCAAAGACTGTTAATCATTAATTAGCTTCGGCAAAAATGAATAGGGGAACAGCTTGACCTACATTCCTATAACAGCGTACACAATTGTGATAATGCCGTAAAATGGCAGTTTTGGTATTTGTGCTGCTGGAAGCTCTCCATAGGCATTCCGGAATTCTACAATCGCAGTATATTTAACATTTGAAGGAGAATAGCCCGTTGTACCAACACAGTAGTAGCCAGTCTTCTTGATAGGATAATTTATTGGTGGGCCGGTGCTGTTGAGATGAACGGCTCCAGTGTAGATTTGACTGATCGACTTTTCTGTTGCGTTTGGCGCAAGGAGGAATTGACCAGTCTGATTGCTATTACAGAAACCATTGCTGATATTCTCTGGATCGCAAATGAATTCTTTCTAAAACCAGGTATCAGCGGATGATGGAAGTGAAAGTTGAATCAGTTGAATCGTACCTGTATACTGTCAATGGTTGGCAACACACCAACCAGGTCATAATCCCTCCATTCGAAGATGACCATGCTTGCAATTGGATCGGGGTCCTCTGAGTCTTGTATAGTTGGGAGCCATTTCACTAATATGTGTGGTTCAGCCGGGCCTCCCCAAGTCTTCCGATCATACATTCCGGCGCATACTTGTCGATTGTCATTAGATTCGTCCTGCTATCACCGTCAAAACAAGCACCTCATCTCCATCTCTGCCGACGTACCATTCTGACCTCCAACGCACCAACTGTCAGGGCCGAAATCCCCAATGCGAGGAACCCATGAAGCCAACCTCGCATGTTTGCTGTAGCCTCGCGGGCTCGAATTGAAGGTTATGTTACTTTAGTATCTAGGAAATAAGACTTCGAGATTTGAGAAGGTAAATGATGTTGTCGTTCTCCTTGACATTTAAGTGCACATCCAGACCAGCTTTTCGAACATTCACAAAATAATATGAAAAGTTTGTCGTTGAATGAAGTTTTGACTTGCTAGACTTGTTAGACTTGTTTGATTTCTGGCAACACCAAACCCCCAGGCAGGGATCCCTCTTAGCTGACAGAGCCAGAGCTTCACTGCGGGTTAGGGAAACGTAAGGCACAGATCAAGCTAACTTTATGTGGTTAGATTTATGCTCGGGCGATTGACATTTTGCTCCAGCCTCGCCTCATTAAAAGTCTTGAATCTGCACAAAATAATTAAGAGCATTGAAACATTTGTTGTACCTGAAACATCCAATTATTTGACTTATTTGAATAAAATGGCGATGGCGACGGCAAATCCTGAGGCTGTGCATCCTTCTGCGGAACAACCAAATGTGCTCTGCAAGAGATGTATGGAGTCTAATGCCACACTTCAAATTCGATCAGAATCAGTTTGCCAGTTCGTCATGCATCTCAGCATCCTTCTATGGTTTTTACTAATAAATTGTTCTCTACCAGAAAATGCTTCTCACAGTATGTTAAAACAAAGGCAGTAAAGCGCATGGAAACGTATAAAGGCAAACGATCTTCGAAAGTTCCACAAAAATTATTATTACCACTTTCCTTCGGACCTTCGTCGTCATGCCTGCTCCATATATTAGATGGCCACCTTCAAACCCAACAAGAGCGGATGAACAGAGTTTCGTATGAACTATTCGTTGTACATATCGATCTTTACCTGGATGATGCGGACAGAGAAGCCTCTGCTGTTTTATTGCAAAAATACAAGGACCAGTACCCCAGACATTCTTATTCAAGTTATGGACTTCAGGAAGCATTACAACTGGAAGGTATTGACTGGGCATCTTTGGGAATATCAGACGCTCCTACTCAGGGTGCCGAAGCCTCAAGTTTGGATCTGCAGAATATTGTCTCTACAATGTCATCTGCAACTTCCAGGGCCGATATTGTATCTACGCTTTTGAATAGACTCCTAGTGGATGTCGCCAAAAGAAATGATTGCGAGAGCATTTTGTTCGGTGATACTACTACACGACTAGCAGAAAAGACGCTCACTGAAACAGCCAAGGGGCGTGGATTCTCTCTGCCATGGCAAGTCTCTGATGGACCATCACCATACGGAATGGGCTTTAATTATCCCTTACGAGATATCCTTAAAAAAGAAATCATGACATTTTCCTCTTCAACGACACCTCTCCCGGAGCTAGTCGTGTACCAGGAGCCACCCTCTCATATATCTGCATCCTCTAAATCGACAACGATTGACGATTTAATGGCACAATATTTTGAATCTGTCGAAGAGAATTTCCCTAGTATAGTTGCCAATGTTGTTAGGACATCGAGCAAATTGAAACCTTCTACTGACCACGTATCGAAAGGCTGTGGAATTTGCGGACTCCCTGTCGCAGAGGGTACTGATGGTATTTACGGTTGGGGCGGGGATCAAAATCCAGATTCAAGGCCAGCAAGGGAAAACATCAGTTCAAGCACTGTTCTATGCTATGGATGCTCAAGATCTATCAACGGATGAAAATGCTTAACAATATTCTATCATCTTTTTATACCCCCAATGCCCCGTATATAAACACCAATTATTGTTCCTGGTTGCCCGTGAGGGACATGCACTATACAAGCTGAACGAGGTTATACAACTCGGCGCGGCCGGACCTGCCAACCAATCTGAAGTCTGAATTAACTAGTCTATACCTGCTCTTTTATCGACGCAGGAAGGATTCGGTTTTCGAATTTCCGCATAAGCTTGTTGGTTTGCTCCGCCAAACTGAGGGTCAAAATGGTATGAGGTAAAATTCTCGCAAGATGTGGCAAGAAACCCTTGTAGATAGCGAAGATACCTTCAGTCTTGACGGTCTTCGCTAGGCAATCAAAAATACCCGAGTACAGATTTCCGGTTTGATTGTACATGCGCGACATGATAGTATCTGAGAGAATTAGCATAAAGAACATTTTCAAAATCAAAAACTGCTTACCTGGTGGGTGCATAACACAACAAACCACAAAACCACTAGCTGTGCTACTTGCAAGGTGCAATGCTGGTCCCTCCTCCATTCCCAAGTGTTTCACAAGTCTTCTCTTTGCAAAGAAATATGTTGGTAGCTGAACAGAACTTCCAAAACCTGTCCGGACCATGGCGGCTCCTACTCCTCTGTAAAGTCCATTTACTCCCTCTGTTGTATGAATCTTTCTCATTCCATCCATAGCGTTTTTGTAACCATGTTGTGTGCCTACTGGTGCTTGTGGTGAGAAACTTTGTAATCTTGTCTTGACCAGGAAGAATGGACTTCCTGCCGCAGCGCCCAAAACTCCTGACGTTGCGCCCGAAAAGATATTTATTCCCAAACTTTGTGTTTTTGAATCATCAAATATTGCACCAGTAAGAGTCTCCCGTATCGGTTCGTAAAATCCCAACCGACATCCATTTAAGATCATCTGGTAAATGTATGCAGCGCCAATTCCTCGATATATGCCCCCAATACCCTCATTCCGTACAATAGTTGTGACACCGTGGATAGGCCCTTTGTATAGTCTTGGTTGGAGTCCTTTCTCTTGGAGCTCGCCTTGCAATTGCATGCTGTGGTTGCATCATTAGTAATTTTGTGGTGGGGTGTGCTCCAACAGACAATGGTGTTCTTACCGGATCTTCACTGTTTCGAAAGGGTGAGTTGCAGTTACAGCTCCGCATGCTGCAATGCCGCCGGCGACAAAGGCCCTATGTTTTTTGCGTCAGAATACAAAATGGCACGAAATAATCTTGGAAACACACACCCTAATGTCGTAGACATAATCAATGGTCCCCGCTCCTACTATTTTCACAGAACGAGCTCGCTATCGCTTCGCCAATTCCAACACGTCAAGAAGCCAGACAAGTCTATTTCGAGATATTTGCAGAACTTAAAAAGAGGAAGCAAAATGTTAAAGGAGTGGAGAATTGATACGAGTGTTTGGAATAGGAGCTGACTGTGTTGTTATACAAAATAATGTGTATAAACTAATAATTTTTATTGAATTGAAGCAGACTGGCCGAGGGTCGGAGCTGTAGCTTGCTGTAGATCCTTGTCCACTACAAATTAAAGTTGCTCCTCGGAGCAGCACGGAGATGGTGGGGCGGACCCGATAAGAGGTACCGTCCGGATCACGTGGTGATATCAAATTGAATTATGGTCAAGTCTTTCTCTGCTTAACTATTGGTATTTTGATATTTTGACAAAATAAAGATTAAGGAATCAAGACCAGGGGTTATTATTAGTCTCCGTCACTCTGTGGTCCTAGACTTTTCCAATCTTTCTTTAAAGGTTTACACAGTATCTCAAAACGTGTAAAACATAACAACAAAAAAACATGTCATCAACACCTATGGCGATAGACTCTCCATTAGGAGCAAATGGTACTTCCATGTCGAAAGCAAACGGAGTCTCATCAGTCCCACAAACTGGCAAACTTACGGAGATGATCTCCTTATACAATCCAGTCAAGGTAAGCTTAGTTGCTACAGAGGATGAGCAATTACTAATGAATCAAGCTTTTCAAACATCCTCCGACACCTGCAGACAAAGGGCAAACTCCCCCAAGTTACAACTTTATTCAGTCTATCAATTTCAATGACAATGGCAGTCAGCTTATCACGTCAGAAACTGATAACACCATGCAAATATATGATGTCCTTGAGGGAAGACATTCAAAAATGAATATTAGTGCCAAGTATGGTTGTAACCATGCAATGTTTGGCCATGCCGAGCATTGTATAATCCATTCTAGTACCAAAAAAGACCGTAAGTCACAACCTATTTTTATGCTCTAATGCTGAGTAGAACATAGACAAAATACGTTATCTCTCGGCTCATGATAATTCTTACATTCGTTACTTTGAAGGGCATGAGCAAAACGTCACATGTCTATCCCTTCATCCCGGCCAGGACAATTTTATTTCATGCTCTGAAGACAACACTCTTAGAATTTGGGACGCAGCTTCCAACAATCCTTCTGGTATTCTGAATCTTACCGGTGTTCATCTCGTTGCATGGGATCCTTCCGGAAACGTCTTTGCAGCTGCTTCCCCACTAGCTCAATCCATTTTACTTTACGACTTCCGCAATTTTGACAAGGAACCGTTTGCTACTTTTGACATATTACCATACTGTCAAGAGTTTTCCCATCAAGCAATTGGAAGAGGATGGAATAAGTTGGCGTTTTCAAATGATGGGAAGCACTTATTACTCGGCACGACTGGCAATGGCCATTTCTTATTAGATGCATTTGATGGGCATCTCAAAGCATTCTTGAGGAGGGACAGAGGTGGCGCTAGAAGACTAGGAGCAGGCGATCACAACCCAGACAATTTGGATCCTTCATCAAGTGAATACCTCCACACCACTGCCGGAGATTGCTGTTTTACTCCTGATGGAAGATTTGTAATCAGTGGATCTCGCGGGAAGAACGTCTTGGTATGGGATACACTTGCGGCTACAACAAACCGGGTCCTTAGTCCTTTGCATGAATTGGATTATCCAGGCGAAACGGCTATTGTTGCTTTTAACCCCAAGTATAACCATTTTGCTACAGCAGATCAGGAAGTTCTGTTTTGGGTTCCGAACACGGATATGCTCTGATTGTTTCTTGTGGAATACGTTTTATTTGTGGTTAGCAAAACAAGATCTATGTTGTGTTTCAGATTGGTAATACCCATGTGATGTATGGATAGGCGTTGATGGGAAGGAGTCTAGGGCATATTCAATAAAAAGTTGTTGTAGACGGCACGCTCAGCATGTGCTTGAGCCGCTTTTCCACTCTCGCTATTCCTTAAATTTTGTTTGTTTGTCGTTCATTGGTAGCATTGGGGATCTGAAGCTATTGTTGTTACCTATTTGAAAGTCTGTGGTCTTCAGGCGAGTAATCCCCGCTTGTTACCCGCATCTAATTAATAAGGGAGATGTCTGGCCAGCAGATTACTTTCTATTACTCGTCTCCTGGCCGTTCTTATCAAACTGCTTCAATGTTTTCTTTCTTCCCTTGCGGTTTCGATGGGGATAATCACACATTCGACTGGCCTATTCACACCCCAAACCCGAAATCCCTTCACTTTGTCGGACAAGTCAGCCCAATCGCTCTCTGTTTCTCGGGTATTCAAATCTGCCAATATATTGATGTCCGTAGTCCTCATGGCTTTTCCCTCTATTCTGCTTGATTTTCTCCAGCTCCGTTCAGGCAATAATCATTAACGAGTGTGGCATCCTTCTTCAAAAGAACTTCAGTTGGCGCAGAACATTTGCCGCGTGTGAGTTGCGGTTGTGCATAAACTAAGCAAATAGATACACATCTGCACTTTCGATGGCTTGGCTATTATGGAAAGCACGGATTCTGGGAGGTTAGGTGCAAAAGTCTACTTGAGATCGTGTGGTACTCCAAAGTGGTTACATGAGATGACTAATTCTGGGATCCAGAACAGCATGGCTAGGAGTCTAGTTGACTTACCTGCGCTGGTTAAATTCCTGCTCAATCTCAAAATTGATCCTCGATAGCTAGCTCTGTTGGAGAAGTAAAGATATTTATGATGTCTCATAATGAAGAAGTGTCATAGATTGTGTTTGGAGAGTAAAACTCTTGTGGTAGATGCCGGTATCACTTTGATATGATACTTCTCATGTATAAGAGTTGTTGTGATTACTGAAAATCAGACTCCACGGAGCAGGACGGGTCGTATATAGCTGTAAGGGATACAATGACCAAGATATTAGCCGATTCTTATATAGAAATTCTGAGGCTGTCGGATTCGCTCGTTTACTTTTCCTCTCTTCCGACCATCACACAAGTGTTGTGGAAGCCCATATTCATATAAGCCGAGAGACTATCTTTAGATTCAGCGTGATAGTACCAAAGTTTTTAATGACAAAAACATCTATAGTGCCAACATAGATCCTTCTTACTAGTCCAGAATTCGTTGGTGAATCGAGCTCTTGCCGCAATTTCAATGCTTATTACGCAAAATGAAATTGACAGCTTGTTCAGTTTCTGCAAGACAATCAGTCCGTCAGTCATGATCAAGCTCATGAGTACTACTGCATATCTTTTGAGCGCCTTGTTCTATGGTGCCAAGGCCTCAGAAGCAGAACAGTGAAGAGATTCCCGAAAGAAGCATAGCTAACTGTGATACATAAATACAAACAGAGCGATTCAAGTAGTGAAGCCATTCAACGCAGTGGTGAGCCAAATGAACACCCAATGAAATGGAAAAATAAAAGGGCAAGTAAGGAGGTATGTGGCGGAATTTACGAATAAGAATGTGGGTGAGGAGGAGAGATGTGAGTATTACGCAGTTCACAAGTTAATATTCGATAGGGATGGCTGAACTAGGTGGGCATTAGGTGGGTGGGACCCTACATATCATCGATTTCAGCTGTACTAAACTTGAGAGGGCGCTCGAGGGACTCTGTGCTTATATCGTCTCGCTGCATATATAACTTATAGACAAAAATGTCTGTTTTTGCAGCATAATAATTGGCTTTCGCTATCTTCTTGCCCTTTCCAAGATCGGAACCACATCGCTGAACACATCTGTTCAATTATACCAACGAAAATAAGCACACTGCTTTATAACCCTCGCAAAAACCAGCATCAAATTGACTTTTTCTCCATAACCATATTCCAATTTTGAATCACCAGAGTTTCCACTCCTCAAGCCATGATTGCCAACCATTCCGAGTCCCGGCCTTCTTCCTCGTATCCGCAACCCCGAAATCCACCAATCTATCGGTCCTCAACATAAATCCCGGAAACCTCGCCAACCAAACCTCCAACATGGCTCTCCTCTCGGGATCTTCAACATTGAAGACATATTCCTGCACCGCCATTCTCTTTTCCTTCGGCATCCCCTTCTCCAACTCCTCCTGAAGCATAATGATGTCCAATGCTTTCTCGTCAGGCATATCGCGATACTGTTGAATTACTTGATCCCAGTGGTGTTCCATATGCTTCAACTTTGACTCGGAGGGGCGACTGCTGAGATAAAGAGGAGGAAGTTTTCCGATTTGGCTTTGTCGGAACCAGACATGAGCGCAAGAGAAGTGATTCGACATTTTGGTCGCTCGAAGTTGTTAGTTTGATTGGATTGAGGAGAATTACAATTTGGAAAGGATCTCGAAAGCAGTTGTGATATCGAGTTTCGGGCGTCAGAAGAGGAAAAATGAAGAAAGCTTTATGGATATGGAATTCTTCGACATTATTCACTGTATATTTGGATCAAGTGATGGCATGTGGGTCTGCAGAAGTGCTTCCAGTAACTTTTTATCGAAACCGCTTCCGTTCTCGGAAGGAATCGATATTGTTGGGAATGTATTGATATTGAGCGCTATCGTTGATAAGAGGAGCCTTTGCGATGTTATACTTGTTCTAGATACGATTTATATCGATACTCACTGGAAAGCTGCTGAGAAGTCTGATCATTGACATGCAGAACGAAGTAATTCATACTGTGCACTTTTTCTACACTGAATTTTGTTAAAAAATAATACGCCACATTTACCCCTTTTGTCAAATAAGGATAGATGGTAACACAGAAAACCAATAATCATCCCTTTATACGACCACTGCAAGAAAAGTATGACTTTCCCCCAGGATTTCAAAAACGTCATCAAAGCCACTAGAGCCACATCGAAACTTATGATGTAGATATACTTTGGGCACTAGGTATCAGTGCTCATTGGTTTGGATCTTTGAGAACTTGCAGCAGTGCAGTTCCGAGGAAACACTTCAATTATTACCACTTGCGGTTTCCGTTAATCGAGAAATCTCTAGGGAAAGTGCTCGCGGTCAGCTCAAAGCTCGATAGGTGATACCTAAATGACAGCGAAAAACACATGCTAGAAAGGTTAAGATATCCCTATACACCAACGTGTGAATACAACGATCAAATCTTACAACAAGTATCGGGGTCTGCGGTTACCGCTCAAGCAGGTGTCTTTTTGATCATAGCTCATATTTTATTATATGTGCTATATGTGACTGAGTTCAGTGACACTTCATGCTGTACTGGAGAAAACAGGCTTGCTAGGTGTGGGAACTAGGCTAATTTCAGTGTTTTCTGGTGAAGACAGCTTGGTGAAATTTGTAGTTCTGTGTATCGGGGACAAGATTTGTAAAGTCTTCACGAATTTGAAAACTACTTACCGCAGTATTTCACAATCATCTTTAGAAGAAGCATTTGCAACGTCTTACAGTAAAAGTAACAGTGCAGTATAACATTGAGCACGTGAGCACACCTCGCACGTGTTCGCCTCCCTGGCAGTCGCATCGCATATCAGAGACCAATCACCCATATCACCGCGCCAATCTAAACCTGGATATTACCCTGGCGCTTATCCGAACTCCCGGAATCCTTTCGCCAAAACATTTCTTTCTGATCTTATCATTCTATTAGAACCAACAATTTCACTCTGCTTGCAACCAATGAAATTGCGCTTGCATTGGTGATATGAAACATACTCTATCGAGTGACATCAAAAATATGTCATTGCCGCAATGATACGTATCGGGTTGCCTGGCTACAAATGAACTGTGTGTATTAAGAGGAAAATGTAGGTTCCAACGTCAGGGGTGGCACAGCCATCACGGAAATCACCAACATCACTTCGAGTTGGAAAGATCTGTTGATATAGCCTTGTATATTCCTCAAAGGATTTGATTCTGGCATCTCTGGATTCTTTTCATTTCCTGTAATCTGTTCCATTTGTTTTTTTGGCGGCTTTTCTTTTCCTAACATTCATTCAATCACTCGTTGTGGGTACTAGTAACACTCTGATTCTCAGTGATTCACACATCCTTACCCAGACCAAATCCGTCTTCTTCGCTCAGTTCTCATACAAAGTTGAATCAAGATTGCATCACAGAATAGATAAGAAAGAACCAGCATGAGATCAGATTGATAATAAAGAAATATTATGAAGATTTCTGACTTGGGACTGGTGTGTGTAGCATGCACAGCTACATTGATCCAAGCAGAGATCTTTTCGACGCCAGTTTACTCTGTAGCAAGAAACTCCACTTACGCGCAAGCAAAAAGAGCAGCCGCAAGAGAGGACAGAATTGCGAGGAGTAGAACCAATAGTCACAAGAAGAGTGAAGTGAAAAAAGAGAGAGCAAGGGTGTCGAGGCATGTCAGACATATTGAAGATGAACAAAGGATATTAAAAGGTCCGGTCGGAGGTGTGGAGAACGATGATGAGTATTTGGCAGCTTTGGAGGAAGGCAGATTTCTGGACGACGTAAGGGCAAGGTACGGAAGTGGAGTCCCGGAATGGGTAAGTTCTTCACCCACTCGTAATTTTCGACTAGCAATACTGATAGAAGTACAGGATTGGAATGAACTGGTGTATGTCATAGATCTGGAGGTTGGAAGCCCACCGCAGAGCTCACGAGCTCTGCTTTCCATATCCGATAATGACATGTTTCTACCGTCAGTTGATTGTACGAATACATGCCACTCCCATCAACTTTACGACCCCTCTTTGTCAAACACGAAAACATGGATAGGCACTCTTTTTGCTATGGACTATGCCAGGTGCTCCGCATTTGGTAACCTAGTCTCTGATACTATCACTTTCGCCGGCCTAACGATTTCACAACAATTCGGCGCTGTCGATAGTGTGGGACGGTTTACAGATCCAGATTGGGGTAACTTGGAATGGGATGGGCTCTTTGGACTAGCTCCTTCATCTACGCACTCTCCTCACTCAATTCCAAATCCAACCATCAATCTTCGTTCCCAAAAACTCATTCAAATACCTGTCTTCACACTCCTTCTTCCACAAACTCCAGACACCCCTGGTATCCTCACCTTCGGTACAATAGACCATACACGCTACACCGGCTCCCTCAAGGTTCTCCCCCTCCTAAATCACACAATTGCTCCGCAAACTCGCTCTACCATGCTCCCAGATCTCATTACCGATCGCTGGCAAATCCCTTGCAAATCTCTTACCATCTCTGGCACATCCTCCTTCTACAACCTCCGTTCATACATCGCCATCCTCGAAACATCCTATCCAGGTATCGGTCTCCCTTCATCTCTCGTCACTTCCCTCCACACCTATCTCGGAATGGAGTTTCGCGGCTACGATGTCCCACCTTCCATTCCCTGTTCCCGTCGTGATTCATTACCTGTGATTACTTTACACCTCGGGGACCATGAATTTCCATTAACGGCTTATGAATATACTTTGGAAGTAGATAGAACAGATATAGGTGGTCATAGATGTGTGTCGCTGTTCATGGAGATGGAAGATGAGATGGAAGGGGATGTGAAGCGTATTGTATTAGGAAGTGGGTTTCTGAGGAACTGGTTTGTGGTGTTTAATTTGAAGGAAAGGGAGGTGGCTTTTGGGAAGGTGGGGGTAGTTGGGATAGTGGAAGAAAAATATGAAGTCTAGAGTCTAAAGGACCGAGGGAAATTGTAATGTTTGAATTCAGGAACGGAGTAAAGTGGCTGGGAGCGAAATATTACGTAGGCAGAAGTGAAGACTTCGTAGTTGCTAAGTATAAAGGTTATCTCTAGAGCCAAGGCGATGGCGTGTGTATCTAAGGCACCCTGAAGTTGTAATTGATACTTTCAACATTAAATTTGCAAAACCGAATAGTTAGCTGACTAGCCGTTACTAGCAGCCCGTGAACTTCTAAGAGTCGTGAACAAGAATAGAGACATGCCAGAGATGCAAAAGCTATATGTTGAGACAAATATAAATCTTTCAATCTTTAGGGGGTTTGATCCATTAATTAGTTGAGTGTAAAGTAAAGTCAGATTTCTCCAGTACTTTGGGACTCGGTTAAACCCCTTCATCTGAAGTAATCATCTCCAATGTCAAAGATGAATACGTCAATGTTAGAAATGTGTTTGAGCACTTAAACATAGTGATAATTAGAATCGATCTTGAGTATTTGTAGGAAGAGTGAAATAAAATTTGGATGAAAATAGCATAACACTACTCAAATTCATAATTTGTCTTCACCGATTTTCTTAACGTCGCTATTTGATCTGCATTGTCGTCATAAGACCTATCAATATCGACATTGCCTCGACCGAAAAAAACCCTAATTCTTAAGGATACATACCATCTAAAAGGAATAAACATCTCACGTTCCTGCGCAAAACCTAAGACATGGGATATAGAAGTTCTAGAAACTCAATCAGTGATACACAGATTTACACTAGCTTCTTATAGACATTAGCCTCTCTTCCCCTCATTAGACAATTAAAGCTCCAGGGTATGCAGAGTAGCTCAAGGTCAATTTTACTGAGCTAAAAGAGTATATAGGTGAATAGAATTCCTTCACTAACTACCTTGAGTATGTATTCAATCACTTGACATTGAAGAGAGAAGGATTTCTAATCAAGCGCAAAGTGAATAACAATTAGCCAGAGGAACATGATAGATAACCTTGACTAGGTAGGTAGGTACTGGGTATCTAAATTAGAATATTGTACATATCTAGTACCTGGGTAGGGACAGTATGCCTAGATCTCCACTGCTGCGCCTACATAGATTGATAGCATCTGTATTGTCCATTTATACCGTCCATCTGTACAGCCCGTATCAACGAAATTCACAGTTTAGCAAGCAGCCTGAGTAGATAGATAGTCCTTGTACATTAATAAATAATATTGTAGCCTCGGGTATGCAACTTCACCCAAAGGAGTTAGATAAAAACACATTTTTGTATGTAAATCTACCCAATACAAGGAAGGAGGTCAAGAGGATAATGAAACATTATTAGAACTTAATAACATCTGCTCGGAATCCTAACTCGAATTCTTTCTCCATTTTGAGTATCTATCCCAAGACTTCCAAAGTTTTGATTTCTACCAATCAATGATCTGATATTTCATTCTTCTCGAATATCAAAGGGATCCAAATAAATATAATTGAGGTCAGCCCCTCCTTTTTGATTATCTTATCTAGGTACAAAGCACAGCGTAGGCTGATTAAACCCGAAAAAGTTCCTTGCTGTCGGTCTGTCGGTCAATCAGTTCGGGTTGTGGCATTCTTATCTCTCGGGAAAGAAACATATCGCAAAGCCTAAACCGTAGGAAAGCGAAAGAGCTTCGATCATTTACACAACTAAGCTTACTCTTTTTGCTATTATCATGTCGGCGCCGGCGACCAATTTTACACAGCAGGAGAAACCGAGTGAGCCTAGTACTAATGGCACACCTTCTACTGGTCAGCAGCAATCCAAGTCGCAGAATGGTTAGTGGAGAAATCTGGGGACAACCTTTTGAATTAGCCATGGTCGCACAATGCCATTGTACATGTAGACTGACATTTCAGTAGGAGGAAATCACAAAAGAATTTATCAAGCTTGCATCCCATGGTAATTGACCCCAATTAATGGTCTCATCTCAAGGCTAATTGTAATTGCAGTCGTCGTCGCAAAGTGAGATGCGATTTAGGAAGTGTCGATAATCCGAGTGATCCACCATGTGTACGATGCCGACGCGAAAGTAAAGAATGCTTCTTTTCAGCCACGAGAAGAAAGAGGAAGGCGGATGGCAGTAGAGAAAATAGTGTTGAGGATGAGTATGCCGATGACTATGTGACGCGCAATGGTCGAAAGATGGTTTCTGGCTCTCCCCCAGCAACTTTCAGACAAAACTCTATGGGAGCTCCCCCTTCTGCTCGATCGGCAAGCAACGCCTTTGCTGATAGTGCGCGCATGGATCCTGGACCTCCTCTTACGCCAGGTGGTTCTATTGGAAGAACTCAGCCTCTACGAAGACCTCAATCAGAAACACGACAGCAAGAAGAAAGAGATCAGAACGTAGAGAATCCGGAAGCGCAAGAAGTTATGAGACAGGAGGTTTATGGCCCTCATGATGCTTTGGATCTTCTTTACAAGGCTGCTACTGATAGGTATGTTGAGGCCTTTCATCTAGAGCAATTCATATCCGCATTCCTGCTTCGCGTTGCTGCACTTTTCTATGTACAGCTTTAATGAGAGAAAATGGTTCTGGTGTTTTGCAATTGGCTAGATTTACAAGAATATATCATTATCACGAGAAGTTGTACTAATTCCTTCTATAGTCCAGGTCACAAAAGAGCACGACTAGACAGTAATAGCCAAGAATCTCCAAGAATTGGCCACAGAGCACAATCTGCCTCTCAGAGCTATCAAGGCCCTACAACTCAGCATACTTCATTTCCTATAAGCCATATGCGACACACAACCACACACACGGAATCTCCCATTGATCCTACGTTGTCAACTGGCGATACCATTCCATTAGACAAAGATCATGATCTGGGATACCAGGATGCAATTAAAGCTTGGTCAAGGTTTAGATTTGTTCGTGCAGGATGGTTCACTGCAGCAGAAGCTATTCAATATATCACATAGTAAGTTTTCCCAATTCTCTAACTTGCAACTAAATTAATGATTGGGTTAGCTATTACGAATTCTTGTCGCCACTAACACCTATCTCTCCCCCTACATTTAAAGAGCCTTACACTCATCCTATGCTTCTAGTCGAAGAACCAATTCTCACAGTGACATTATTGACAATTTCAAGTCGGTACATGGAAATGTCTGGAGCTGGAGGACATTCTAGATCGTACGCGATCCATGAACAGCTTTGGACTTACTTAAGAGGCATGATCGAGAGATGTCTTTGGGGTCAAGAAGCGTTCGGTGGTGGATTTTGTGGTTCCGGCGCGGAGGCTTCTCTCACATCAAGCACTGCACCATGGAGAGGACTTCGGAAAGGCAGTCTTCGTACTCTCGGTACAATTGAAAGTCTGATGATCTTGACAGAGTGGCATCCTCGTGCTCTGCACTTTCCTCCTGCGGAAGCAACTGATGAACTCATGTTACCAGTTCCTGACAGGGAAGATGCTTTCACTACTGATGAAGAAGGCAAACACCATCTACCTGGCGGTGTTGGAGGGCGAAGAATCGAAGGCTGGCTAGAACCTGCTTGGAGAAGTGATCGAATGTGCTGGATGTTGTTGAGTACTGCCATGGGCCTCGGCTACGAACTAGGTGTTTTTGATGATATTGACGAGTCGTTGGCTGATGGTGGAGAAATGACACGACCAGAATACAACGAAGAATCATATCGAATCAGAGCCGCGAGAATTAAGCGGCTGGTGCTAATCTATGTCACGCAACTAGCTGGACGTCTAGGCTGGACCAACATGGTTCCTGAACACCTACGGAAAACGGATCCTGCATTTGCTCCACGAAAACGTAGGCTATCGATCGATGGTAAAACCCCCGACACCAATACAACCAGTGTAACAAATTTTAATTACATTCCCGATTTAGAATTGGATGATCAGATTATTCATTGCTGGGCCGGGATTAGTAATGCCATGCGCATGGGCAATGAAAAGATTTTTAGATCTAGGCAATACACGACCAAGATCATCCAAGACGGTAGCTACACAGATCTCTTGAAGGATTTTCAACCAATGTTAAGTTCATGGAAACGAGAGTTCGATAGATTTGGATTGCCTCTCTACATTCGACATATTCTGACCATAGAGTACGAGTATGTCAGAATATACATAAACTCTCTCTCTTTGCAGGCGGTTGTTGAAAGATGCACAAGCAATGCAACCAATCGAACAAACGCCTCCAACGATTCAGGTTTACCACTAGGAAGTGCCATGTCCCCAGAGACACAAAATTACTTCGGAAAGCTACCATTAGCGAGACTCGGTGGTTTTGGAGCGACTGATCAGGGATATGTCAGAGAAGTTGTCGAGGGATGTCGCAACCTATTACGAACAGTCGTAGAGGGACTTCTACCAAACGATTACCTGAAGCATGCTCCTGTTCGAACATACTTCCGGATCATAAGTGGTGCCATGTTTTTGTTGAAAACATTCGCGTTAGGAGCATCTAAACATGATGTTGAGATCAGCATCAGCCTCATGGATTCTGCGGTCAATGCACTTCGTACTTGTGTAGTCGACGACGTCCATCTCGGCATTCGCTTTGCGGAATTGCTGGAAACATTGACCAAGCGTCTGCGTAGTCGCTTCATTAGCGCCCCTGAAGCACCTCCCCTCTCAGGAGAACCTGGAAGTAGAAGTCGCACTCCGGCACCACCTCATGACACAGATCCGAATAAGTTGAGACGTGACCCAGCTGACCCGATTCGAGATTGGAATGATGGCATGCCCAACTACCATGTAAATGGTCCAGGTAAGCTCAAATACTCAGTACCCTTCCCCAAACTCTTACTCTAACCATTTCATCCCCACAGACCTCAATCTTTCCGCCACGCCCTATGATCTCAACCAAGGAGATTTCTACGCCGGCTCCCATTACCCCGCAGCGCATGGCGGTCCCAACTTCAACAGTGACTCCATTAATTCCATGTTCGGCATGTCAGGCTCTAGCAATGATTGGGGTAACAACAATAGTAGCGACGAAATGTGGTATTTGCCACCCGGATCCGCCTTCTATCAAGATCTCAATAGCCAGGTGAATATTACGCAGACCGCGGATGGCGTTAATGTGGGTGGTATGGATTTGCTGGATTATATGGCGTTGGATAATGCGTTCCCGAGCGATGGACAGGTTTTGCATTAAATGATTGAAGATGCTTCTGCAGAAACAAAGCGATGAGGGTGGCGTGAGTCCTTTTATGGCGATGGCAAGGCAAATGATACCAAGGAGTGTGTTGGGAGGTATAATCGGCTTTGTGGGATTTGGTTTTGGGCTTACTTTTACATGCTTTGGAGTTGATGGCTGGAAGGGGTATGATACTTTGAGCGGGAATTGGTCACAAATAACGAACAGAGCAACGGTGTCAGGTTATATTTTGGGTTGGGAATGGATTATGATACTGATGCAAGTATGAAACGAATTTTTCTCCAGATATATGTAGGGAGGGGCAAGTCATAGCAGCTCGAATAGAGATTTTGTGCCAATCGAATAGACCTTGAAGCCTGGCAGGTTCTTATGTATGTCTGAACAGACAATGATGTGATAAAATGATAACCCAGGCAATGAATTTAATGTTTGTTTCGAAGAGACGATGTGGATATCTTCTTCACGTACGTGGCAAGCCACGTATCGCAATGAAAATTAGTATCCGTATGAGCGGGACTGGGTTACATTCCAGCATGGCAGTTTCCTATATCTTTAAACTGTTAGTGATACTTCTATCATGGAACAATTGTGAAAAAGTGTAGAGAAAAATGAAATGTCAGATCAAAAGCCTAGTCATAGGCAGTTTCATCAATTACCAACGTGTGGATATGTCGACCGTCGTGATAAATTAATCATCATGTTAGGGAGTGGGGATAATGAGTGTACGAAAGTGAATAATAACATACCAAAAATGAAAAGACCAGATCAAGGAGCACCAATATGATGCGAGATATCAACTTAGGTCGATAGGACATGGCATACAAGAATCTAAACGATACTCGTTAGTAATGGCTATGAATTTATTTAAACGGTGTGTAATAGCATGAGCATATTCAGTTAAGATAGGCTCGTCACAGCCGAGGCTTGGACATATGCTTGTCATTGTCGATCGATGTCATCAGAATGCTCGAGGGCTGTCGGAATAATGTGAAGAGAGGGAAATTCTTACCAAAATAAGCCGACACCATAACGCCGGCAGTGGAGAGGATTGCAGCAATTCAAACCCCTAACAGTTTAATGTTAGCACATGCCTTGATAGAATCAATAACAAGTAAATTCTTTTCGTCAAAATTCAGAAGGCATGAATGGTATAATTTTGATGGTGTCAACATGGAAAACTCCGATCAGACTCGTCATCTAAAAATGCTCATCATAAAAAGTATGTAATTTAATAAAAAAATATTTATTTACCTGATGCTACAGCCCTCACGGAGGTGGTGGTGCCCAGAGTCAATGAAGACCTGGAATGCCCGATGGGTTCCAAGAGGATTATCAAAATCTATGTTTCCAAAATCAGAAACCATATATCAAACATGTGTACAACAGATGCTGATAATATGACTGAAATCAGTGGGCGAGGTTTTCTAGGCCTGCCGCAAAATGGCATATCCATCAAGACCAGAACCATTTTGGAACTGTCGGAGCCCAGTGCCATTCATCATTTTATGCAGTCGCGAGATATTGAAAGTGAAGAGAGCTGTGTCGTACCTCTTGACTTGAAGGGCCCATCTAGTCTTAGATTATAATTAGCATCAATTCGAAGAAGAAAAAAAATCATCAAATTGACTTGAATTGAAAAATTTGCTCAGTTACAGCCTTTTTTGTCGTCAAAAGCCCGAAAGCTTCAGTCGGTAATTTCCAGCATGCAAAAGCATAAACTGATCATCATCACAAATTGTGTGCGGGGTGAGGGGAAGGAGGAAAGCGTTTAGAGTGGTGAAGGGAAGCTTACAATTGTTATGATGAGCCAACGTTGAATCCAGAGATTTGTTGTAGCAAATGCACATAGCATAAATGTATTGCATTGACATCTATCTCAATTGTTAGCAATGATTCCAGTCATGAAATTGCTCGAATGAGTAAAATTGTGATCCAATATCAGACTGACGTGTTACAAAAGTTTCATTTCCCGTAGGATCAAAGACTCTAGTTTGCGGTTGTTGTTTTGTCATCACATAGTGAAGGGAAAGGGAAGAAGATATAGATGCGCTTACCATTGATGATGAACTGGATCAGATTGAATTGAGTTTTGTCAATTCAATCCAATCCATACTGCATGAAGCAGAGGTGGTTGTTGGGTTGAGAAAAATATTTTGGATGGTTTGAGGAAGAGGCAGAGTTTTGTAGCTTAAAAAATTTCATTCGCGCGCTAAACACTAGCTCGAACAGTTTAGCGCAAGGTGCTTTGCAACCTGAGGCTGATAATTGAGTCTTTTGTGACCTGAGGCTCTAATAATTCAATCACACCGAATCGATGATGCATTCAAGAGTCACGTGGTATGACTATTCATTTCGGCGATGGTATTGTTTTGCCAGTTCTCACCGAAGCTTTCTCATGTAACGCCGAAAGGTGTACTCTCCAGTTGCTCCGTAATGAACGTTTTCATCTCATGCCACCAACGAAAAGGATCAAATACACGATTGGTCGATTGATGATTACCTAGGTCTACCTAGGTAGATACCGGTGCCTACTAGGTATACACACCCAGGCTCGAGCCAGATATATATATTCTCCTACCTTCAAATTTATCATGGAAAAACATTCTTGCGAGCGGAAAGACAAATGACATATCCGTCCGAAGCCCGGTTTCGCCCGTATAACTCTATGATGTTCATGTAAAATAATTCCAGACCAATCTTTATACCTAGGATAAGCGGATTTGTCAGTCACCAAACGTTGAAATTTGTGATGACTGTATTGTTTGTTGTACGTTGGACTATATGTATCCCTACCTTGGAATATTACCAAGCATATGGAATCTATTTCTCATTCCACCGGAAAATCATTTCTTTCCTTTCTTTTGCTTTGCTCAATGCTCCTACTAGGTCCGTACCCAGTATATACCTCATACAGTACTGACACTCAGCTTGCCCAACAAATCCGCATACCGGTATTACGTTTCCCGTGTTTAATTATACTCTTCCGGCCCCCATTCCTCCGATCCTTTTAGCGCGGGGCATTGAATGAACAAAGCAACCAAGCAAATACAACACGGGACCTGAGTGCGGGGCTCGTGGGGTGGGGGGGAGAAGGGGGGGACCTTAAAAAAGCCACTTAACTTTCCAGTGGGACGTGTGATATGAATGTGATGAGAGAGGTGAGAGGTGAGAGGTGAGAGGTGAGGGATGAGGGACGAGGGATGAGGGAGATGAGGGATGAGAGATATGAGATGAGAGATGAGAGTTGAGAGATGAGAGATGAGAGATGAGAGATGAGAGATGAGAGATGAGAGATATGAGATATGAGATGAGAGATACGAGATGAGAGAGCGCAGCATATCTGGATATCTAGGTCGGTGGTAAGGTAATAAACAAAACACAATTGTGGAATTGGGGTATTCTAGTATCGTGGCTCGGTGTGGGAGAGTCATGTTGGAGAGTAGATCATCCAGCTCCAATATTTCTTCCTTCACAGCTTGGAAATACAATGGAGCATTGCAACTCGACGATCCAATTCCTATAGTAATCAAAAGGTATGATATCAGAAGAATAAATACCAAAAAAAAAAAAAAAAAAAAACAGTACTTATTACCCCTTTTCCTTCCCTTTCCTTTCTTCCTTTCTTTCTTCCTTTTATTTCCTCCTTCTTTTCCCCACGTTTACAGACTATCTATCCATCGGCGTGCTCGTTCTATCTTAATTATCGAATACTGCTTCCGGAAATCATACCCGTGTAGACCCGAGGTCCAGTATTTATAACAACAGGCGCCGTACGTTGATACTCCCCTCAATAACTCCTTTCTATTTATTTGTTTATACAATCAAACAATTCAAAAAAGATTCCTACTCAATAATCTCATCATGTCTCACGGCGGCGACCAAGGCTCAACAGAGCATATCAACACAGACATTATCACTCTTACTAGATTCCTCACCGAAGAACAAACAAAAGTTAAAGAAGCAACCGGAGATTTCACGTATGCCATCTAATATCATTTAACTCTCTTAAACCTGCAGAAAACTAACAAGAGCCAGACTTCTTTGCCATGCCCTCCAATTTTCCTTCAAATCGATAGCATACTATATCCGTCGCGCAACCCTCATCAACTTAACCGGTCTCGCAGGATCAAGCAACATCACTGGAGATGACCAAAAGAAACTCGACGTAATTGGCAATGACCTCTTTATCGCTGCCATGAAATCTTCCGGAAAATGCGCCGTCTTAGTTTCAGAAGAGGAAGAAGAAGCCATCTTCTTCCCCGAAGCTAAAGGTGCCCGTTATGCCGTAGCATGCGACCCCATCGACGGTTCCTCCAATCTCGACGCTGGTGTCTCCGTCGGCACAATCTTCGGTATTCATAAACTCGCAGAAGGCTCTACAGGAACCAAGGAAGATCTCCTCAAGCCCGGAACCGAGCTCATCGCCGCAGGTTTCACCATGTACGGTGCCTCGGCCCAATTAGTTATTACAATGAAGGGAGGTGGTGTCAATGGTTTCACAATGGATAACGCATTGGGAGAATTCATCCTCACACATCCCGATATGAAATTACCTAAATCGAGATCCATCTACTCGGTCAATGAGGGAAATTCTCTTTACTGGGAAGATAGTACCAAAAACTACTTCAACTCATTAAAGTACCCTGAGAAAGAGGGCGGAAAACCTTATAGCGCAAGATATATCGGAAGCATGGTGGCAGATGCTTACAGAACATTGCTATACGGAGGTATTTTCGCCTACCCGGCGGATAAGAAGAGTCCCAAGGGCAAATTGAGAATTTTGTACGAATGTGCACCTATGGCTATGGTTTTTGAAAACGGTAAGTTTCCTTTCCTCTCCCCGTATTCACAAACAGAATACTAACATAATATCTCCAGCCGGCGGCCAAGCGTTAAACAGCAAAATGGACCGAATGATGGAAGTAGTACCCGAAAGTATCCACGACAGATCCGGTATCTTCATGGGTAGTTGGGATGAAATGGAGAAGGTCAAGTCATTTCATAAGTGAGGGAGGAGTTTGATATCAAGATGATTGGCTTCGGGGACTGGGGTTTAGGATATGGTTCTAGGTAGCGAATATCATTTTGTTTCTTGCCCTGAATAATACATGAATAAATATACTTATTACGATATACAGTCCCCTGGGTGAAATGAGATGAGATTGGGGGTGAAAAATGACATGTCGCAGTTGGAATGAATTGTTGTAATATTCATTAGAGACCCCTCTACACCCTCTCCCTTCCCAGCCAAACCACGCGTCTCCCCCTTCCAGGTAGTTCAAACATCTTCAAGAATCCAAGATATCCACGGGTATAATCAATCACCCAAAACAGAAAGAAAATCTAAAGCATCTCTCGGTTGGAAAGATATGATATGATATATTGTGATATGATTTGATTTGATATGCTATAGAATACCTGTAATATAGCTATCATATAGTACAGAGCGTCTTGGCATATAGTCTGCTGGTATTAGGAGTGATTTTTTTAGGTTATGGTAAAGTAATTGTGAGGTAATGAGATATAAATGAGATAGAGTATGGGGATGAACTGCTGGATGGGTTTGAGTAGTGGGCAGGAAGGTAGAAGGTATCACACAAAACAATATACCGAGGATTCAGAAAGCGAGAAAGCGAGAATGTGAGAATGCGAAGATATACAAACGTATCTGTTGATGATATATATCTATGTGTGTCTATCTATTTGTGTGTATATCTATCTAACTAGACATCTGCATATGCATCTGCATATATCTGTGGTATTGTAATATAATCATATAGACTGTAGATTGTAGATTGTATCTACAAAAAATTTCTATAATCAAAGTCAACAAGCTGTATCATGTGACCCCCTCCTCCCCTCTTCCCCTCTTCCTCAGCATCCCACAATTCTCCTCCTCCAAGATCTCGTTTGTAGACGATCAAGATAAAACTCACGTATAGCAGGTTTATCGTGTTTCCTTCAGTTAATATCGGAAGTATACATGTTACACGTCTTCTCTCTACTCTCTACTCTCTCCTCTCCGTTTCTTTTTTATACCCAGATGTTCGTATTTCCAAGGCACATTTGTGAATCTATCTTTCCTCAATCTCATTTTCGTCTCCATGTCCCTTCTCAATTTCCTCTCCCTTCGTCTCGCTAAAATTTTCAAGAACTTTTATATTCCCATTTCCACCCCCCCATTCCTACCAATTAAACAATACATTAACCCCTTCAATTATTTAAACCATTTCCCCCCTATCTCTTCCTCATAATAACCACATCTCCATGCCCAAATCCCACAATCCTCCGCCTCCAAGAGAATACAATACACCGACTCCCACAATCTACAATCGAACCGTCCCTCATTCCTCACCAGAAATGATCATCCATCCATCCTATCCCACCCTTCGAGACGGAAACAGGAATTTCGCACCCCAATATCCATACCACTCTGACACGACAAGCGCCTAGTTTTCGACATAATAGGAGGGATCCACTCCCGCGACGTACGACTCGCACTTCTCAGAAAGGGTAAGCGACTAGCAGAGACGTACCCAAAAGGGAACTTCTTGTGCTCATAGTACAGTATCACACCCCGCCTACTCATCATCTCATCAAGCTGAACTTCCATCGTATAGTTAAGCGCGCGCCCAAGCTTCCTGTAGGTCTCGACCCATCGATCAATCACATGATCTGTGAGATTTTGACGTGTATCGGCAGTACCAAATCGTACGGAATATTCTTCCAGTCTTGGGAAATCTAAGCGTAAGCGACTTAAAAATACGCTCTGGTCGGTTGAAGTATGGTCGAGAGACAGATGTTTCACATGTTCAAACATGTGTCTGAAATTATGCATCCAGGGAGCCTCTGTTCTGAGCATGGTGTAAAGTTGTGTGCTAATATGCAACGTGTCAGTCTCAGCATTAAAGCATGATTTTGGGAGCCGAAAGTATGGTTTATAAGTGAGCAGAACTTCTTCGCTAGGTATCAATGATTTTGAGATCAGGAATTTGGAGGTTAAAAGCAATTGTCTCAATTTCCAGGTAACGTGAAATTGAGCAGGGCTGTCGCTCAAGATGATGGTTTTGAGGAATTTGTCGTGATGGCACTCAAGACGAATCATCCGAGGCTCCAGTTCAATAGCCATTTCGAGAATTAATAGCATGATCTCATCAGGTAAAGATATCTTCTCGTTTGATGATCTGAGTTTCTCAGAGGGTGATTCGATGAGGTCAACTGGAGAATATCGTATCGTAAGTTGGGCAGTGGTAGCAGCAGACAGCTCTGTCACTTCGAAGTCTTCGTGCTTCATGATGAGAGTGTATGGATGACACGTTGGTATAACCGCAAATAATTGATCGTGAGAATACAAAGCAACGAAGTCATTACCTTATATCACACTATGTCAATCGGGATCTGGAACATCTGTGTTGACAAAAGTAAGGATTCAAGGGATCCCAAAGGTTGAGGAGCACAATTGCTAGCAAATGGTTATCGATATTACTTGATTTCGGCGGCACTATGCTACTACTAAGTAACTTGTAATGAATCATTGAGTGCCAAGTTGGGGAGGGGTGCATTCCGCATTGGTTTCGAACAACCGATCAATTGATTGGCTGGCATGGAGACATGTTGAAAGTCTTGACACTAAAAGCCTTTAGTTTTATGATTTCGACTCTTCTTGGCCATTGATTTAGCTTATGACGCTCGAAAGAGGAATGAATCTTCATTAAGATATATGTCATGGTGGGGAGATTATATATTAGAACCTTCTTGACCGAAGTCTAAAAGACGATAGGATCTTATCAAACATAATGTGAAATGATGTTATAGATGTATATAAGAGTAGTAACACTTGTTACGCTCTAGAATAAGCTTTATGTTTTCATTATAATTTCTGTTCGTTTTGCTAGCTAAAACCATTTTCATCTCGAAATCCCAAACTCCTTCGCTCCATACCTACACTACAATAGTAATCCAGCTGATAGAAAGAAAATATTTTGTACATTTTTGCTCCAAATTCCTCTCAGCTCTCCATCAACCTTTGGCAAAATCTCGGTCATCTGTCGGTGCTTAAATTCCACCCGATTGCTGCAATAATTTGGAGACCCAGCCTCATCTCAATCTCACTCTTAACGTCTTCCCCTTCCACCTCCGCCTCGAACTCGACTTGGACTTCGACTTCGATCATCATAGCTGCTATAGCTACTATAACTAGGACTTCTCTTTCTTCTCCCATCCCTGCTTCCATCTCTATCCCTACCACCTCTACCTCCGCGACCTCCAAAACTATCTCTCCTATCCCTCCCTCTGTCTCTTCTTGGGGATCTTGACCGTGATCGGCTACTTAGACTTCGACTTCTCGTCCTATGTCTTCGGGGGCTTCTTGATCTCTCACGGTTTCTCTCGCCAGGTCTATAAGTATCACCACCTCTATCTCTTTCCCTATCCATCAGTCTTCCGCCTCCTCCCATTCCACCTCCAGCACCTCTAGACTCAAAGCCGCCACGAGAATTCCTACTACCAATTGGAATTCTAGGATCGATATTTACTCCCCGACGGGCCATGGGCGGTTGAGGACTAAATTTGCGGCGAGGTAAGACGATTGATACATTTATGACGGCGCCATCGAGTTGTGCTTCGTGCATATGAGCTATCGCAGATTCGGCGGATGATGAAGAAACGTAAAGAATATAAGCTGTACCGCGGTTGGTATTGACTTTCCAAGAATGTTAGCTGACATACTCGTTGTAATTTATACGTTAGGATAGTAGAGTATGAAGATGAGATGGTATGCAGAGAATTTTAACATGCAACTTACAATTTCTGTTCATTGGCACATCTAGATCTTTGATTTCGCCAAAACTTCCAAATATCTCACGAAGATGATCTTCGGTAACATTTTTCGTAAGTTTCTCAATCACAACCTGCAAACAGAATTGATTGTTAGTATGTGCATATCAAACTTCAATTACAAAAAATAGCATTGCTTGAAATATCTCCATTCTCGAGAGAAGAAGAAAATAAAATAGAGCAAACAAACCTTGGTACTCCTCGGGGCAGCTACAGATCCAGCGCTCTCACTTCTCCCTCGACTTCTACTTCGAGTTCTACTCCGACCCCTAGGACTTAAACTTCTTCCTCGACTTTCACTCCTATATCTCGCGCCTCCACTTCTACCAGCACCAACTGCGCTTACCAAGCTACGACTCCTACTTCTGCCCCCAGATCTAGATCGAGAACGAGGTGAAATTGAACGGCGTGGAGATCGGCTGCGCGACCGGGTATAGCGTGATGCGCTGGAATCTGGAGTCCTTGAACGGGAACGTACACGGGAGCGACCGCGGGGGACGGGTGAGGGGGTTGGTGAGGGCATTGTTGATGGGTTATAATTTTATAGCTGAAAGGAGGGGAAAGCTTGATGGGTTGATTGCGATGGAGAGTCGCGTCTGGGGAATTATTTTGCGCGAGGCTGGGCCGTGCACTTGCGGATCAGAATTAAGAGATGGAGGAGGGTGAGGCATTGTTGCCTAAGGCTTTTATGCTTATTCAAGGTGTATATGGCCAATATTGTCATCCCCAACGAACACAAGAGTACGGCGTCTTTCATGAATGCTAGTGTATTCAGGTTATCATCAGTTAAGCTTCGATTCTCGTTATGATCTTTCTGTGCCATCTAAATCGCCGGATCCGGGTATGTTTGAAATCTTCGTTTTCAACTCTTCTCTAATACTTCAGATATTTTGGCTATCTTGTCGCTATTCATGTAAAATGATGACTCCAGCTTTGATCTGAAGATATGTGGTACAAGTTACTCTAGCAGGCTTTGAGTATTGGTATCCCAAATTTTCTATCTCATGACACCACTTTGCCCTCCTAGACTTGTAGCTGGTGAGGGTTCAAGACCCATGATGATCACTTTTGATCCGGTATTATTAGTAGGCGGCCTCGATCCATTTCAAGGGCCTTATCATTGAAGCGCAATGCAGCCTTTCTCCTTATTGTTCATGTTTTGGTTCTGGCACGTACGAGAGGACGAGGAAGCTATATTGCCTATGTTGGATGAAATTCCACAATCTATCAATAATTGGCCCCCTCTAATCTCCAAACTATACTCTAGTCATTAGATGGTCTGGAAATACATGTAAATTCTCGTCAGGTTGAATACTGAATCAGTATATGTCGGACGATTTAGAACGCCGTAGCCTTTTCTCTCTTCCCGTCAGCTTTTTATGCCATTCTTCATTCCAGCATCTATAGACAGTAACGAAGCATCCGAAACTCATCAATGCCCCCCAAAAGACGTAAAATTATACAAACTACAACACAAGACATCTATTTTCTGAAGGCGCTATGAGCCTACATAGCAATCAAAATGTATTAAGCAAAATTTCTATCTCATAATCGGTAGTCTCTCGTGTACCATTCCAAATCTCCAGTATGCACCCTTTATGCACCATTCTCCACAAAATAACTTCAATCTCATCTTACAGATCCCAAATGAGAATGCGTTAAACTTTCGAACGTATTGTTCCACGTCTACAAAATCCCGTATACTTTGTTTATATGTCTAGTCCACTTTTCTGGAGCAAATTGAATATCTGTTTTGAAACTCTCGATACACAGAGCACTCCTAAAAGGCTTTCATAGACTTTGTTGCAGATCTCAATGATCGGATCTCCCAAGCGGTTGAGTGGTTCAGGAGCATTGCTTCTCATTTTATTAGACATATAAAACACACAGAACCCCAATCAATTGCACGCTAATAACTGTTACCCACCAATGCAACAAAACGATCTCACTTTACACATTCACCACTTCATGTGATTGAGCCCACCTTTCCAGATTTATATTACAATTCACTAAAATTTTCGTCACATTCCATTCCAAATCTGAAATATCTCACTCCTCGCTAGTAAAGATAGACAACCGAATAAAGCGTTCACAAGCAACTATAAATCTCAAGCTAGCCATAAAGTTGGAGCACTACATCTGTAGACCTGCAACAAACCGATGAAGATCCATATATTCACTCACCAATTCGCCATAGAATACACCGAAAACTATCAGATGAAACCCTACTAACCTCATCATAAGTTTCGTTGCACATCTCACAGACAAAGAGCGTCCCAAGAACCCTGGACCTAACACCGCTAGCAACGCTAGCAAAAAGCTAGCCACTATATAGATTTACAGATATGCAACAAAACAAACTCGCCTCATAATTCACTACTTCACATGACAACCCACTAAGTCTTCTCACCTGTTCTGTTGCATATCTGAAATATTTCTTTCTGTTTCCAATCCCCTTAACCACTTAAACTTTTTGAATCTATCACGCTAGCAACGCTAGCAACAAGCTAGCCACTATATACATTTACAGATATGCAACAAAAACCAACTTACCTCACAATTCACTACTTCGCATTACCGAGCTCATTAATTAGCTCTATACAACAATCTACCATTGCTTTTTCACATTTTTTGTTGCATATCTGAAATATCCTTTCCCATTGCCAATCCTCTTTAATCACTTGAACTTGTCCAATATATCACACCAGCAATAAGCTAGCAACACTAGCAACTATATACATCACTGTATGCATCTACAGACATGCAACAAAACTTTTTTTTATAGGAAAGTCACATGTTACTATCGTCCCAAGGTTGTGGAGTATTATTCACTTCATGATCAAGAATTTCTATGGGGAGATATGCAGTTCGGGATGGTAGATGGATGTGTTAGAATGTTCTTGATATTTGCTGTAGAGCGTGGGGTGGGATGGGAGTGAGATATACGATTATGACTTAGGTAGGTAGGTACGTATGGTATGTGTGTTTTCTAGGTCATATAAACTTAGGTACAGAGCGCAACACTATTGTTTACTATCATTATCATTACATTTCTTATAGGAATGACTCATAAGTTGTAGGTATTTCCATACCTATTTATTCATATCTGTAATGTTTTGCAAAGCCAAATCGGCTACATGTTTTTGCGATGCTCTTCGATGGATACGACTTTAAAATCTCGTACTAACCTGGGTAGTGGATCGTATTTGATGCTTATATTCACAACGTCATGTGAATAACATTGTGCTTGTAGTGCAAAAGCCCAAACATCCTGGGTGGTGCATACAAATCCCTTCTTCGCCATCTGTTATCAGCCCACTCCAGGGTATGAACAAGTAGCTTCAGTTTCTTGACGAGTAACCACTCATCATTAACGACATCACTTCTGTAGAAACCCTCAGGATACCAACACCTCAACACATACAAAGTATCTTCCCCTCGCACCTCACACCTGGGTAACCTCATCCCTCCTAATTCCGAAGAAATAATTCCCCACCTTCTCACTCCCAGGCACAACCTTCCACCCCAACCCCGGCACATAAACTACCCCCCTAACTATCGGACTATTCCAGCCCCTCTCCCTCAAAAAATGCCCCCTCAACTCCTCCTCATTAATATACTGATTCCAATCATGCGTCCCCCTCGGTACAATCCCTATAACATCCTCCGCCACCACCTTCGTCGTCAACCAACTCGTCCACGTCCTCGCCATCGTACTCATGATAATCCATCCCCCAGGCTTCACAAACGGCGTACACTTATCCAAAAACTCAGACGGATACGTAATATGTTCAATAACCTCAAACAACGAAAGCACATCATATTGCTCCTCTCTCGATTTCGGCGTCGGTAACCCCTCAATTGACGTATTCAAATACGTTAATTTCCCCTGCAGCCCTGGATCTTTGCGCGCATGCGCTTTTGCAACATCCAACACTACGGGCGAAGGATCAATTGCCGTGACGCTCCCCGCATTTCCCATTCTCGCAGCACTTTCGGCGAAGATCCCGCCGCCACAGCCGATATCGAGATATTTCAGCCCGGAGGATGCGGGGGGGATGGGCTGCGAAGCATGACATGTGCGAATGAAATCATGACGGAGCGGGTTCATTAGATGTAGTAATCGTGAAGAGCCATGGGGATCCCACCATGTTGATGCGAGGGCATTGAAATGCGAAACCTCGTTGGGGTTGACGGATGATGAGGAATGAGAATGATTGGGAGAGGTCGATTGACTTCGGAATTGATTCTGGATGTATCGAGGTGCGGTTCGGAGAAGGAGGTTGATATTTAGGAGGGATGTCGGACGTAGTGGCGTGGAGAGAGTGAGGGGCATGATTTGTATATTTGTGTGTATGTATGTATATATGTATGTAAATATAATGTTACAAAATCCCTATATGATCATGTACTCCAAATTGAAGGCCAAGCTCTTTCGTTACCAATTGGAATTGGATAATATCGACTAGTTACCTGGGAATATGTAATCGGCCCCAAGGAATAGATTCGTCGAGGCTCAAAACGTTCGAGAAATCCCAGGTGGTATGTGTAATTTTCGTATATGATTTGTTAAAAAGCATTTGCTGACATGAAAATTAATTGGTTTTTGTCAGCCTCTTGGTAAGCCCTTATGCATTTCTGTCTTCCATACCCCTGTACTAAACCCAAATCCCCTAGTAGTCCGATGCCGAAGATCTTTCCATCCGCCCCGGAGAACAAAAAATGTACTCAGGGCACTTGAGAGGATGTTCAACTACTTCATACCGTCAAATCGTATCCACTGATTTGAATATATAATCTACATATACCGTTCCTGATATTATTCTTGAAGATACCTACCTAGATATTGCTTATTCATTGTTACTTCTATTATCGTCATAGAAGAAAGAAAGAAAGTCCAATTGTCAAATCATCATTAGATATCTCCTCACGACATCTCCCCACTATCATTCGGAAGCGGGGCACTTTTATATATTCATCCCATCTTCTCAGTCTGACTCCCTCATTCCCTTTCTTTCACTCCCAACTTATTCTCATCGTAATCCAAAATGCCTTCTTCAGATATAATCCACGAATTCGATACAATCGAAGACACAATCACCGCCTTCAGTAAGCACCCCCTCCATCCGCTCCCTCCCGACCATTCCCATGCAAACCCATTCCTCCTCCCAACTAACTCTCCCCCTCCTCCCAGAAAATGGTGAATTCATCATCGTTCTCGACTCCACCTCGCGCGAAAACGAAGGCGACCTCATAATAGCCGCTAGCGACATGACGCCCGAAAAAATGGCCTTCATGGTCCGCCACACCTCCGGCATAATCTGCACACCCATTCCCCCCTCCCTAACCACGCAATTCGCTCTCCCCCAGATGGTCAGCGATAACGAAGATCCCAACCGTACCGCCTACACCATAAGCATCGATGCCAACCACCCATCGACCACCACCGGCATCAGCGCCCACGATCGCTCTCTCACCTGCACCATGCTAGCGGATGCGAAATCCAGCCCGCAGAGCTTCCGAAGACCCGGTCACGTATTCCCCTTGCGGGCGCGCGAGGGCGGTGTGCGCGAGAGACCGGGACATACGGAGGCTGCGGTGGATTTTTGCAAGTTGGCGGGAAAGCCGCCTGTGGGGGTTATTTGTGAGATTGTGGAGGATGGAGAGGAAGTTGCCGGACAAGCGATTAGGAAGGAGCCGGGAATGTTGAGGAGAGATGGATGTTTAGCTTTTGGAAAGAAATGGGGGTTGAAGACTTGTACGATTGAGGCACTGGTGGAGTATTTGGAGGAGAAAGAGGGGAAGTGGGTGAAGAATGACGAGCAGCGTAATGGAAATGGGGCTTGAGGCAAAAAGTCGATCCGTGTGTATTAAGAAAGATATCAGGGTGATTTTCGGAAAGAAGAGAAGCTGGAAAGAAGGCTACTCGAAGGCAATGGAGAGGAGAGGTAAACACCTGCAGGAGATAAAACGGATATGATAAATTTGTTGGATAGATGATGAGGAGTTCAACTGGTCCTTACTTGTAGTTCTATATGGGCTTGGTATATTAGATTCAATCGCCGCGAGGAGCAAAAGGCAAAATCTCAACAATGGAATTTAAATAGGTGTTCAGATGTTTCTTGAGTCTTTTCTACATTCTACTATTTCGCAAACCGGATATACTACATCTCAAGTAGTTACTTTGCATGTATACACACTATCCTCAGTTTCATTAAAAAAAAGAAAACTCACAAATAGCATCGCAAAAACACAACCATCATAATAAAGTATCACAAAGCAAAATACAAGAGTCATGTTAATTTTTTTTCATTAATGGCAATTCTACACATAATTTTGGCGCCAGCAAATGCAGCAAAAAAGCAGCCTCCTAGCAAGCATCCCGCCCATCAATTTATTCACCTCCCATCCCTCGCCCCAAACAAGACAAGACCAACCCAATCCCGGAATTACTACTTTACAATAAAGTAAGAAGTAAAGAATTTGAGCCCTACTGCTCAATTCATCACAAAAGCCAATGCAAACATCCTACACCAAAATGTGTAGCCTTACGAGCTAGCCAGTCCAACGTAGAAGTGAGTGCCGTGAAGCTTGATACCAAGTGTGATGAATATGAAAGGTAAGAGACCAATATCATCATTATTGCCATGAGCCACAACCCCGAAGTAATTTAATCAGAAAACAAGGTCATTTGCTTCATGATGTCTAAAGATTCTTTATTCCACCTAAAGAAAACCGCCTAAAAATCACAAGATCGCAATAGAATCTCAAGAACGCCAATATCGAGATAACAAAGCCCTTTTGATAGTATGCAGTACTGTCGAACATCAAGAGTGAACGACCAGAAAGAAATGAAAGAACGAGTCGTGATGTGTACAGGGTATCAAACATAGTTCATGAAAAGATTCATAGCACTATGAAAACCGGAGAATCGTTTAAAGCAGGCAGAGAAGGAAAGTTTCAGACAATACGATATGTTCATCATTGAGCTGTGGCCCATAGATCGCCCATTCTTGGCTTCATGTCATATTGTTCTGGCTCCGTGCTTTGTGGTCTTCTCATATTTGAATTTGGGTAATACATCTGGCCAATCGCTGCGCCAGATCCGTAGGGATCAGGGTCTGGATAGACATAGTTGTTGTTATGCGATGGAGATCCCATGTGAGATGGTGATTGCCAACCCATGTTGGTCATGTGTGGACTACCATTTGCGCTACCAGGTTGACGTTGTTCCATGTTGGCAGGAGGCTCTAGAATGTTTGGTGGGCCATAACCGGTTGGGTGGGAGGTAGGTCGTTGTTGCTGCATACCATTTGCAAAAGCAGTAGAGACTGGTGGTGGCTGGCTTGGTACACCATAATCACCACGAAGATGACCAGGTAAAGAGCTGTTATTCATGTAGCCGTAATCACCAGGGTGGCGCTGCATGCTATTCATTGGTGCCATGTCAGAACTTGGAGAAGCAGAGAGATGTCGGCCTGGAGAAGGGGTTGACATTGGAGATCCATTGTTTGAATATGACTCGCCATCGGAACGTTGTCTACTAGGTCTGTTATTACCAGGTCGAGTGGCAAGAGCAGCAGCAGTTGCAGCAGCAGCTTCTTCGACAGTTCCAGTATGATGGTTTTGGTGGCGTGTCAAAGTGGTTCTTCGGGTGAAAGTCTTTTGACAATCGGCATATGGGCACTTGTATGGACGCTTTCCGGAATGAATGCGCCTATGTCTAGCAAGAGAACTGGAGTCACTGAAGGGCTACTTTGGAATTAGCAAAATTTATCAACCCATAACTTATTGAATTATTGCTCACCTTTGCACAACGTTCGCAAGTGTGGGGTTTTTCACCAGTATGAACTCGAAGGTGGACTGTTAAAGCTGATCTTTGAATGAATTGTTTGCCACACCCCGGATAATCACAGACATGAGGTCGGACACCACTGTGAATTCGCTCTAGATAAAGGGGTCAGTAACTGGACTCGGATCATAAACTTTTTTTTTAAGAAACTTACCATGTCTTGCAAGGTCACTTCGGCGAGCAAATCCTTTGCCACATGTACTACAAGGGAAAGCTTTTGTGACTGTGACATCTCCAGGTTGACGTTGACGCGTGTTATCTTGTTGTTGAGTGGGCATCATGCTGTTATCGAAAGGAATGTCAGGGCGGTAAGGTTGTTGCATCATTGGCATCGCATTTTGCATACCGGGAGGTGAAGGATAGCGCATGCCATTTGGTGCTCCGTTCATTACATTCATTCCCATTCGTGGGGTAGAATATTGGGAATGTTCAGAACCATGAGGAGAAGTACCTCTCTCGGATCCAGCGTCAGACATGCGCATTCCGTTGGCTTGCGATATGGTTTGGAGTAGGTGTAAATCTTGAGCCTGAGCTTGAGCTTGACCACTTGCTGATGCTGCCGCTGCCGCTGCTGCTCCTTTCACTCCTTTCGAATTAACTATTTCTTTGATATCCATAATGAGACGATTCTTTTCAAGATTCCCTTGGCTAGAAAAATGAAGTAAAGAGGAAGAAGAGAGGATTATAGGACGTGATCGACGCTTGGATCAGGCGTTCGTACCAAGTTTTGAAATCTGGTACCGTGTCTCGAAGGTTGCTTTGTGTCTCGGGAACCAGTGTTCGAGAGGCTGTAAGTCGTATGCAAGAATATTAAATAGAAAACACTTTGCAAAGATTTGGATTGGGCCGTAATGACCGAAGTGACCGTAGTGAATTAAGTAGAGTAACGTGTTTGAAAGTTCTTCGTTCCAATCAAAAGTTAAAGTGACCTTTTAGATTGACTTCTTTTGAGGGGATTTTGCCGCTTTTCACTTTTTTCAAAAAGTCTATAGTGGGTGAATATTAGCAAAGTGTTATGGGGTAAGAGATGCAATGCTGTGTGTGGTGTTGGCATCAACAACAACAGCACGGTGCACACCGCCAATTCTCCTAAATTGTGTAGGAATAATAACGTAGAGTTAGGGGTGGATGAGTGGGTGAGTGGATGAGCGGGTGAGCGGGTGAGTGGATCCAGTATGTATGCACTGTATGTACTGTGTGTGTGTAGATATGTAGGTATCCGAGCTTGCTTACCTTATTATGGGATAGGATGACTAGGTCACTGTCCACTGTATGGCTTCAAAAATAAAGTAAAAATATAAAAAATTGACCGCGACAGTTTTCACGATCAATTACTATGTAAAATCCGCCAGTCTGGACACTGGGTGGGCGGGGGTGCGGGAATGTCACAACGCACGGGCAATCGTACAGACCGGTTAAAATTGATTGCCTCTTCTTTTAATCGTTCTCAAATCAGAAGAAGATGCTTTTCCAATCTATGGATCGCTGATATTGCTCAAGTCTCTTGGCTTTACTTTGCTGGATGGGAATAATCTCCTAGACGCGACTGCGCATGCGTGTTCTTTGATTCCAAGGAAGTACCGTACCGTAAAAAACACTGCTTCGTATGAGCTAGCAATGGTTCTCAGAACTTGAGAATATGTTTGCACCTCTTTTGACTGATGCTGGTTCGGGATACTGCAGTGTCTGAGGCACGAGCCAAAGGTTCGTCTGATGAGATGATATATTGGATCAGTGGTGAATGTGAGATGTGATGAGGCAAAGTGTTTTTGAAGTGGCGCGTTTTCGAATTTGGTTTGGATAGAGTTTGGTGAATTCGCAAACTTATTCTCTCAACAAGTGAGCTTAGTCCAACAATCTTTTCTTTTCTCGTGTATGGGCTCTTAAGACTCGAGACCTTCTGCGAATATTCAGGGTCTTAACACAGACTATTCGCGTCGCAAAGTTATATCTGTTTGTAGAATGCGTTTGTAGAGCGCGTCTTGGAGTCGGAAAAGTAATTGATCCTTTGAAGGAGTCGAGAAATCGAAAGAAAGATCTAGATAGATCTTCTAGTATTCCATCAGATGTTAGTGATTTGTTTCCCTATCGTTGGTAGTTGATGGGAAAGGATATGCACACTTACATTGAGGTTGTAATTCGATCTTACGGGATTGAACTGACGTTGGAGTGAAGTTGTAGTTTTCAAGGTGACACGAAGGTTATTAAGATGCCTCGGAAGGAACCATGCGATTGCTGCAGGGCGGAGAAGAGATCTCGAGATGGAGGCTGCTTCTGGGCTGAACTAGAAGCTCGGGATACAATGCGGCAGGTACTCTTTCTTGATAGTTAATAATGCGCCGATGCCGATTTTATAGATTCGATGTAAGAAATAATGTACAATCAAGATGAAATTGGCCTGTTGATGTTCTTGAATTAGAAACCACAAATGATGAGCCAAGATATCAAAGCGTAGAGGCTATTGTTGGAGAGAAGACGGATGAGGAGTTTAGAGGATGAGATAGGGAAGGTTCATGTATCGTGAAAAAGAATGAGATGCTTTCGCTCGCTCTTTCTCTCTCTCTCTCTAGGTACTCACAGATGATTTTTAGTGGTTTAGCGTTGGGATGTGTGGATAAGGCGTAGAATTGTCAATGGACTTCTGCTTCTTTTTTTCTTCTCGAAAAAAGAGGGTGAGATATTTTGGGTCCCTGGGTATCTGGGTATCTGGGTGTCTAGGAAGGAGAATTGACAAGGAATGCGGAAATATTGAGAAAAGACTGGGAGTCTGGGAGCAATAGTTGAGGGAAGGGGTGGGTTGCAGAGATATTCGGGTTTCGAGGATCGAGGGGAGGGGGGAGGGGGAACTTGGGAAGATTGAGAGTGAGAGGGGGGGGGATTAATGGACTAGAAGCATAAGAAAAGGGTTCGAATCCTTCTTTTGGCCTTCTATTCGGCAATAGTGGGTGTATTACGAGGGTATTTAGAATTTTAGATGGATGTCGATGCTTTTTTTGTTTTTTTTTAATTTACAGGGGCTGATTAGGTTTTGCAGGCTTGGTTGATGGAGACCTTTTGGCAATCCTGGTTTGCTGGTACGATAAAAAGAAAAGTCGCTAAAAGCTTAAAACAGGGTGGTCAGAACTTTAGTCCTCGATTTACTGGGTATAGTCAGTCTCTATAGGGGAATTGGGAAGAGAGACTGGGAAGAAGCAGGGCAAGGGAAAAGAGAAAAAGAGGAAAAGATTCATGTCAAGAGTCAGGAATTGAGACTTGATGGAAGAATATAATAATAGATTGCTTGATTAGTCATGGATTTCTAGAGAACTGAGATGGTTGAAGAAAGAAGAAAGAAGAGAGAGAGAAAGAAGAAAAGGATGATGATGAAGACGACGATGAAGGAGAAGAAGAAGAAGTAGAAGAAGAAGAAGAAGAAGAACAAGTGGAAAAAGAAGTCGAAAAAGGCCAAGGACAGGACAACGGCACTTCTATTCGATCCGAGTACCTATGAATACACATGTCCGTCGGTCGATATCGCTTGGGAATATGCACATATTGATCAAGGACCAAATTGTGCTCTCTCTGTAATAGTATAATAATAAACAATATGTAGCAAAAGAGAGATGACTTGAACTCTGTCGATCAACCTCCACTTCTCACAGTCCAATGTCCAATGTCCAATATCCAATATCCAATGTCCCTCCAGTCACCAGTGTCCAATGTCCAGTGTCCACTTCTCATCCACTTTCTTTTAATATATGTAAATATTTACATACACTTGACTGGATGAAGATTTGCGACTGCAGAGGTAGGTAGACACTCGCTGACTTGCTAAGTTTCGTTTACAAGATCCCCTAGTTTACCCTGGTCACAACCGACTCAATCCTATCAATCCTGTCACCGCGATCTCCTCTTGACATAGGCACCAGCTAAAAGAAATCTACTGTACAACACATACTCACTCGCCATACGTTTGCTCTCAGGGGCTAATATCTGGAGCACATATGAACTTTGCCTCACGCTCTATCTATAACATACAGACCAAACACGCACGCCGATTGATCGCACGCGTTGGTTGCCACAGCTTCATGCCACTTTCACATCATTATACTTTCATTCAATCACATTAATGGCGGACCCCGAAGTAAGCTTGACAGGATAATGCTAACACCGGCTCAGTATCAAAGCTATTCCGAGCTTTCATTGCTCTCATGCCATTTTTCTCAATCGTGGTAAATTAGCTTTATTTACAATGTCCATGCCCATACCCAACCAATTGCCATTCATCTTGATTCTTCAAGATGAATGATGGGTGATGATCTAGTGACCAAGGACCACCCGGGGGTCCATCGCCATTATGCTCCCTCAATTAACGGTGCCCCACGCTACATGCTACATGCCACTCCCTACCTCTAAGCTGTCCGACCACCGCGTTTATCATTTGTGCTTGCAAGTTGCACGATTTGTGACCTCACAAGCGCTATGCTGTGCCAGGTATAGGTCAAGGGGCGTGAGTTAAGTTACAAGTGGTAAGGTACGCTGCCGCACTATGTCAATTACCCCGTAATGAGCCTATTGAAAACATCAGCCATCTCCTGGAGTGCTGGGAAGTTCCACCCTGGTAAACCTTGAGGCTCGAGCAGCCTCTTGATACTCGATAGTAGATAGTAGATACGTACCCTACACCGTCATAAAGTTTTACGGAGTCCGAACATGGTAATGATTGATGGGTGGAGCTAACTGTGCTAAAACTCCTAGAAGGCTAAGCCACAATGTGCCTGTGCCTGACTGCATTACTTTCCACGAGAATCTTAGGTAGGTCATTCCTAGATAATTTGTATACTTAACCGCCTTGTGAACAGTGACCTTGCATATCATTTAGTGCCACCGTCGTGTTCAACTAAGAACGGCACCGGTACGGTACAATCACTCACAGCTCGTTGACAGATATTATGAAAGAGATGCACTCACAATCCCGGATTAAGAAACTGTACGGAATGCGCTGATGATTCTTCAATAGCGTTTGAGAAGCGATCACTATCCTCGGTCCAATGCGAGACACGTGGGGCAGCTCGGACGAGTAAGAAAATGGTAGCAAATTCTGGGGGGGTTTTGAGATTTGGAAACTAGGAGGCGGTATAGAATAGTACCAGGGGGAGGGACAACTCTGGTCTACGTGCCCCTGAGCGGGAGAGGACCCGGAAGACCTTGAACATCATGCTCAAATACCGGTCTCGTGACTATTCTTTACTCAGATACACCGTAGAGCCGATCCGTAGATGATGCAGTCCCTTGCACGGCAGTCTTCATAAACAGAGGCTTCTGAAATTCCAACTGGTTAAGAAGCTGAAGAAGCTCGTAAACCCTATCAAAGTGCAGATAGGCGGACAGCATTCGAACGTATAGGTACTAGAGGACTCTTCTTAACTCGTATCAAAGGTCCAAACTGCATTTTATCATCAAAGGGTCTGAAGATCAAATATCCTGTGTAATGTGCGATGTGCGATGCATACTCTAGATTGCATAATATAGCGTCAAAGATTATGCTGTAGATGAAAGGGACAATCCTAGAGAAGTTGACGTATACACTGCCGGGGAAAGTTAACAAAGTGACGCCGATCAGCTGTTTTAGGAGCAATGAAGGGTGTTGTGTACATAAGTATTGCCAATAACCAATGTGATGCAATGCACTGAGAGATTGTAATATCAACATATATCATACATGGCACATGGAAACCACTTCATAAACTGGTGGCGTGATATGGAAAATCTACTTCTTCTTCCATACGGTTGGTAACTTGTAACTTGTAAGATGGCACTCTTATTGAGTTGCAAGGGGTCATCAAGTGAAGTAGCCACTGCCATTTCGGTTACAGTGATTATTCCTTGGAAATTGAACGGTGAACGGGCTTTTTGAGGGGGAGTTTGGTACAAACCTACATATCCATGCAGTCAGCTAGCTTATCAAAATCTTCTAGAAGGTTTCAAGATATTCTTTTCATCTAGAAAGCCGGCAAATGACTTGGTCAAAAGTCACCGTCAAAATTCCTTTTATCAATATCATGCTCTAATTCCCGTCTCTACCAAGCTTTGGCGATACATACGCTGTTTGTCTACCAACGCAAGTACCGGAACTTGCCCAAAGATATGGGAATAGTATCCTCTCTCTCGTGAGTTTCGTCCCTCCCCAGTCAGAATGGATACCGTAACTTGCTCAAGTCGATAATGCCCCGTTTCCCCTGTCTGCTACGTTCCGTCGGTCTCTTCCTTGGAGATTTGTCACATCCAATTCTATTGGTAATTGGCACCGGGGCCTCGGACAGAAGCTAAGTTCACTTACCCCCGGGAAGTATCTCGCATTTGGCTAAGTTTGTGCTTAGGACTCATAAGTATCACAGCTTTTTCAATCCTTCACTGCAAGGTGACCCCACCTACCTCACTATCCCAAGGGCGCTTCATCATACTGACCATGGAACCATGTTATTTCCTGCTAATAAAACGTGCAAACCTTGCCAAGTCGTCAGATCTAATTTCTATGTTACCAGAGGCCATGGCATTGGATTCGCTGGGTGAGCGACCGGGTCGCTTTATTATCCATGCGTTGTCTTTGCCATATAATCTTCCTCTACTACCGGAGACACTACACTGCAACAAGTACCATTTGGACTATCGCCCTCTTCCAAGTTTCTAATAAGGGATATCCGAAAATGATGATTGATTTTTCGGAGAAATCAAAAGTCTTTCAAGGATCTTGCTGAGAAGGGGATGTACGTTTGAGACATCGAGGAGATATGTGGTCGTCGATGTCAAATTGATTACGGTACATGCAGTATGTTGGTCCATTATTTTTCTACGTTATTAGCTCTCTGTGTCTTATCTTAGGATGAAACTTTCGCTGGATGGTAGCCTGATTGATGAACTACATGTTCAAGCGCTCACACGGTCAAGGGAAAGAGTGGGAAAGTACCTAGCTTTCTCATTACTAACCGCTAACGTTCCAGAAACGGAACATTACGCTTTCCTGGCACTTCAGACTTCCGATTTGACCAGGAATAGAAGATTGGGAACGCAACGATTCGTCAAGCTTCAAGGATGTGCCATCACAAGGCTTACAGCAATCTTTTTTTGACAGCCATTACTCGTGCTGCCACAAAGTAGGTATGCAACTCTACCGCTAGGAAAGCCAGGTTACTCCTGTCGTAGTTTACCATCCTGTGGTATGTGCATCTAGCTTCGGATTTGCATACTTTCCGGCCGCACGAGTACTCTAAATATATTGTTGGACCCGTATTAACTACAATACTAAGACGCTAGAAGCTTCATTAACGCCTTCTAGAACAAGGACATGAATATTTCACCCTCATATCGGAGACTTCGGATGCTATGGGGTCTTTATGGACTCAAGAATCATCATCATGCAACTTCAAAGCAAGGCGAGAGAAAGTAGAACAATTAAGAAACCGGTCAGACCGACCGGAACATGATGAGATATCCCGCATCGAATAGGTTACCAAGCCAAGTCATCAAAGTGCTTGGGCATGGCAGATGGGATCCTTGTCGCTTCCATATTCCATTGTCATTCTACAGGAAGTTTCAATAGATGACGTTGCATTGTCCTCTTATTCTTCACTAAATCTTCTTCTCGCTCTTGAATAATGGTTAAATTGATTGATTCCATTATTCAGCTACGACGTTGGGCCATAGAGAACCTGTCTTGCACGTTATGCAATGCTACCCTAGTAAAGTTTAATTTTTTTGATTTTTCAATACCAACTATGCTAATTACACTCTTGTTCCGCCTGTTGCATAGGCTAGCCTACCCTCCTGCCCTCATCTACCTAGGGCACATTCGGATCGATGCAATTCTGCAGGGCACAAGAATGCATACGACGTGGCCAATGCGTTGCGAGAACTTTGTTTCATACGGTAGATACTTTCCGATTCATACTCTTGGAGCACCGAATCAAAAGTAATCATTGGGCTGAAATTGCTGCGCCGCAAACAGTGATTAACGTGTATCAACCGTCCCGAAAACACTCTCTTTGGTTTAGGTATGCTATATTTGATTGACTGCAGCATTTACGAGGTAGGAATACTATTCTAGCGCCTCTACACCTCGTGGCATTTCTGGTTTTGGAACATTCTGATAGATCGCCGAGATTACATGCTCAGCAGATACGTCCAATGGGGAAGAGGCTGAAGAAGCACTGGCAAAAGAGTAGACAAAGTTGACTACTCATCCTTACCTATAGTTACATCAGTGCATTTAGCATGAGAACTAATAAACGGGAAGATGTCATACCCTTATGTTTTTCCCACAGCCGAAGAGCTTTTGCCAGTCAGTGGCGCATACCACGTCTTTCCCTTTCTGCTGAACAGTTCATACATCAAATTCCTTTGGGGGTAGATCATGGGCTTGTTTCACTCCACTAAAGGACGTCTATCCCACTTATGCGCCTAATGATGCTTCAAATACTCGCTTCATTGTCAAGACTGGGTTAATCCCTGAGAATTTCGATTCTAAGTTTTTGTCTCACCAGCAATATGCCTTGCTATTCGTGTCCTGAAGATTTGCAAAATGGATTTGCAAATGAAGGGAACATCCTATACTCTTTTGTATAGGAAGCATTACCGCAATGCGGCTTCTGTCGTGAGCTTTGATTTGAGATGCGATCCTGACTAGCACTCAGTCGCGTTTGGTCTCGAAATCACCACGTGGATCTCGAAGATTGAAGGAGCCTCGTTTCTTCTAGAGTATTTTACGTCGCGTGAGGCGGCTCGCATCAAGCCATATATCATGACCCTCGCTGAGATGAATGATTCAACAATTATAATATTTGTCACAATTATACACCGCCTTGAGGGTCAATATTGACGGCCTGAAGATCTACAAATCATAGGTCTCCGTCCCCAGAGATTGATCAGCGAGAATCGAAGTCCTCCACTATGGCTCACGACAATGAATCCGATTCCATTAGTTGCTTTAAATTGAGTAAATTTCATATATTTGCTTCTTTATTTCATCAATGAGGGGGATACCCTTGTGCCTCATGGTACTGTCATAAGACAGCTGAGTCCAGATACTTAGAAACCAAAAGATCAGTCCACTTTCTCTGTATTGCATTCACAGTTGCTGAGCTCAAAGTGGTTTCGGCTTGATCAGTAACCACAAAAGAAACGACTCAATCATGCAAATCCAAATACCAGTTGATCTGAGGTAGATCTTCAGGAAAAATCGAGGATCCCACCACTGACACCAAAATCAGAGTCTCACCATAGCACGGGGAGATAAGTTAGAACTGAGCTTGCTGTCATATAAAATTCTAACAACTCATCACGGGAATACAATAGTACTTCCGGGACACAACTAAAACTTTCACTATGTGTCAAGTAAAGGCATTTTTCTGCCTAACTTGGACTATTTCAATTGTGTGGGGAAATTTTTCGCAAATGCTTTCTTTTCTGTCTACTAAACATGGATTTGGCGATGAGTTCCCACTTAGTACGCAAACTAACAGCCTCAATATTGATGTGTAATTTTGTAAAAAGATGTGGCGTCGTTCATGCAGCGGTATGACTGGAGATGGTTTATAGAGTGTCGTGTACGGACGTAGGTTGGCTTTGAGGGAATAGCGGTGGGTGGGATGAATGGATGGTTACATGATCGCTGTAGCATGAGGTAAAATAATACGACTTGGACTTGACGGATTTCACAGCTATCTAAAATCCAACATCGGCGCTCTAGAATTTGCGTCATGGAGCAATCGATGAATCGATGAGAAGGGGATGGATATCCAACTTCCAATTTCGCAGCCATCCATGGTCATGCCTGACTATCAAACATCAATCTAAATTACCCACCCCCATTCTCAATTGACCATTTGTTCATCCATTCGCTCACTTTAATTTTCAACCGCGTACTGCGTTTGTGTAGTTGAGTCTTCCATCATGATTTATCGCATGTCTTCTGCATCCGCATTCCCAAAATTCCCCATCCATCTCGGCATTCGCTGGCTGCGCAGTGCATACATAGTGTAGTATAGTATAGTATAGTACGGATCCCCACGATCTGCAATGCCGTCGTCGTTCGTGGAGCGCGAACTCTCTGCTCGGATAGCTCATGGGCAGGTGCGGTGATGTGATGTGATGTGCTGTGCGATGATGTGCTGTGCATGGAATTTGCTTGTTGGCGTGGTGGGAGGGGATGGGATGGGATAGGATGGATAGGATGGATGGATGGGGCGCGGTAGGTACCGGATCAATCGGTAGGTGAATTGTGTGTGCGTGGTGGGTTGGGTTTGGATGGAGGGGAGATGGGAAGATCGTTGCTTGAGCTGTGCGTTTGGGGTGCGTAGGCGGTTGTATGTCGGGAGTTGGGGGGATGGGAATTGGGAATTGGGAAGTAAGGGGAGGCAAGGGAATGGTGAGAGATTAGTTGTTGGTGATAGTGATGATACCGGTGTTGGTATTGGTGGTTGTTGACTGAGATTGGGTCTGAGATTGAGGTAAGTGTATTTTGGGCTTGAGAAATGAGGAAGCTGGGGAGGTGTATATGTGTAGGTATGTATATATTTTCAGAATATTCAAGACAAAGCCTGATTTTTCGTTGGTGATGAGTAGTTTGGATGTTCAAGGAGACTGCAACCTGTCGATGGGTCTGGAGGGGCTTAGAGGTTATATTGTACTTGTGGTAGTTTTCAAGAGTGTATTTTGGGGCCAATGACATGACATGGTGTAGTAAGGTACGGTATGGCGTTGAAATTTTGCTATGCTATGGACTACATGATTACTCAGAGAATGAATGAGCTTGAATCTCTAAACTCACTGCAAACTCGATATAGAGATAGATTTTGACATGAGATCTCTCGAATCTAATTTTTCCCAAAACATTCTCAGTCAAGCAATGCTTTTGAGGCTTTATAGCCCCTCCATTTCCTGCGCGAATAGGCGATGTGGTATCGACATATTTACACTGTACAATCATTCACCTCTATCAAAATGCGAGATACTTTCATACGGAGAACAAGCTCCCATATCACACTAAACCGTATACTTGCATGTGTGAGACGATCCCCAATGCAAACCATACCTCGGTCTGCAGGACATGGCTGAGTGTGTGTACTCACTCGTGTCATGTCATCTCATTGTATGGAATATATTTCACCCATTGTCGTAATCACATGTCTTACTCGCGTTCATGCCGAGGATAGGGTCGACATTGCATATGTGTTAGTTTGCGGGGGGATGAATCATGTTGTGTGGATGATTGTGCTGCTGAATCGCGATTCATGTTCATCAATATGTATTGGTTGGCGACTGAGTCTGGAACGCGAGAAAAAAGTATGTGGCTTTTGTGTACTCACGGTATATGATCGAAGAGGTTCCCTGTTCACGTTGCGTTGCATCACAGTTCTGCAAGTCGGTTTTTTATTATTAAAAAAAAAGCCATGCATATATTCCTCCAATCGTTCATATCCGCCCAGCCTGTCTCGACAGAAGATACATCATGTAACCACTATCCGACAATGCTCAATAATCCTTGCTCCCACACCTTTGATTCCAATATTCAACGTTTACTATCGTTCTTGTGATTTTTACTCATCCCAATATCTAGAACTCTCGCTCCCGTACCCCATCTGCTTCCTCTTCTCCTCTTTCTCCCTCTCCTGCTTTCCTAGCTCATGGGTTCTAACTTCGTGAATGATCCGCACCTCATTATCGGGGTGCTCACTAGTATCGCTTCCGGCATGATAGCTCTCGCGTTTATTATCAGTGCTGTTATTTTCATAAAAGCTGTGACGACTGGCATCTGTACCATTAGTACTACGATCGCCTCTTTGCTCACGACCACTGGTAGCCGCCGTTGCGTGCTTGGTGTTCTCCTTGGATCTGGCTGCCTGCTGTACTGGTTTGTTCGAGCCCTTGCGTTTCTTCCTTATTGGAACCGATGGAGCCGGATTTTTGTCTTTTCTTGAGCTCCAGAAACCCATGTTCTTTGATTTCCTTGGGTAATAGAGGTTAGAGGATTTGGGGAGGTGAGGAATGATGATCGAGATTGTTGAGTGTGGGGATATGGATGGAGAGTGAAGCAGCGCTGAAATCGGTGTGATGGCACTAGATTTTCTGGAAATTGTAAAAGAACGGGCCGTCTCGTGTAAATATGGCGTTGTTGTATAATATATATCCTGGAATCTCGATTTAAGGTATTGTATTGATCCAGACCGGTACCAGGTTGAGATAGGACTTTCTAGGGGCAGTGTTCGTGTTGCGTGGAATGCTATACTGTGATTTTTCTAACAGATTCAGATTTCTACTCCATCAAAAACACGGAGCTTAGAAGCTTACTTACCAAGAAGTTGCTTGTTGAACAGACGTTAGTAAAGAACGAGACTATGAAGGAAATGGAACATGGACTAACATAAATAGACAAAAAGACAAGACTCACGTTATGGTTCGAGTCCACGATCAGCGAGACAGTCATATGAGTCTTGAGACTCATTTTGGACGGCCTCAAAGTCAAAGTCTATTTCATTGAGATGACTCCCATGGTTCAAAATCTGTATTTCGGATTGTTCATGATTGAATCTACAATCCAAAGCACAGGATTTTTTTTCTTTCGTTTTTCTCGGTAGTTAATTCAGACATAAGAACTTACTTCCTGCGTAGGTAGTGCCGACAACTAAACAAAAATCCAATTTCCTCTTTCAAAGCTAGTCATCCCAGCTATTCATTGGACCTTGGAGTATGAGAAGATGTCCACTGGGCATTATGAGCCCTTCATATATATTGCCAGGGAATTGTATAAACATAACCATAAATTTGGCACTTCTGATGATGCAGCAACAGCAATTTCGATATCGTTGCTTCCAAGAGTCGTGATTCATCTTTTAGAAAATGACACGAACGGTCGATGATGATACGAAGGAAATAACCTCGTCGATGGGCCAGAAAGCAATTTGAGTAGGTGACCGGCCACAGGAGGTTTATATCGACGGGACCATGACGCTTTGGAGACACCAGTCCATGACAAATCCTCCTAATTTCTTCCCAAAACGGAGTACTCTGAAGCAAAAAGAATAACACAATGAAGAACCTAAAATGCGAATTATCATACCACTAATTAAGTATGGCACCCAGCCATCGACTTGTAAAGCTTCAGTAGGAAGACGAGAATAAGTTGTAGCGCTGGCTGAACATGAAATTCGTCTTGGACTGATTGTGTTCACATCGCCATGTCTTATATATCACTAATTGTGTGCAAGTAAAAGGTGATGGCTGGTGAGGATATATTGAGGCTACTAATTTGAAGACAACTAGATACCATTTGACTAGATCAAAAGTATCACTTTAGGTTCGAGAAGCCTCATTCCCCTGAAACTACGCAGCAGTGTCATGCTTTAATCTTCACAAGAATATTGTTACCGCTTGGAACTGAGATGTATAGTGAAAAATCCTATCGCCTGCATGGGAAAGGCAGACACCGCCATTGATAGCTGAGACTAGCATATATATATATATACAAAAAGAAAGGCACATGAAAATAGAAATGTAATTACCTTAGAGACCACAAATCACAAGTACGGGCATGATCCGAGCAACGACATTCAATAGTGGACAGCGGGCGGAACGGGACTTGTTGACCTATTATCTGTGCCTTATCTATCCGAACAAGACTCGAATCTCTGAATGGATGAGAATCGTGCAATCGTTGATAGAGTTGAACACTAGTTTGCAGATTATTGAAAGTGCTGAACCCTCCTCGAGCCTCCTTGAGATATTAGCAAAGTGTTGCAAAGAGCTGCGCTCACACATGACTGCAATATACTCGAGTAGCATTCTTCTGTTATATTACCAACCACTTTGTATTTTAAACTTCATAGTGACCCAAATGAAGTGTAATCTTACATCAGTTTTCCGCGAAAAGACCTAAGGGTGCACTTATCAAGCGTTGCAGCGTATTGAAGAGGGCCATCGATCCAGGTCCAATGATCAACGGCCTTGGAGCTGATCAATTCACGTATCCAATGAAGATAACAGATACAATGCAGGACCACGGGCACCCACAAGCGGAGAAAAATGGGTGGCTCTCTTGATCTCTCTTTCTCTCCGGAGTCCGTAATAGCAATACTAGGAGTAGGAGACTAGTTTCGTCCATCCACCGAGCCACCATCGCACACAGGACAGGTTCTTTACTAAGTATTTCGTACATTAACCGTTAAGGAGGGGAAAAGCTAAATAAAGAATTGACTCGTAACTGGCGCGCAAATTGTTGAAGAAGGAATTTTAAAGAAGAATGCGCGCGCGTTTGAGAATGAAGTGACAATGCATATAACGCTTCTCAAGTCTCTCCATTCATACACCTCACAATAATGCCTCACATAATATTCTTCTTATCAATATAATTGATGAAAAAAACAAAGTTATAAAAAGTGATCGTCGATGAATTATCATAAAATTTCATCAAAAACCACAAAAGATACGAGGCACAGCAGCCTTTGACCCTTGCATGGAGACGTCGCTTGGGGGCTAAGCCAATACATTTTCTCGTAGGATTACCGTAGGATCAACAACTTCACTTGGAGACTTTCATTTCTTCGACTCTCTTTCCTCCGATCTTGGTCGAAATATGAGTGAACCATCATGCGTTACTCTCTCTTTCTTTCGGTGCTTCTGCCCCTCACATTCGCTCAATATCCACCTGTTTCAAACCTCACTAGAATAACGTCCCCAGTCGATGGGAATATCACCATCTCTTACAAAACACCACCAACAGGCACCTGCCAAACGGTTTTCGATTCTCAAGAACAATATACAGGTTGGGTTAATATACCGGGCAGTTATGCGACGAACACATTCTTTTGGTTTATCTCTGCGAGAGATCCCACAGATCAACTTACGATATGGCTGAATGGAGGGCCAGGCTCCAGCTCGATGATTGGACTTTTTAATGAGAATGGTCCTTGTGAGGTTATTGAAGTAGCACAAGGGAAGTTTGCGACGGAAGCTAGGGATTGGGGCTGGGATAGAGCTTCTAATATGCTATATATTGATCAGGTATGCAGCATCTTGAGTTTGTTTCTCTGTTTGATGGTTCTTTCAATGCGCACTTCTCGAGATTATCTTGTACCAATCGAGATACTCGATCTCAATTGGAATGAATGGATATCCGTTACAGTCTGCCAGGCTCTACACTCTCCAGTTATTCACGAGAGTGTTAGCCAAATGTCACTGTTCTGCCCATGAACGCGCCATACCAACTTCCACAAGCTGACGTTTACATGTGTAGCCCAATCAAGTTGGATTTTCATATGACACGCCCACTAATTGCTCTCTTGACCTTCTCACGTCCGATCTATATACTCCACAGCAGACTCTCCCAAATTCACAGCCCGCGGATACCTTCTTAAATGGAACGTTTAGCTCTCTGAACGTCAATAATACGGCCAACACTACTGAGATAGCGGGAATGGCTATATGGCACATGCTCCAAGGATTTCTTGGGGCCTTTCCACAATATGCTCCAAGTAATAGTTCTGCTATGAATATTCACTTGTTCGCAGAGAGTTATGGTGGAAAATATGGTCCAGCTTTCGCAACCCTTTGGGAAGAGCAGAACGAGAAGCGTGCAAACGGCACGTTATCTAAAAGCACAACCATTGACATTAAACTCAAATCACTCGGAATAGTCAATGGTTGTGTGGATGACCTGATTCAAGCCCCTTATTATCCTGATTTTGCAGTTAATAATACCTTCGGTCTCAGTGCTATCAATCCTACAAGGGCAAAATTGGCGACTGCTAACTTTTACGCTTCTGGTGGCTGTAAGGACCTAATTACACAATGTCGAGCTGCTGTGCAAAAGCAGGACCCTACAAATGAGGGCAATGTCTCAAGTGTTAACACTGCTTGTTCCAATGCATATAACAGTTGTTTGACGAACGTGCTGGAACCATATTATGACGCTGGGAGAAGTGTATATGATATTTCCCATAATCTACCTGATTCATTTCCACCCAGTACATACCTCGAATACCTCAATACCGCGGATTTTCAATCTGCTATTGGTTCACCAGTCAATTACACCGAGACAAATCTGCAAGTCGTTGCTGCTTTCACATCCACTGGCGACTATGAGCGTAAATCTTACGTACCAGAAATAGCAGCACTCGTAAATTCTGGAATTCATGTTGGGTTGATGTATGGTGATAGGGATTATATTTGTAATTGGCTTGGTGGTGAAGCTATATCTTTGGCTATTGCAGAACAAGTCTCTTCTGAATATGCCACCAAGTTTCCAGCCGCTGGCTATGCTCCTATCATAACTAATACTTCTTATATTGGCGGTGTTGTGAGGCAGTTTGGCAATCTCTCCTTTAGTCGCATATACGACGCAGGTCACAGTGTCCCGGCCTACCAACCCGAGACCGCATTCCAAGTTTTTGCCCGAATCATAATGGGTACCTCTCTCTCAACAGGAGAAACCATCAATTCATCAGTCTACAATACCACTGGTCCCCTGAATGCTACACATACTACAAGTCTCCCACCATCCCCAACAAACACATGCTACCTTCGGAATATTCCCGGAACATGTACGGAAGATGAACGGCAGATGATCATCGCTGGGAAGGGGGCGATTATTGATGGAGTACTTTATAGTGATTCCTCAGATTACAGTGCTCCGACTAGTACTATAACATCAGCAGGTTCTGGGACCGCTAAGTCTGCCTCAGTTACCACCACCACAGAAATCCTTACAGGCCTCTTCACTGCCACTGCTACACCTAGTCCTAGCAAATCTTTTGCGATTCCGGTAGCGAGATTGGATTTCGGGATGTTGTCGCTATTTGGCGCAATAGGATTCTCTTCTTTCTTCATCTGAGCATTATATACATGCATGTGAATAGATGTTTAATATTTTTCTCGTCCTTTTGAGCTGAATACACTATGCCATACTTACGGAAGACATTCATGGCCAGAAAAGCTCTGCAACACACAACAATTATACTCGACATTAGCGACATGGAAATCAGCATGGGAATCAGTGTGGACAATGGGCATTCATAATTGGCGCAATCATGAAGGCGCAATGGCCCCAATCGTAGCAGATCGGCAGCAATGATTAACTTGGCTAAATACTCGAAACGGCGTTATCATGGCGTTACAGCACTTTCACATCCACATCTACAGATGCTATAAATCTTCACTTCTTGGACCAAGGTCATTCAGTTACATGGATATATGTTCAACTGGTCACTTCTATGTCTATCCTATCGTTCCTTTCTCGTGACTATACGTACTACGATATGGAAATAGGGAAACGAATACAAAATAAAGAAGTGAGGAAAGAACAGAAGCAGTTCCTATTCTTTCGTCTGCTGTAGGTGGAGGACTTCTTGATCTGGTTGCTGCTCGGGGAATATGATGTTTTACATTTTATATTTATATCATCTGCATGGATTATTCATTATGGCTAACTGCCTGGGTAACTGAATAATTAGCTACCTAGCTAAAGCAAATATGGATGAATGAATAGTTGGATGGGACGGAATGGATTGGGATGGTCAAATGCATTATACCCTATGTATGCGTATCATTATTTTCTTTTTGAGAGAATGGGGAAAGGAGGATTTTACTACGGCGTTTTTTAACTTCTTCTCTTCTCTTCTCTTCTCTTCTCTTTGATTTTATTTTCTGGGTTCGTCTTGGGGTATTGGGTTTGCTCGGGGAATGAGAAGTGTGTGCGTGGATATTCGACGAGTATTCAAAAGGGTGGTAATGGTGTACTGAAGTGCGGTGAAGCGAGGAAAGGGGGGTGAGGGCAGAGAGAGGGAGAGGGAGAGAAAAGGAAGAAATTCTTGATTAATGATGGGGAGATAATGTGATGTGATAGATGGATGGATGGATAGATGGGTGTGTAGTAGTTGAGTTGAATACCTAAGCTACTTACCTGTCTACATACCTATCTGTCTATCTACAATGGAATGGAATGAAACGAAATGAGTATGCCCATAGATAGAAAAAAGTTTTAGTACATATATTTCAAACAACTACAACAACGTACGATCCGATTGATCTTGATCGATACCTAAATATTTGACTCGACACATCGAATCGAATACAAAATCCTACATCATCTAATTAGATTTATCGCTGTGACATACCACGGTAACATGCGCGTGACTATTTGTATGTCTTGTATTGTATTGTATGGTACTGCATGTATCTCTCTTGTTTCCTCCGTCCGCTCCCCCTCCCCCACCCAGAATTTAGATTAGCTATCTATGCATTTCTCCCATCCCTTCATCTAGTATTTCATCTCCAGTTTCTCAGAGGTCTCCGCTCCAGCTCTCAACCACGCCAATACACATCTTCAATCCCAATCCCGACCTCGATAGTTTTACGCACTTCATCAACAACATCCTCTAACAAACTTAAAGAAACCAACAAGATCACAGATGATGTGGCAAATAGAACATGATGAATTCATTTTCCACAGCTCGTAATTTATCGTAAATGCATCCATCACTCCCTGTGAAAAAAACGCCATGGTGATAGGGTATCAAGATCCGACGAAAGCGACCAAACAAAAAGAGAATCCCAGATAATTTTTTCCCCCTTGCAATGCACAAGACTATCTATCCCATCCCATCCCATTTTGTTCCAACCCAGCCCAAAAGTTCGCCATATTTTATTCTGCTTGCCATGCCAATGTATACAAAGAAAGAAATATAACCAGCCAAATCATAATCATGAATTCCCCGAAACGCCTCATAATGATTGTACAACCCATTTCAAAAAAGCAATTGAGCACGTATGAGAGTCAAGGAAAACATGTTCGAATGCCTCAGACACCGAAAAGAAAAGCCAGTTGCTTCTCGTCAAGTCTCCCCACGCTCTTCATAGCACCTTCGTCAAGTGCAGACTCTACCAAGCTCTTTTTCTGTTGTTGCAACTGCATGATACGATCTTCAACTGTTTCTTGTACTAAAATGCGATGAACCTGAACTGGTTTCATCTGACCAATGCGATAAGCACGATCGACCGCTTGCATCTCAATGAATGGATTCCAGAATGGATCGAGAATAATAACTCTAGATGCTGCGGTTAGGTTGAGTCCTGCATTGCCGGCCTTGAGAGAAATGAGCATGATATTACAATCCGGTTTGTCCTGGAACCGCTTGATTGCCTCGTCTCGACGTTTGGAATTGATACTTCCATCGTAGCGCTCGCATTCCCAACCCTTCTCTCCAATGGGCACCTGGAGGAGATCAAGAAATGTCACAAATTGACTGAAGACAATTGTCTTTTCACCTTCATTTTGAAAAATTTCAAGAAGTTCGACGCACTTATCGGCTTTTCCAGATGATTGCCAATTCTTTCGAAGATATCTCATGTACTTCTTGTGACCTGCAATAGATCGAGAAGCCTCTTTCTTCATCATGGCAATTGAAAGATGTTGCTTCTGCTTGTCAACCTCCTTCCCTTTGCCCTTATTTTTCTTCGCCTTTGTCTTAGATTTGGACTTCGATGTTGATTTTGATTTTGACTCGGATGTAGGATCCCTCGATGCTAAACCAATTTCATCGTTACCTTGCTCAGCCTCATCATCTTCGACCTCATCGGGGACTACGAAACCGTCTAAACTTCCATTCTCGTCAACATCATCAGATTTGGTATCAGAGTCGGATTCGGATTCGGTGTCGCTGTTACTATCATCACTACTTTCAACGGCATCGTCGACAGTCTCTTCCTCCTTGACTTCCGGCAATGGCATATGTGCCTTCTTGAAAATTGTGTAGTCGATAAGATTTGCCATGTCGAGCTTTCCACGACAACTTGGACATTTGAGGGCCATGGCACCATCATCATCGCCTCGCGCTGCCTGCTTGGCCTGCTCAGATAAAGCCATCAAACAATCGTGACAATTATCGTGTCCACAAGGGATGATTATACTGGGATTAGGAGTTGCATCGTAGCAGATATTACACTTGGGATGTTAGCAAAGATATCTCCAAATATATATTAATCAACTTACTTCGAACCCTCCATCTGCAGCAAGTAGTCTTGAGACAACATCTGGTTCAAGGGCCAATGCGCGATCAATCATCTGTTCCTCTGTGAGCTCTGCTGAACCCGCTGCGGCTTCTTCAAGATCAATAATCAGATGCGGATGGCAACAACATTGTCTGAGGCGAAGTAGCAAGACAAGGATATTCGAGTAATTCTTTCCAACAGTTCCAGCCTTCCTGTACTTATTGAATTGAAGTTGAGTCTTATCCTTAAGAGCTTGATAAAATTCCTGCTCGTCTTTGCTAAAAACAACATGATCGATATTTTCTACCTTTGGTGGTAGGTTAATAATCGGTTTTCCATCAATTTGAGATTTCTTCGTCCGACGGAGGAGAATGGCCTTCAAAACACCTTGCAGACGTTGCATGGTCTTTCTGAGATATTCCTCTGTATGTGAACCTCCTTTGGAGAGACAGCCGAAATCCTATCATTGTTTACAAAAAGGTCACCTTTATAAATAAGGTATACTGGATATACATACCTTTGTAAAAGCAGACCAATTGTTGTAAGGTCGAATGCGCAGAAATTTAATCAACGAATAAAGGTCGGTAATGTTGTTCATCATCGGTGTGCCGGTAAGGCAAAACCTAGTCAGCGCTCTTAGTCTACAAGCCGAAGCGGCTGATTTTGTGGCTTTGTTCTTGATGCTTTGCGCTTCATCGAGAATCACACGATAGAATCGGCTCCTAGGGCCCAAGAGCGGGAAATCCTTGACCAGCTGATTTGGGTCAGGCTCCGTGATACCGTTTTGTTTGCATTCTTCTTCGAATTTCACAAGTCGATTATACTCCGCAGCCAAAGTCCCGTAAGTTGTAAGGACTACATCATGTTTTCGGAGATCATCCCAAGTAGGTTTCTTGCTGTTTCCATGAGCCATGTAGACACTGGGTTCATGCGTTGGCAATGTCTTCGAAGCTATTTCGCTATTCCACTGGCGAAGGAGGGCAACAGGCGCAACTATAAGTGTAGTCTACATGCTATCAGAAGGCAGTAATGACACATCGTCAAAGAAAACATACCTTGCACGTACGGTCGATTGATGGTCGTGATAGAATGAGTGACAAAGTACTGATTGTCTTGCCTAGACCCATATCGTCTGCTAAGATCCCCCCCTTGTTACTGCCCTCCTCCATTTGTTTCAACCATGTTAAAGCAATTTTCTGGTGCTCATACTGATTACAAGTTAGCAACAAATCCTCAAAAGACGTAACGAAACCGTGACTCAACTAACCAACGGATATCTCAATCCTTCAGGTGTTCCCTCTCGGTCTTCTAACGGGATCTCGACCTCGGCTTTGATATTCTCCAACAGGTCTTTAATCTCCTTTTCAGTTTTTCTCGGATCATTGATGACATGCTCCATTCGTTCTGTCATCTGAGGGGCATATGCGAACGAAGGAGATAAAAAGCCAAGGTTCGATTCAACGTCCGAAAGATTGCCTCGATTACTGACTGTGCCTCGTAAGGAATTAAAATTAGTTGAACCCATACCGTGTTCTGGCATAGAATCGATATTGAAAGCCGAGCCTGGCCCATGCATACTGTTTTCGAGATGTGAAGAATGCATGCTTCCAGTTATTGATCCTGGAACAGTCCGAGGCATTGTGGAATTGGAATAACCGAGGGGATATGCCCCAGGCGAATTTGTATTATTGTAAGACATGGTAGAAGGTGTGCCGTTCATGGGGAAATCTGTATATCCAGCGTTCAATTCATTGTAGGAACTAAATGATTGACCCCTCTCCCACGAAGTTACATAATTATTCTGCTCTCCTACTCGACTTTCATAATTCATTCCATCGGCATGATTTCCTGTCATCCAAGTCGAGGTATTATTGATATTTCCACTTGGATTTTCCATTGCATTTGAAGAGTTTCTGGCCCAATTCTGTAAAGCGGAAACATCCTGTAAGCTGGTGTTTGAACGGCTAATAGCAGTATCTCCCAGAGCGCGGGTTTCTGATGAATAAGTTGGACCTGGCTGACCATAATAGTTGGTAGTCCTCGAAGTTGTGGCTTTCTGACGACCATTATCCTTGAATGCGGAAGGGTCGATGATTTCAATCGATGAATCACTAGCCACATCATCAATGTAAGTACCAGGCATCGTCGATTCTGGAAATGGGTTAAGATTGGAATTCGTAGCAGTAGAAGATCGTTCCTGGTGCATACCTGTAGTACCACCAGAGCCCCAGTCAACGAACCCTGAAGATGAAGGTTGAACATAAGGCGATGTTCGTGGATCGGCCTTGAGACTAGAACTTGAACCCTTTTTCCACGGAAGACTTCTACTTGAGGAACTGTTATTATTATGAAAGTCATAAGTGTTTGACATCGCGGAGGACTTGGCAGCTTGAGTGCCGTGAGAGGTAGAAGCCTGTGCGAGACTTCCGGAATGACCTCCGAACAGCCTGCTGAAAGCGGAAGGCTTCGAGCTAGTGATAGGCGTGTTTGAGACAGGGCTATTTGAGCTTGCAAGGCTACTAGCAAGCTCTGCATCTTGCCTCTCTCTTTGGAATTTTTGTTCCTCTTGCTTCTGGCGTTCGGTAAAGGTGGGATCGAACATTATTATATCATCATCCCTAAGAGTTAGACATATTAGTCTATGCGTTCTCTTATATTTTAGCATTGACGAAGGAACTATGGAATCAAGGGCGATGATAGAACGAGGGACAAACATAGTGAGGTCAAAGTATCCATCACCATTTGCATTATAACCATACCCTGAGCCTCCCGAAGGAGTTGTTGCACCTGTTGCAAAAGGACTCGGTGTTGTTCGCCGAGATTTGATTTCTTCGAAAGGGGCAACCGTATCTAAATGTTTGCTAAGAGTACGCTTTCGAGTAGGGAGGTCAGCTCGATGTGAGCCAGAACCAACCATCGAGGCTCCAGAACCAGGTGTCGAAGCTGTGGAGGATAATGATTCCATTGACTCGCCTTCTTTTTTGACTGCAGGAAAGTTAATTTCGATTTTCAAATTTGAGTTGAGATCTTGAGAAAAGCATGAATAAAATGTAGAAACTATTTCTCAACACTAGCAGAAGAAATAACGAAGGCGAACGAGGAACCGGAGTAAATCTAGTTTCCGTAGCCTCGTATCTAAAGAAATGAATCAGGATAAGACTGACATTGATAGCCAGCATTGCCTCCTCGCCCGACCGCGCTATTCATCTTCGAACGAGGTATATTGGATGGTCGTATGTAGGAGTTATTATGAGAAGTAGAGGAAGCTTGAGCGTGGGAGGAGGAAGCTTGAAGGGTGGAAAGTTTCTTTCTCAGAGTGGCAATCTCAGCCTCGATTTCTGCTCTGCGCGATGATTGATCTCCCGAGGAATCGTTCAAAGAAACTAGATAAACTTGCTGAAGGGTTATTTCATCCGTAAGATTTGCAATGGCTGCGAGAGAATCAGCAGGCGATGGAGATTGCTGTGCCATGGTGAATGCAGGATTCCCTAATGTGTCGGAGAATTTGATGAAAAGTGCAATGCACTGAAAGGCTTTTCAAAACAGTTGGTAGGTATTTTATGCGATTACCCGCGAGACCATACGGTAGGTGGGAAGCCGTGGGTTTTTGTAGTACAAGTTAGCAATTAAAAGAACATTACGTATTTTCAAAAAACCCAGGAAAGAACCAATGTGAAGGAATGAAGAGAAGGGGAAAATGGGGTCCAAAGATTGAAGATATTAGAATGATCTAGAGTTTTGAGATTCGAGATGAAGGAAAATTATTGAGAGAGTTGAGTCGATGACATAGAGAGTTGTGGAGTTGTAGAGTTGTAGTGGAGCTTGGGGTGATTTACTAGGGAATTAGTGGAATTAGTAGGTCTCTGGCTAGTGATGAACCTTCTCTAGTACGGTCGCGTTGCTTGTTAGGGTTTGGATTGAGAGATCAACCCCACCAAACGAATGCAGGAACACTCTTATCGATTAGGGAGGGGGAAACTGGAGATGGAGATGAAGATGGAGATGAAGATGGAGATGAAGATGGAGATGAAGATGAGGACGAAGATGAGGACGAGGATGAGGATGAGGATGAACACGAAGATGAGAATGAAGATGGGGATGAAGCTGAAGATGTAGATAGATAGAGCCACTTAATCTACCTAGATACCTCTAGTCTACCCAGGGACCGAATGAGAACTTGGAAAGATGGACGGATGGAAAGGTTGTCAACATTTATCTTACTACATTGATTCATTTCATCATTCACTTCCATATCGTGGGTAGTACATACGAGAGGTATGATACTATAATAAATAACCTGTAGCACAGCAGCCCATCTACCTAGGTAGGTTTATGGAAAAAGTTAGATACCTGCTACTAGGTATCTCTCTATCGTATTGCACCCATCACATCACAACTTTCTCCCATATCGTACCGTCGAGGGGCAGCCTTATGAGAAGGTTTCCTGTTTCTGGTTCTACCATACTAGGTACTAATTACATTACCACCCCAACCCAGCAACTGCGAATGTCAGTAGATCTTCAGCTCGATGCCCATCAGCCCAATCTTCAAGGAGTCTAACGATGCTGAAAATGTCTCGTTACATATATCTGGACCTTCCTATAACCTTATTTCACGCTTTGATCAAAACGCCGTTACATCTATTGGTCAACGTCGGGAAAAGTCTGATAGCTGTAACTTTGATAGAATTATTATTATTTCATGAACACCTCTGATACGTGGGTTGGGTATATTTTGAACAGATAACCTAGGTACCAACTATAGATACTAGTAAGTAGGTAGTTTATCTTGTCAAAAAGCTTAGTATCTACCTACTTTAGCTTTGATGAACGGATTTCTGTATGTACTCGGCAGTTACCTCTCTAAGTACTCCTTCAATGTCTCGAAGTTTGTAGTACGAAAGAAAAAAACCCCTTGATAATTTTCATATATACTCAAGTGTCTTCGCGATACCATTTCATCCTTAAACCCCTACATTCTGAGTTCCGTCAGATCAAAGGATAGGTTGAGGGTAGACTGTCTTTGATGGTCACCTATCCAGATAAATAGCAGGCTAAAGGTTCGACCATCATACCCGTCCTGGCCAACTTCATTCTTCCCCGAACCTACCTACCCAGTATGAATAGCGAACTCCTAACGATGATCCGTCGATCTTCACTGCTGCAAGCCAAGTTATCGTAAGGTTCCAGGTATATTAACGGAGCCTCACATACCCCAATAGCCGTTATTGAGCCTTACAACCTCTGAGCTAATACTTCTAATACTTCTTTCGACGGCATAAAAAGTATTCAAGTCATGAGGGTAAATGTTTCATTTCGACAAAAGGAAACCCCAAAAATAGAATTCAGACAATCAAGACAAATTCTTGTTCTGAACTCTCATCCGAAGAAAAGACCGTTCATCCCTTCTCATTCTTATGGTCAGCAAGCGACGAAACCAAGTATATTTTGTATTTTGAATTCTGAATTCTAGACCCCACCTGAATCCATCGACATCACATCACATTTTGGTATCACAAGAACAGAGCACGAGAGAAGAAGAGACAGACGACTCAAAAGTCAATGAATAAACCAGTCAGCCCATGTTTCTCACTAGGCGTACCTAGGTAGATACTAAATGCTTACCGTTGGATACAACCCAAATCCTCAGCCAAGAAGGCAGCACTCCCCATCTATGACTCTGATGTTGCTGTCGATAGAGCGAAATTGCAAGTAGGCTGTGGTTTGTGGCTCATATATGTCAAGAGCAGACTCTTTACCATACCTTGGCGGTATCTGTAACCAAAAATTGAACCTTTGCTGCTCCACTCCAAGTCAAGTCTCAAGTCAGTACAGTCCTGCGTCCAACGGGTGGTCCGCTGCGGGAGTGCCCAGGTCGCCAGACCAACAAATGGTTCATCAGTCTAAAGAGGGACTCAGCCTCTCTTTTCTCTCTCCACTACCAACTAAAGCATGAAGTGAAACGCTTTTACTGAACTAGGTACTGACGAAGGAATGTGCATGCAAGAAGAAAGATACAACTGTCCTTGTAGGATTTATCCACCATCCAAATAGGAGATATCTTCAATTACATGTGATGTTGGCGGCAATTATGTTCACCTAATTCGGTTTTCAAGCGCAGCGCTTTTGAGACCCTCGATCCAAAATTCCACAACTTAGTTGGAACGAATCATAATCTTCGATTTTGCATCTTTTCTGGATTGAAGATTGGAAGCACGCTGTTGAAGGACGGTTTGAAGGGCGGCTCACTAGACCTTCAAGTCGACCTCCTTCTTTAGAGCCAGGAAGTAGAGCCGCTGTCGGTGACCAACAGACCCATTTTGAAGCTTACTAGAATGAATACAACTATCTCTCTATGTGACTGACTTATTACAACCCTTCCTTCTGACTTTTTATTAACCTCATGATCTTTTCTTTCCCTGGCTTTTCTTCTTCACACTACTTCTCCTCCTCCTCCTCCTCCTCCTCCCTCCTCCCTGCTACCACCTCGAATATATTGTATCAGAAAGCACCAGGAACTTTGGGCTCAAACCATCATCATCAACCCAACCATCGTACTCTCAAGGAATAACCTTACCCCATTCACATTATACTTTCTCATTCACCGACCTCTTTCTTTAATTTTCGATCTTGTTTTTGCATACGTTGTCACGAATATCACGAGTTTATACGAATTTCTTTCCATTTCTTTTTCGAATTTCCGTCCTCGAATCATTTACCCTAGACGTGTGGTGGTGTTTAACCCTCCAATCCATTCCACCTTCAATTTACTCCAAATTCCAACGTATCAACCATTCCTGGTGTGGATATCTGCACAATTACATCAGACTTGAATTGGACCGAGTAAACCCTCCCGGGACCTTGATATCTATTCAATCGTGTTGAATCTTTATTTACCCCCGTCCAGTCCAGTCCAGTCCAAGAATTCATTGCCAGCCAGCCAATTAAATGAAATAGAAAATCTACCAGTTTTCCATATTTCATATTTCATATCTTATTGCGGGAAACGAAAGATTGGAAAAGAAGTGCAAAGAGGAGAGAAGAGAGAGATAGGACACGAGAGAAAATAAGGAAGGAAAAGAGAAGAGAAGAGAAGAGAAGAAAAGAAAAGAAAAGAAAAGAAAAGAGGATCTTTCTATCATCTTCTTCTCCATTTTTCAACCTGTGACAACAAAGTATTCACAACTTCAATCAATATCTAGATACCTACCTACCTAGGTTGATTGATTGATCGATTGATTGATTGAACGATTGGTATTCTTATTACGGATTACATGCAAAATCCCCCACCAACAATTTCAGCTTTCTATCGCTTCTAGATCTCACCACAATCGAGGAAAAGTCAAGGAAAAGAGGAAAATCCCACTTCAAAGTCATTTTTTCCCAAAATTCGAACCCACCAACAAAGATCTCTTTCCTGCTCACCTCCCCCACCTTGATTCAAGACTTGATTGACTCTTGGAGTCTGATTGATCTCATTTATTCACCGGTAAAACATCTCCATCCAAGCTGGGCACCGGGGCAATCGACCGGGATTGGATTTACGAAACCTTACACACCATACACCCTGCGCACCTTACACACCTTGCACACCTCTTCAACTTTATTCACGAGCCAATTCCAGATACCCAAATCAGCCCAACCGACGCAAGCCCCTCCAGTAGCTCGTCATCCCATCTATTCATTTCTATTACCTTCATTCAATACCACCACCACCACCACCACCACCACCTAACACCTCCTCCACCATCATTGTCCATTATACAAAACCCGTCCATCTTCCAGCCTCGTCATTTTTCTTCTTTTTGATTTTTCTCTCACTTGGCTTCTTCGGTTTCACATCTACCAACCACGTACCCCCATCTACTCTTTGCGTAGATACCTAACCGATTCACATCTCACATACGTTGCTGTATTCTCGACATAATTAAAACACTGCACCATTTCGAATACAAACAAACGCTCTCAATAAGTATCTTGTCCATACAATCAACAATACACGCAACCAAACATGTCTCGACATGGCGCCCCGTCTCGAGTGACGGAATTTGATGAGCGTGATACTTATTATCGAGGGACAGCTCCACCACCAGCTCAAGTTCGAGTAAGAGAGCGTGATCACGAAGAGACTATTGACTTCAGTGCCAGAAGAGGTCCAGAAAGACCTCGAAGACGTTCATTGGATTTCTTACGAGATGATTACACGCGATCAGAACCAGGTCAAATGGTCGTAAGAGAACGCGAAAGAGAAACATTTAATGACGGTCCACTTGTGCGACGAGCAAGATCTCCCTCTCCTCCACGATTTCGTGAGAGAATTGTAAGAAGTGAGGTTGGAGTACGAGAGCCGTCTCCACCAGCGGAGAGAATCCGAACAAGAATTGTTGAGAGAGAAAAGGAAACTCCAAGATCTCCATCACCCCCACCACAACTTCGCGCACGAGTTATAGAGACAAGACAAAGGTTCAGAGAGCGTTCGCCATCTCCTCCAGCTCCTTCTCCAGTCCGCATTCGTGAGAGAATTATTGAGCGTGAAAGAGAAAGAGAGAGAACCCCTTCCCCACCACCACAAGTTGAGAGAATTCACACCCGAATTGTTGAAAGAGAGAGAGAAAGAGAACCCTCTCCATCACCATCTCCCCCACCAACCCCACCACCAGAGATTATTCGAGCACCACCCATTCACCGAGAAATTATTACACATCATCGTCATATTGATCACGGTAAGTTCAACTAGCATTCCCACGATAATTATAGTTTACCCTTACTGATTATTAAATAAGGTTTCGAAAGAGCGCCAGCTCCAAGTCCACCCCCACCTCCCCGTCGTGCCCACACCCCTGCACCACCAAAAACCGAAAAGACTGAAATCGACATTTATCGTTCCGGTAACAATACTGAAGTTGATATCACAAAAACCAAAACCAGTGGTCGCGAAAAGCCTAAATCACCCCCTCCACGAAGAGAATATTATGATGATTCCATCTTATATGAGCAAGAGCGTGATAAGCTACGTGTTAGAGATACCCGCATTGATCTCAGCAGGAGAAGAAGTTTGAGTGCTCGTCCTGATAAGGAGAGAGTAAATCTCGATATCCGAGATGAAGATGAAGCTGATTTCTACGCCCGTAAGGTTCAAGAGAGAGCCGTTATTGGTGAAGCATTCAACGGCGCCACAAAAGATTGGTCAATCATCGATGTTCCTCCTGGAACTGAGAGGATCCAACTAGATGGTGTCGGGGGTGGAAGTCAAGAAATCACTTGGCAGAGATACAATGGTGTACGACGAAGCAAGTTCAATCCTGAGCGTGAGCACAAGAGAGAAGAACCTGAACGTGTCGAGAAGAGAATTGAGATCCGTGAACGTGAGCGAGAAGGTCCTAATCGCACAACTGAGCATATCGAGATTCGTGAGCGTCAAAGTGCTGCACCTTCTCCACGCGAATCGTCAACCACTATTGACATCGATATCTCTAACTCTAGCAGTCGTAAGCCACGAAGCCATGCCAGTGGACCAACATACGAGAGAGAAAGAGAATACGAGCGTGTTGAGGAAAGCTCCGATCGTCAAGTTGGCTTCCCATTACCTCGTGGTCCACCAAAAAGTAGAATGGGTGATTTGTGGACTGAAATCACCAAGGACTTGGTAGCTAAGGAGGCTATCGAGGAACTTGGTTATGATTATGAAGAAACAGAATTCTTCTATTACATTCTTCAATATCTCAGATACGTAAGTTTTCTCCCTGCCTTACTTACATTCCTCGGAGAATATACTAACAACCCTCTAGCAAGATGTCGAGGAACTCGTTGCCCTCTCCGAAACCGTCCGCCGTGAAAGACAAGATCGCATCCGTGAAATCGAACGTGAACGCATTCGCATTGAACGTCGTGAGAAAGAACGCGATGATTGGGAGCGAGCAGAGCGAAGAAGAGAAAGAGATAGTGGCTACGATGATGAGCGAATCATCGAGAGAGAAATCATCTGGGATGATCATAGAAGACGCGAGAGACCTAGCAGACGTTGGTAATTCTTTTCCTATCGCTAGGATTCAATTATCAATGTGAGCCGGTCGATCGAAAGAATCGAAATTTCACAGGGAAATCGCAGACGAAGACGAGAAGAGAAAGCGGAAAGAGAAAAAAAAAATAAACCCAATTCTCTACGAATATGATGAAATGAACCGACGAAACGAACGACAGATGAACCAAAATACGACGTCACGGCTGCTACATAATGATATTTGCGCTTGTACTTGCACCTAGCATTGACTCCCTCCTCATATAGCGCTCCTGCATTTCTTCATTCCTTCTTGTTTCTTTTATTAATTTCTTTTCGATTGATCGATTCGGTCTCTCACTGCGGGGATGAGTGGGAAGTGTCTTCTATCTATTCCTGGATCATTCTTGTTATCTTACCTACATACATACCTCATATTCATCACCGTTCCTTCGTCCAGAAGAAAGGTACTACGTGTTTATTGGCATGGATATGGATGGATAGATAGATACACAAGATTTTCTCGGTGGAGGGATGGAAAGAATGGATGGGAATGATGGATGGATGGATGGATGGATGGGCTTAGTTGGTTTATTTTCTTGTGTTTTCCTTTTCTTTTACTCTTTTTTGTTCCTCCTCTTTGGTTGCGTGTGTTTCTCAATGGATTGTATTTGATTGCTCGTTTTTATTTACTTATGTGTGTTCGGGAGGGGTAGGACGGTTTGAAATGAAAGAGGGAAGGAGATATGTGTGTGGCAGACGGGCAGGCAGGCATACTTTTAACGAATGATTATGAAAATGAAAATATGATTGATACACTTTGATGCGATTGATTTTTTCATTTTTTTTTTTTTTTTTTTTCATTAGATAGGGCTTGAATGGATGGGATAATGTGAGATGGTGTTTCTTATCTTCTTGCTAGAGATATGAGTGATTGAGTGGATTAATATCACATAAACCTAAGAATATATCTTCCCTCCTCCTTTCAATCCCATCTCTTCCATTTCCTAGTCATAGAAATCATAATCTTCAAAACGTCCACTTCCAAACTTCATCTTCATCTTCATCAACTCTACCACAAGCATCGATTCAATTACCCCCTCCCTCCCCTCTTCCTCACCCGTTCAAAACTCTCCCTCGCCTCTCCCTATCTTCGGTGACTTTCCTTTCCTCCTTCCCTCTACCCATCAAGTTCCCAGGTATAGCATAGCATATCCCTAGACAGATCCCCCACATAACTCCCTAAAACTTCGGAATAAACATTGGAGTATTCTCCTTCCACTCCTTGTAGTCTTTTCGATGACCGTATTTCTTATCATACTATTTTTTGGACGGGGTGCGAGTTAGTTTACGTTTCTTTTTCTTTTCTTGTTCTCTCTTTTCTTGCAAGGTTTATCTTCTTCTCCTTTATCGATTTCCATTTTCTGCGTCTAATATATGGAGCACTCCAGATATTTGAGATGGCAGCGCTTCTAGTCTCTGTCTGGCACCGAGGGGCTTCATTATCTGAGATAGACTCTCCTCAATGAAGCTCTAGGCATGGCACTTGCACTCGCAAGTGTTCCAAGCTGTGAACAGTTTCCCTTGCACTTCAGCAGAATAGGTAAGGAGGGAGAGATGCGTTTCTCGCAAAAGGTTCTTTCACCTGAGTATGCAGGTAAGATCTCATTATCTTCTCACCCAGTCTCCCTTTCCACCAGATGCACACCACATCAACAACACCACACCACCAAAAACAAACAACAAAAGAGATGATCAACATACCTTCCCCTCACTCAACGGTACCCCACTAACCTTCAACAACAAAAAGCTCACAAAAGCCGGACTAACTCCCGCAATACCCACTCCTAAAGCTTTTCCCCATACCCCACTCGTGCCCATCCCCAACTGACCTACTCGCCCGGTAAGCACACCCGCACTCAAAACCGCAATTCCGGTCCACAAAGTTGCTTCTCCGAAATAATTGGGGTGTCTACTTTTACTCCACAGACCACTAGTGAGAAAATCCTCATCATGCTCTTTTCTCTTCTTCGCGGCGACCCAGGCGGATTTTTGGCGATCGGCGACGATTTCAAAGGAGAGACCGCCGGCGAAGAGGAGAAGTCCGATGATATCGGTTAGCATGAGAGTGGGGAGGGTGGAGAGAAGAGGATGTGGGATAGAGTTAAGGGCGAGGACGGGGAGACAGCAAAGGGACACCCAAGTTGCTTGGGCGAAGAAGGCGCCAAAGAATTTAGTAGGTGACTTTTTGATTTCGTCGACTGGGAGGGTGTTAGTCAGGTTGTTGAAGGAGTGGGGGAAGGAAGATATAAAATGAAGAGGTAGATATGTGCATAAGTATAAGAGAGGGGGGAGCGGAATTGGAATATGACTTCTCTTCTCGCCCCTCATACATCATAACCAAGAAACGCAGTACAAAAGCAAACCCACAGCGAGAATCATGACCATCCTCCATTATTCTCTTGAAGAGATAACTACCAACTATTTTCTCACAATGTTAGTAACGTGACACAATACAACATACTCCCAAGAAACAAACAATCTCGACTTGTAACACTCATCTCATGAATTACCCCAACCATCAAATAGAGCAGAGCAGCAAACCAAAGACAAAAATAGAAATCAAAGAATAACATACGCCTCGTAGCCCAAATCCCCACGGCCGCACTCAAAACTACCTGTCTCCAATTCAACGCATTGGCACCTCCCGTTCCGGTAAATGCTTCGAGGAGTTTCGGCCACTATTTTCGTAACAGGTTAGTTTTTGATCCACGACCTAGTAATTTACTCTTCTTTTCCTTCCGTTTCCCCCTCGCCTCGCCTCTCCTCCCTCATACACACAAAACTAATCCCCGTCCCAAAAGAAGACAATCCCAAGAACCCCCAAATACAGAAGAAGAAAGAAAGAAAGAAAGAAGACTCACCTCCACACCCCCCTTCCCCTTCCCCAACACCTCCGCCGCCGCCCTCGCCCTCACCGTCGGCAAGTAAAGCGAAAGAGCCGTCACACTCAAATAGGTCAAACTGCCACTCAAATCATAGAAGCGTTCGGACTGGGCCGCGATACTCGGGATTGCGACGGCCGCCTGCAGGAGGTAGGCTGCGCCGACGGCAGGGACCAGCGTGCGGAGGAAGGGAGAGCGGAAATTGGTGAGGAGGAGGAGGGTTTGTGCTAGTGTCATTTTTGATGAGGTTTGGATGTGAGAAGAGCAGGAGAGGGAATTGTATGTAGGTAGGTATGTGAGGGAGGATGTGAAGATGGTGTAATGCGATGAGATGGGATGAGATGGGATAAGGTGGGATAATAGTCCTTAATCTTTCAATCTTTTAAGCTTCACTCTATCTCTATCAATTCCATAAACACCAGTCAGTACAGGAATAGAAAACAAGATATCAAAATATCACAGATCTGAAATAACCCAATGGTAAACCAATAAAACCATCCAATAAAGAACCAAGTAATATACTATAAATTCCCCCTCCCCCCTCCTTCCCTAATTCCCTCTTCCCCTCACTCCTTCCCCTCTAACCTAATGTAGCCTCCCTCTTCGTATTTCATCAAACTACCACATCACACATATTTAACATATGTAATGACGACATAGACTTTTTCGCTCCCTTCACCTGGATTTCTGCCCATTTTTTCAGGCCAACTCAAATTCCTAATTCCTAATTCATAAATTCACAATTGATCGACATAAATATCGATTTTTAACTTCACCATCGGAAAACGGCTTTTTGCATTAAATATTCAATAAAGAATTTATTCCCCTGACGATCGACTTTTTTTAGTGTCGATCAAACCCGAGGATCACTTGTCAATTTATTAGTCAATTCATTTTGACCTCACTGCCAAAAAAGTGAAGCATGATATGGTAAAAAGAAAAATTAAAGAAAACTTCAAAAAAAACATGAATGTATCGTCAATTCTCAATCATTAATTCAATTCTCTTCTCTTCTTGTTTTTGTCTCCATCTATCTACTCCATTGCTTTCTTCCATCTTCTCATCTTCCCTCCATCACTGTGCCATGACTTCCATCCATCCCAATCATATACACCCCAATCCATTTCACCCATACCCATTCATCAATCATCTAATTATTAATATTATAGTAATCGCATTTCCCGACCACTTTGTTCTCTTTCATCCCATCCATCCACAGCTTTGAACCACAAAACACAAACCTCAACGCAGATCTGTATCTGTATTTGGATTTGCATCTGTAACAAATCATTGTCCTTCTCTAGACGCCTTAACGAGTGTTTTTGTTATTCCCACTCCCCAATACCATCAATCAGTGGAATCAAATCAATCATCCACCAAAAATATTCCTCATAAAAACTGGTCATCTGAAAAAAACCAAATCATAGAAGAGGAAAAATGTATAAATGAATAGAAAAAAATCAAAAAAGGCGATGGCAAGGGGTATCTTAACGATATGCCGCGCCAAATGAATTAACAGAAAAGAAAAAAGCACCGGACAAGAACGTAATGTACATAAGTTATTCATAAAGTGGGATAAAACCCATCAACGCAAAGGTTCTTTGACATCTGCTACACCATTGGCGATGACTTCTCTCAACGACCAGCGTGGGGGCTTAACAACTCCTTGAAGACCGTTTGCCCTTTGCCATTCCTTTTCCATTTCAGGTGTAACACCATCAGGTAAATGTTCTGCACCACCGGCTACACCAGTGGAGAACTTGAGCTGAAGTACGTCTCCAACCTCGTCGCAAGCAGCCAAGATACGATCCATATCATCCTTGTTGTGGGCTGCGGAAACACAGAAGCGGGCACGAGAAGAGATAAGTGGCGTGGCGGGATAACCGACAATGACGACGGAAATCTTTCTTCGAAGCATTTCATGGGAGAAAGCAGGCATCTTGGCGGGGTTGTACAAAACAATTGGGATAATTGGTGAATCATCATGACCGTAGACGATAAAGCCGAGGCGCTTCAATCCCAATCGGAGATATCTCGAGTTGAATGCAATTCGTTGTAATCTCTCCTCACCCTGACCAGGAGCGATTTCTCCAGAGATGATTTTCAAAGCGCTGAGAATTTGCATCAAAACTGGTGGGGTAGGTGATTCACCATACATGGTTGCCGCGTTTGTTTGCCTTAATTTATCAATGATATGTTTTTCACCAGAGATATAACCTCCGTTAGCACCGAAAGATTTGGTAAGAGTACCCATAAGGATATCAATCTCGGCAGGATCAATTCCAAAGTAATCGCATACTCCACGACCGTGAGGACCCATAGCACCAATAGAATGAGCCTCATCGACGAAAAGGTTGAACTTGTACTTCTTCTTGAGAGCCAAGACTCCTGGTAAGTTAACCATTGTACCTTCCATGGAGTATAAACCTTCAACTACAACCAAAATCTTCTTCCATGGTCGATGAGTTCTAGGTTGACCTTGAGAGATGACTTCCCGGAGGAGTCTTTCCAAATCATTCATATCATTGTGCTTGAAGGACATGATCATAGCTCTTGAAAGACGTGCACCAATACGGATAGAAGCGTGATTCAATTCATCGGAAATAATGAGTGAGCCCTTTCCAACCAAAGCTGGGAAAGCAGTTGCGTTTGTAGCGAAACCCATTGAGAATACCATTGCAGCTGGTTTTCCAACAAACTTGGCAATTCTCTCTTCGACCTCCAAGGCCAAATCTGAAGTACCGGCGTCTGCTCGAGGACTTGCAGAGCTGATTCCGTATTTCTTGATCGTCTCTTCAACTGCGTCTGCGCATGGTCCTTCTGACTGTGCAAATCCGAGATAGTTATAAGAACTCAAATTCAAGGTTTCTGTGTACGTGCCGGTATATTGATAGTTCTTGTTGAAATCATCAGTCTTTCGGTCAATAAGAGTAATGTATCTACCAGGGACTCCAGTAATTGGACGAGCGAAACAATCATCAATACGCAACTTCAATCTGCGAACATAGAAATTGTCAAAATCACTGTTGAGGGCGGCGTAGCCATTGGCAGCAGTGAGATGTCGGTAGGCTTCAGGCTTGAATCTTTTTCCAAAGAAATCCCGAACATGTCCGAATATGATCAAGACCAAGTAACTTATGTATGTAGTAAGAAGATAATAGTATGGTGGTTCGTCCTCGACTGGATCTTCAAGGACTCCATGATGCTGACTGACATATTTATGACTTGGGTGGTTCAATGGACCAAATTGTGCCTCTCTTCTTGCTTGTAACTTTGCCTCTGCGACGGAAGGTGGTTGAAAAAGTGTCGTAGGTGGTTCATCCATGTTTACCTCACCAGCCTTTGCAGTGGAGAGAGAAATTGTGGGAAGAGATAAAGATGCTGGACTGGGCGATGGGTTATCCAGTAGTCGCTGTTGTTGTGCGGCAACAGCAGAAAGGAGGGCCGCCTGAGCAGATTGTTGTTCCTTGCTCTTTGGTGAAGAGGTGAAGAAATTGGTCAATCTGTTACCCTTTGAGGTCGACGGCCTACGAGCTGCAGGTTTGTCGGATTGCGGTGTAATAGCCGCAGGCGTGATAGAACTAGCGAACGGATTTCGAGGAAGTCTTTGAGGCATCGTGTTCATGAATCAAATACCCTGCTCGAAGCAGATTAGAGTATGTAGTGTTGGGGTTGGAAGCGTAGACTGAATGGAAGTCGTATGCCGATGTTTCTCCAACGATCTGGAGACCTTTGTTTATTGACTTGTGAGATGATTGACTCGAAGGGATATAGAGGGATAGATATCGTAGATCAATAAGGGGTATTCGTAGTCTGTGGGCTATGACGAAGGTGGTTGGCAGATTATTTAACGACGAAGTTCTAGGATGAGGATTTAATATCAGTAACGTGGACAATTTATAATGCAGGGAGAAGAGCTGTGGGGCGAAGCACTCGATATATGTTTTCGAGAATATTGACAGGGGAGAACGATGGAAGAAGACAACGAAGACCTCGAAGACTTCCAAGTAGGATAAGTATATCATAAGAAGTACAGACGTTTTTGTGCCCAGGGCACGATGAGGGTTAAATTGGGCATCGATTTTTAAGGCAATCGAGATTAAATCGATAATTGAAGGAAATTGAGAAAAAAGTAGACATACCAAGGATGGAATTTTATGCTTTAGTGAGTTAGGATTGGCAGTGTGTAGTGTAGTGTGTATTCGTATGTTGTTGCAATATTAAATCGGTGTGAGTTGTGAAATACTTTTTTGGTTGATGCTGAATGCTGAATGCTGAATGTCGATGCTGATTTCTTTAATTTTGCAAGAAATAGAATGGAAGTGATCCTTCTAATGGTAAGATGGTGGTTGAGAGGATTGAAACTAAGTTTGCGACGAGAAGGTAAAACACCGTTTGATCGTTCTTAGTTCTTCGTTCTTCGTTGATCGCTCTTCGCTCTTCGTTTCTTCTCTCCTCCTACGTGGAAGATACAAGGCTGGCTAATCGGTCACCGCGGTGAGAGGTTCTCGCCAGGGAAAGAGGGACGAGGTGTGGCTGGATCTGAAGCTATCGTGGAAGAAGTTACTGTAGACACTCCAGACACTCCCAAACACTCAATTATAGTTTCGAAAGTGCTACTCGAGTAGGACTTCTCTCAATCGATCCTTTGTAGAAACACACCAATATAGTCTGGCTTATGCTGTCTTATTATTATAATGATAAGTAAGATTGACAATCAACAAGGCAGTTCCCTTTTGGATCAGAAGAACTTCATAAAGTTTCGATGTAGCATGTAACGGAGGATCACAATTCGCAAAAAAAACGGGAAGAAGAGTGAAAATGTGAAATAAAGGAGAAGAGATATGGATTTTTAGGTTACTCGAGGTAAATGAGGTTCAACATGGGTTAAATCTACTAATTGTGTGATAAGTTGGTGGTACCCAAGAGAGCCTTTGAAATCTTCTGATGAACGATGATCAATGCGGCTTGTGGCTCCGTATTAATCTATTAATCTAGACTTTATGAATATGAAGAATACTTTCGGAGAATGAGCGGCGATGAGTATCGATGAGCGACGGAAGGATCGAATAATTCTAACAACAAGAAGCTAATCGTCCGGTGCATCCGTCGTTTTGCACATTATCCTTACCTTGACTTGTCGTGCCGCTTTACCTTGATCTTTCGCTCGGGCACGTGTCGGGGAAGATGTAACTAGGGGCGAACTTCTTCATCGTCCGGTATACCGTATACCCTTCGTTGATTACATACACATTTACCTATATCAAATTCTCAAATTCACTCGCCGCCTTTAGACTCAGTTAACACAGTCTGCGGTCTTTTTCAAATCCCGATATATCTAATTTCCTTTTTTTTCTCTTTTCCAGGATGGAAATGGCTGGAAGCGTTAGATAACCGTATGTGATTGGTCCCAAACACAAAAAAGAGTGGTTATCTGGATCCGTTCCGCTTTTCCATTTTTTTTTTTGATTGACTGGTAGGGCTGTTAAAAACTGCGATGGAACCAATGAGAAGCTTGACATTTATGCAAGTTATGCAGCCTACTTAGGTAGGTAACTTGAAGTAGGTACCTACCTAGGTAGGTATTTAGATTCTGAGTTTCCTCTTGGTATCCGAGTTGTACTTTTGTGCAGACTAATTACTTTGGGCTCTAGTCTCTAGCACACTTGCAAGACCTAGTTAGTATCTACGTATCTTTTGATTTCTCATTTCTCGATTCTCGATGCTCGATGCTCCAGGGCTGCTGTTGTAGGGCAAAGTTTTGAATTTCATATTACTTCATTTAAAGCTACCAGATTAGTAGAAAGAGAATGAAATCATCGATTTCTCTCGATTGTTTGAATGCGTACCGCTACCTCGATACTACTTCCCACTTCTTTCATGTGGCCTGACTTGGTACCAGACTTCAAAACTATCGCTAGACACTCCGTTACCCCTGACCTAGTCGGTGTGTACCAGATCAAACAGCAGTACCGCAGGCTTTTCTTCCACTCCATATAAGCGTACAAGCGTTATAGAGCGTATTGCACGCGTCATGATACGTTTGACGTTTGTTCTTGCAAATTGCTTTTAAACGTTCCTTTGCTCAGTTCACTGCCACGATACACCCATGCCATATGTCAACCTACGCGTATCTCAACCCCTCACTTATATCAACTCTCCATGCAATCCCAAATAGAGTGTTTAAGTGGAACATCGCCAGCCCTCCATGCGCTCTCCCTCCTCTCAAGAGATGCGATCGTGAATCGTGACAATGCAATCTTTATACTTTTGTTATTATCTTTTGTCCAGATGAAAACGTGCCTCGATCTCACGACTATGATATCACTTTGATGCATACTCTTTAGACATTCCCAGCATCGCCCTTGAATGAAATCTTGCTCGAGAAAGCACCAGTCAAAATTCTTTAAAAGTATAAATTCTTCAGACGTTAGATCCCTTGGGTCGGCTTCACTTGCTTTACTGAATCAAGGAGTACCCCTCTCTACAGAGAAACGGCTGACTATAAGCTTTCAAAATTACAGTGTACCCTCCAATGCAAAAGTTATCCAATACCTGGGTCTACTGTGTGCATCACAAGTATACTAGGTAATCATAATGCATGTTAATAGCATGAAGAAGTTCCTGAGCTTAAATTTGATGCTATTGCTAGCAGCATTCGATTTAGTGGTTTTGTGAAAGGTCTAGAAATCGAATATTATATAAGTTCATCGACCGATGCCATATTATTTTACTGTGCGGGAGCGGGTGGGTTCTAAGTTCTAAGCTGCCTTTTCTTTTTCCCGTTGCTACCGGCGATGGAGGGGTTTCGGTACGTACCTAGTGGTGACTGTAGGTCGTGTTCCCGTTATTGACTCTTTTCCTACCCAGGTTGAATATCAACCAATACATAACGTCTGAAATGTATATATATATACCGTATAGGAAATAGGACATATGAGTATGATGACTAAAGTGGTTGTAAGAACCCCAAGTACAATATGCAGCTAAGTGCCCTTGAGTATTTGATATTCGACAAAAGAACACGGACCTGAGTGAAGATGTCAGTCAAGGTGTGGTGTCTCAAAATTATTATCCGTTCTACACCCGCTGGTTCCAGTTCATATGGCTAACCTCGGAATGTTGCCTGAGGACATCAACAGGTTCCGTAACAATCCGCTCGGAACCTTTCCGCATCTCTGTTGTTGAAGGACACTGAGATGTACCTACCTACAATATGTAAATAGTTTCATGTCAAGATACATATTGAAATTTCTCAATTTCTTCAATTCCCACCAATTTTTCTTGCAAAAATCAAGCACACTTGCTTCAATTGTCTTCGCCAAATATTTCTACGAGTTTGGAATTCACCGCCGGACTTCCCCTTGAATCCCCCACATACCGAATCTCATCCTCAATATAGTAACACACCCACCGCAAAAATCTGTTGAGAATCGCTTCCCCTTTCTTCATCCCTTCCAGATTATCCACTTGCAGTACACTCCTCTTTCCTAAAGTCAGCCCGTATACTACCATCTCATCAAATCACAACTATGGGTTCGCAAATTCCTCCTAATGGATCCGAATCATTAGCTACAGAGCTTTGGCGTCATTCGGATCCCACTTCCACGCGCATGCACGAATTTAAAGAAATTGTTAACAAGAAATATAACTTGAACTTGAAAAGTTATGATGATTTGTATGAATGGTCTATTGAAAATATAGCCGAATTTTGGGGGGAGACTTGGTGGCTCACGGGGATCAGGGCGGAGAAAGGTTTTGATAAGGTACGTAGGGAGCTGATTTTTGTATTGTCATGTGATGGGAATGATTCCTTGGGTTAAGATTTTGAGGTATATGCCGGATAGGGAGATGGAAGGTCGACAAGGTCGATCGTGTCTTCTCTTAAAGTGCCGTTTGGGCTGTGATCGAGGGACATATTTGAGATAATTGAGAGAACGATTGATTTGAGGCGTAGTAGTTCTATGTACTTTGATATCAGGTCGGCTCACAAACGATGAAATCATTCCTGCAGAGGAACTCTACACATTGTCCTAAGACTAAGAATGATAGGTGGTTGACAATGATGCTCCAATGTTTCCTCGACCCAACTTTTTTCAAGGATCTCTCCTCAACTTTGCCGAAAACCTCCTTTACCCCGCTAATCTTACTATTGACCCGGATTCTCCAGCTATCATCGCCGCCACAGAATCCACTCGCAATACTGTCTCATGGGCCGAACTCAGAGAACAAGTTCGAAAATGTACCAATGCCTTGCGAACGCTCGGTGTCAAACCTCATGACCGAGTTGCCGGGTTCGTAGGAAATCATACGAATACCGTTGTGGCAATGCTAGCTGCTGCATCTATAGGAGCAATTTGGACTGGTGTCAGTCCTGATACAGGAGTTGCGGCTGTATTGGATCGATTAGTGCAGATCGAGCCAGTCGTACTTTTTGCTGATAATGGGGTCGAGTATAATGGAAGGTTTCATGAGAGTTTGACTAAAACACGTGAGATTGTAAAAGAATTAAAGGGGCTTAAGCGGTTGATTATTTTCGATACTGTGAATCTTCCAATTGAGATTAAAGGGTTCGATATCAAGGATGGGAAAGCAGAGACTTATGATGAGTTTTTGAAAAGGTGGGTTATTTGAACATTTTTCGCTTTCCATTCTTCCTAAATACTTACTTACAAACCCTAGCGCTACTGATCCAAATGCCCCATTAAAGTTTGCACAACTCCCACCAGACACTCCATTGTATATCCTCTACTCTTCAGGGACAACCGGAAAACCCAAATGCATCATTCACTCTTCTCTGGGCACTCTTGTCCAACATAAAAAAGAGCACATCCTTCACTGCGATATCCGTCCCGGTGATCGCCTTTTCTACTTCACAACGTGTACTTGGATGATGTGGCATTGGCTTGTATCCGGCTTGGCTTCCGGAACCACTATAGTTCTCTACGATGGATCACCTTTCAGACCGCATTCAAATCTCTCCATGCCTCTTCTCATCCAAGAATTAGGAATCACTCACTTTGGAACCAGTGCGAAATACCTCTCCATTCTCGAACAAAACAACATTCTCCCCTTGAAACAAAACATCAATCTCTCCAACCTCCGCGCAATTTACTCTACTGGCTCACCGTTAGCTCCTTCAACTTTCAAGTACATCTACAACGCCTTTCCCCCAACTATAAATCTCGGTTCCATAACAGGCGGCACAGATATTATTTCCCTCTTCGGTGCCCCGTCCCCCCTCTCCCCCGTTTACACTGGCGAAATCCAAGTCCGCGCCCTCGGTATGTCCATAACCGCCTATTCGCCCTCCGGATCTCCCGTCCCAGCCGGCGAACCAGGAGACCTAGTTTGCACCAAACCATTCCCCAGTCAACCCACTACATTTTTCTCTCCCTCCATCCCTGACCCTTCAGAAACCTCTTCAAGCCCATCTCCAGGCGATAAAAAATACTTCGAATCCTATTTCGAAACTTTCCCTGGTGTATGGCATCATGGCGATTTCATCAAATTCTCCCCCGCAACAGGAGGAATCTACATGTTAGGTCGCTCGGATGGCATCCTCAAACCGTCCGGTGTCCGCTTCGGCTCGGCTGAAATCTACAATATCCTTCTCAAACACTTTCACGCCGAAATCGAAGACGCGCTCTGTATAGGACGACGACGTCCTACAGATGATGATGAGACGGTCGTTCTTTTCGTGAAGATGTCTCCGGGCTACACATTTAATGAAGAGTTGAAAGAAGACATTAGGAAAGTGGTGAGGAAGGAATTGAGCGCAAGACATGTGCCTGGAATTATCGAAGAGTGTTTTGAAATCCCCGTGACGACGAATGGGAAGAAGGTCGAGGTGGCGGTGAAACAGATCTTGTGCGGCATGGATGTGAAGATTAGTGCGAGCGTAGCGAATAGAGAGTGTTTGGATTGGTATCGGGAGTGGGCGGGGAGATATTAGGGTAGGTGCTAGATTTTGGGGATAAGGGAGAGATGAGGAATGAGGACGTAAGAGTTGAGTGATGAATGAATGGATGGATGAATGCTTGTGCATAACACAAAATAAAACTAGATCATATTAGATTGGAGAAGGGAAAACTATCAAAAATAGAATCGGGTAATTAAATAGGTAGATAGATATAGTCCAACAAACAAACCGCAGTCAAGATTTAAGAAGAAAATAAGTCTTACAAATATCCACGTATGCAAATGACATTATACCTCACTTTTCCTTTACACTCCATACCTGTCTATGTATCGCGTCAATGTGCATGTGCATATGCATATGCATACAAGAACCGCACGCTATACACGGGATAGAGATATAGACTTATACCAACAGTGGGTGCATGAATTAATAGAACACTTCCAAATTTTCAATATTTTTCATAAATTCATTCTTCAATTGTTTGATATCAAAATTCGTATTTTGATTGTTTTATCTCTACTCAAGAATTATAACAATTCCTAAAATAAATGATTCGATATATCAAAAGATATTCACAAGTTCATTTTCGTATTATCCCTTGAGTCCGTACACCCACTGGTGTACCGAGGAGCATAATCATACATTTGTTTCATTGATTGATCATCTCTCATCGATTCGTTCAACAATCTTAAATCTTAGGTCTTAAGTCTTTTATCTTTGCCTCGTCCAATCCTACACACATACTCTACCCTAATCCATCTTCGTGTATATAAAACCAAAAAAAAAAGACATTTCGCTTATCCAGTATGTGAGCCATATTATACATCCATCAATCCATCAATCAATATGTCCTATCGAACACCGAATATATTACTTATCATCCAATAATCCGTTACACCTAGCCAACACAACCCCAAGGTATTTCACTAGAAGCCGGTCCCCAACTAACTTTTCCTATTCCGTGCACTTGTTCTCGTCCCCGTCGCGCCTTTTCCACTATTGGCTCCCACATTTGAAAAATCCCCAATCGTCCCTTTGCGTCCCAATTCCCTCTTTGCCTTTTCCATTTCCCTCACCACGCTCATTTCTCTCTCAACCACTTCCTTTCCCTTTCCCTCCATGATCCCTTGAACCATCATCTGATACTCCTCGCCTTCTTTATCCATATATCCCAACTGCGTCGCTGGAGGGATATTTTCCGCCACTTTCTGTCTATCGCCACGAAGATTCATGAATTCGTTTATTTCATCTTGACTTTCTTCGCGCGGATAGATTACGGCGGGGCCGGTCGTAGCAGTGGAGTCTACGGAGGAGGCGAGTGAGGTGGTTGATACGTTGGAGAGGGCGCGGCCCATGATTGCTTTTCCGCGGGGTTGACGGGGTCGCTTGGAATTAGGATCGCTGGGTGCACCTGTGCCGTTTGGGATGGAAACGGAAGAGCCGGGACGTTTTGTTTTGGCGAGGAGAGAACTGATATCGATGGAATTTTCCTCGGGAGTTCGCGAGGTAGATGAGGAGTGGGAGTTTGTGGCGGGGGTAGGGTTTGTAGAGTGTGAGTTGGCGGGAATTTCAGACAGAGGTTCGGGTTTTGAAGGGGGAGGAGGGGTGAGCTCTGATGATTCGGGTTCGAGATGGATAGGCAGAGGAACCGACTCTTCCTCGTCTTTTATTGGGGGAGATTCGGTTTCTAATGGTGCAAAAGCACTCTCATCTAAGGGCGCAATGCGGCGTGTTTTAAATGAGGACCGCGAAGGAAGTGTGCTTGATCTAGAAATTGAGCCTCTGTTTTGGCTGATCGTCTGTTCCGGATTGCTGTCATGTCTTGGCACTGACTCTTTATTTGGGATAGGTGCCGAAGCTGGTTGTTTCGTGGCTCTGCATCTGTATTTGGCAAATGGTACTTTAGTTCCTGATCTAATCGAATCCCAAAGCCAATCGGCAGTGACAATTGGAATTTTCCATTCTTGAGCATGTTCAAGTTTGTCTTTGCGAAGGCTGACTATAGATTTTGTGACGAGAACTGAAGATTGTGGAGTCATGTCTTCGCTGTATGTACCCCCTAATAATTCGGTGGCTTTCTTCACATGAAGAATGTCAATACCGGTGAACGCTGCGGAGGAAATTTTCAGGCCATTAAAACCTTCTATAGGAAACTTGGGAAATGGTCTTCCTAGAACATGTTCTTTTGGCTCGAGATATTTCTTGAGGTGCAAACAACGTTCTACCCACCAGTCTGTAACCAATTCAACCTTTGAACTGTTATTGGGATATTTTGCGGGAGAGAGATGAGATGGCACGATTATATAACTCCGTGTTCTTGAGTTAGGAGCACTTAGATCAGACTCATTCTGAAGCACTTTACCATCATGTGCATTGAGATGATTCTCCAATATTTGTGTATGCTTAGCAGAAAATCCATGAATCCAAAACTGACATTCGTGGAATATGCCACCTGATGGTTGGTTGGGATCTTGAACAAGGTCAAGGGTTTTAGCTTTAAGTGGTGTAACTTCTTTGCTTTTCTCGAGTTGTTTATTCTCTGCCGGTCCAAAGCTATCACTGGTATCCCAAATTCCGCTTCTCGATACCTGGATTGAATTGCCACTACCAACAATATCCCCCCATATACTTTGACTTTGGGTGTTTAATTTCGTACTCGCAGTTCTGCGTAATTTCCTTTTACCCTCTTCTACACCAGACATCGATTGCTCCCTCGCCCTCTTCCTCGATGAATTTATCCTAGGCTTATCTTTGTCCCAAGAACCCTTTCCCCTCTCATCTATTGGTAAAGAAGGATCATAGTATTTCTCGTTCAAAATCATCCCTCTTTCCAAGCTATCTGATAACCACTCGGCAGAGACTATCCGTAAGCCCCAACTCTTCGCCGCCTTATATTTGTTGCCTTCTGTTCGGAACGATATCAAATGTGTGATTTGTTTGGTCAAATTCCCATCATATTCTCCCCCATTTGCTTTGATCTTTTCTGCAATATCCTGCCTCTCTGCTGTGTCATCGCATCCGGTCATACTGATTCTAAGGGAAGTAAAGGTAGGTAATGTATATTGTCGTTCCAATGAATCCATATCTATATCATGATCATTTACCCACAGGTTCCTAACTGTCGCAATCCAGTCCATAGTCATCGGTCGAACATCCGGTCGAAACTGGGCAACATAATGATATTTTGGAGTATCCCAATGCCCAACGATTAGGTGGGTAACTTCGACTGTGAGATCAGCTCGAATACTGGCCCCCATTTGTTCCGCTTGAGTATTTAACTCTGTCTAAAATTGAGACAAATTAGCAATTGAGTTCAAAGTAAGAAATTTGCGCTTGTATGTTGCAAATCATGCAAGTCTTGACCATTCAGTACTCATAAACATTGACATGATAAACAAAACTTACACGCTTTTCATCTGGAACATTGGTACAGCAAAGAATCATGCCTTTTAAAGGTTGAGAAGCATTGTCAACTGTTGAAGCATCAGGATAACCTTCATGAAGTGAGTCCATTTTTCAAAATAATCTCAAATGTTGAATGTATATGAGAATTAAGAAATGTTATTTTCCACTTTGCGCGTCTTCTACCTAGTCGCGTACGTCGCGGTCTCTTTATTTATTTTGCCCTTCGTTACCGCTTACTTGGTCCGGAGACCCTGTACGAAAATAATGATCCTGCCAAACTAAATTTCTCAATTGACATTTCGAAAATTCAATTCAATTCAAAATCTGGGTATAATTTCGGAGACTTGTTTGCTTCACAGTCTTTGTAAATAGCGAGTTAAACGATTGATGTTTGTCTACCATATCTTTGCTTGCTACTGTCATTTTTATCCGCATGAATATGATGTTTATATTCAATATTTACTTCCAATATGTAAGAAAGTTGCTTACATTGGCATGTGGAGAGACTCTCCAAGATTTTCTGTTTCCGTCTACCTCTTCAAATTTCTTAAAGTCTCAAGATCTTGTTGGAGAGGAGATTCATTTTCATTTTTGGACTTCACAAAACTATACATCGTATCTATATTTCATTGTTGAATTATATTACAAGCCAACTCTGAAATATCCTAGCTTGGGACAGAACCAGTCACCTATTTAGACCGCGAAAACCTTCTCGACAACATCTGTCGTCTCTCTTACTTGCGCAAATTCTTCATCCAAACTAGCAAGATTGACTTGGTGTATTGTTTCAGCATCAATTCCTCCTTTTGCAAATGTTGCACACGCATCCCCCACTAGCACAATATCACCTTCATCCACAAGTTTCCCATTCTCCATGATATCGACAATTCTCAAATTGCTCGCCATGCGCGTCGATGTACTGACGCAGTGATCTGTGGTCAAACCGCAGATGACCAATTGTCTCACGCTGTTCTCCTTCAAAAAGTTCTCCAGCCCCGTTCCAATGAATGCCGAGTTGACGTTCTTTGTCCAAGTCCTCTCGTTATAACGAGGAGTTGCAATTTTCTGCGGGTGGACAGCAGGTACTGATTTTCCATCGACTTCTATCTGTTTGATGGGATGCAACATAGAGGTAGGATCAATACTGTGATGGTGCACATGACAAATGAGGACAGACGATGAGGTGCTTGCCTCTATTAATCTTTCATTGTAGTCTCTGGCACTCCTAAGCAGCGTTGCGATATTTTCCTCACACTTCGGCGTGCTTCGAGTTGCGAGATCACCAAATGCTGTTGAATGGAGAAAGCCATTCTGAACATCGATTAGGATAAGTGCTGTTTTGCGAACAGTCGCTGGCTTCATATTGACAATTGTGTCGATGTTTTCGTCTCTGTTTGAATGAATGGTGACGATGATGATGCTGGAATACTAGTGAATAGCTGCTTATCTCTGTTTATATTATATGTATTGACTTCACAGGTCCGACGAAAGGCGTTATATCTTTTGGTCTGCTGACACCAGAATATCAGGTGTTGTGTGCTACTTTGGATGCTATTCATAAGCACCGTTGGGGCTTGGCAAGGCGCGCCCTTCTATTGATCGGTGGGGTTATATTATTTTACATTGTAGCTGAAGTCTGACTACGGAGTAGGAGCAGCGACTTAAATTCTCGAGGCTTCCTCTACTGTTCACATTTCAAGTTCTCAACGCTCTGACTGAAACTCTTGATGTATTATTGTTGTACTTGAAAGTACACCTTCATTCTCGGGTGGGGCTAGACACAGATTCTAGGCGACCACAGTTCATTAGGACTTTGCGAAGTTTAATCAACGGCATAATTGTTAAAAGAAAAGAGATGAACTAATCCAACGCTGGGGTATCATCCTCTTCTGTTACTAATCTCAACGTTCCCATGCATTTTTATGCATTCTTTCTGGAATCCTACTAGTCCCAAGCAATACCGTGTCGCGCGTGAATACTTTAGATCCCACAAAAGAGTTCTACCGCTACTCTAGAAGCTTTTCCATCATCTCCAGGTATCTTTATGTAATCAGGATGAGCTAATTTGGCTGTGGTTATGGGATTTTTGTGCTTGAGCACAAGATCACCGTGTACACTGGCCGCCCCGGTATGACGTGTATGAATCTATTGGTGCATGAATGCAATGGAACCTCATGCAAGATAGATTGTAAGTGACGTTCCCGAACGTCTAAACAGATTGATTCTTCCCCCGGTGAGTATCTTGGTTTCGAAGGTTCTCCTTGATGATATTTCAAAAGTTAGATGGTGATATACTCAGGGAAGAAGGATTGGTATTTATTAAACTTTTTCTTCTGGAACAAATCTAATTACTCCGAATTGAGGATGATGCAAGTGGCTTAAAAGCTCGGACTTCTATGATAGGTATCCCGCATATTGAGGGGCTAGAGGGGATGCTCGGGGTGATAAGACAGCAGTTCTTCCGATCTTTACACATGCTTTAGGATATTCGCCAAATGAGATGTTACAAAGGGTGGTATCCTCTTGGCAGGTACTGATTGCATCTTGACCTGTGCCTGTTTTGAGTGATAGGATGAGGTTATAAATGCTGAAATATGATTATGCTTTCGATATCAATTCCACGCGGTTTTTGTTTGGATGTTGACCTAGAGCCTTAGACTGCTAGGATATACTTGTCACCCTTCGTCATTGTTTCGTATGCCACTAAACGAGCCTTCTGCATCTATATGGAGTAGTTTGAATTGTGGACATAAATTCAAATCTTTTAGCTAGACTGTTGTCGATTGTTGCCAATCATAAGATAGCCTTATGAAAAGAAACCCCTGATTCGGTATCTCAAAGCCAAGAAGAGAACATATCAGGTCAGATTCGTAATCAACTTGGAGATGTGAAAATGGTACGTCGTAAAATCGGCACGTAGTCTGTACAACATTAGGTTTTCTGGGCGGGGTGGCAGAGTACTCTTAGGAACAAGGCTTAGACGTCAGTTGGAAACAAGTCTCGCGAGTCTAGCAATTCGACACGACGATATGTTGTTACTCCAACCAACATCGAACAGTAGTTTCAGCCTTCAAAAAGTTTAAATTTCAAGGGCGAAAGGGATCCCAGACGCAAAGGATATTGGGTTGACACTTTACTTGGTATATCCATAGCGAAATCTAAATACCGAAACTGCATGTGAAGAGATTACAAGGGGGTTCCTATTTTCGGGGTATCTTTTCTGTTAAAGATTTTTTTCTTGGTTCTGTCTGTTTGGTTGTGGATCTGTCATTGACTACTTGCATTTTTGACGGGCACCTGGGCATGAAAACTTGTATTCTAGAATCTTGATATGGAAATTGATTGCTGATTTAAGATTCATCGAAGATGGATTGGCTGAGTGATCAGTGCCCAATTCGTTGATGTAGATATCACAGTTTCATAAAAACCGTACCTGCTAGATGTCTAGTGAGTGACCTAAAATTTAGAACTTCGGTGTGGTGCGGCCAGAGCCCGGTATCTCGGAATGGCACTGTCTGTTCGGATATGGCGGGGACTTTAGTTTCGTATTCTTTTCCAGCTACATTGTACAGTCATCAATAGGATCACGAACGCTGTTGGACAGGAGATCTAGATCCTTGAATGGCCACTTGTACCGTCCAACGAAAAGTCGATTATGTGCAGTATGCGGTAACATGTATGGTAACCACTTTTGAGTATTGCCATCCTATTCCATTATCGTCGTCGTGGTTGGTGTCACGTTTTGTAGATTCTAAATCGAGATCCAATTTATTATAGCGAATATGCACGCTAAGAAAAATCAGAATATGTACAGGAGAGTTAGGTACATCATCGGCTCTTTCTAACTTTTTGCACCTGGGCATTATTATACGCAGAAGTTGCTTTCATAGGTCTCCTCCGCGGCTTCCGGCACGAACAAGCACGATGCGGCGTTTAAAATGTTTGGAATGGGTCCAAAGATTTGAATTGGGACTCCGAAGGACTTCTTACTTCTCATTCATTCACACTCCATTCCACCGGAACAGAGCAAGCAGACGTAGGAAATACCCACCTAGGGATCATAAATAGCCACCATCATCACGACCATTAAGCGTTGAGACTAAATGCTTTCGGATTCGTTAGCCTGCTCATAAAATTCGTTGCATCTCTAGTCTTTCTATCCTTTCAATTCATTGTTCTGCTTCGAAACGACTGTTTCCCATCTGTACTTCCTCTGTCCCATCATCCCGAGAATTATGTCTCGGTATTCGATAACCTGCTGACCTGGTTCCCATCATCCAATCGTCCATTCATCGCGATACATTGTTGTATGTGGGGTTTCCAGGATCCCTAGCTATACAAGCATCAATATCAACCCTGCCAGCAGATCTTTTGCTTGAATCTCGAATACCTGGAAATAAAAGGAAACAAGCATACCGCTTCTTGCGATTTCGTACTACAATAACGCAGTACTTTACTTCGCATTCTCTTCTACATGTGCTGGCAATCAGACATAAACCTTACTCCTTGTTTTGTAAGTTGCCCAAGCATCTGACAACAAACAATTTCATAGTAATCTACCCAACATTGTGAGTCCCAATTCCTCAAACACACCTCCGTGACTTGGTTGTGCGACATTGCATCTTGAATCATGCCCCCGTCCTCTTCATGCCCTACCAGCTTCTCCCTGCCCAAATACATTTCTGCATCACTGCTTTGAGTCTTGGGTCATCTGGTGTCAGTGCGATCTGATATCACAATATTATAATATTGTGCCATTGCCTCGAGGGATTCAACGAGATACTGCATCTCGAATACCACCACAGTTTGCGACTACTCTCGCTTTATTTCTTACCACCCCTCATCGAGAGGACCCATACACTCATTCAGCATATACATTTCCGGACATATTTTTTGAGAGAATTAATCATTAATACGCAAGATGACAGGCCAAATCTCCATTCCATACTTCACTAGTCGAGGAACGGTCTACTACAACCCTCCCAGTTTCCGAGCAGACAAGACACGGAACACAACTCTTCCCATCCCACCTTGCCGACCTAGACAACGTCGACCTCATTCCATACATATAACTCGTCTCCCCGCAGGCTTCGTTCCATTTGATTTGCGACCTCCCTCTTCCCCACCAGAGCCTAAAAAGCCTTCCCGAACCAAATCCCAATTGAACAAGCTGGCTTCCCGAGAGAGCGCAAAGCGTGTGCTAGGTTCTGTTTTCTCTCCCTTTTCATCCCAACCTTCTTCGCCAACAGCCTCTGCCGCATCATCCACGAGAACGCCGAGCCCGCAAGTGAGTCGTTCACAGTCAGTACGAACTAATTCGGGGGATCGCCGAAGCCTATTTTCTAGAAGGGCCCAATCCAGTTCTGGGTTGGAGGCCGGGTCGGAAGGAGGAATGATGACTGGTCCTGGGCCTAATAATATGGAAGCTGTGGGAATCGAGAACCGGCCATTAGGGACCAGCCAACCGGACCTTGATTTGAGCCTTAGAAATTCGAAGCCAACCCCAATAGCGAACATTGGGGAAAATGAAAAACCGGTTGCGTCAGGCAATGGTGTATCTGTTTACGTTCCGTTCGCTGAACCTATTGTCTACCTGACTGGTTTGGATCACGATGGTACAACTCGCAATTCTGAATCCCACAATACCCTTGGGATTCTTCGTGGCAAAGTTCGACTTAATGTTACCAAAAGCGCCAAAATCAAGTCGGTTACATTAACATTTAGAGGAAAAGCGCGAACTGAATGGCCTGAAGGTATGCATGACTCAATTCACTTACTCATTCTGATCAAGGAAGCTTACAACAACATAGGACTGCCACCAAACAGAACAGAAACTTTCCAAGAAGATTCACTTCGGACACAAGTTCTACCATTCTTTAATGCTTTGTATGAAGGTTCTGATGTCGGTTATGGCACGCACTGCAATTACTATTTACGGGATAAATCTGGGACGACATCTGTAACTCCTCTAGATTCACCAAGCTCTGGAATATCGACATTACTCGGTGCCAGAAGTAGAGCAAGTACTCTCATGACATCAAAAGAAACAAAGAGACTGTCACTACAGAACAATCAATCCCGAAGTTTTCAAAAGGGAGACTCTCCCAACGGCCCAACACCTCAACAGAAAGGTTACAAAACCTTCCATCCTGGAGTATACGAATACACTTTTGAATTACCAATTGACAATAACTCTCCCGAAACCACAAAGCTCCCGATGGCTTCTGTGGTATGGCAAGTGGAAACTCTGGTTGAAAGGGCGGGTGCATTTCGTGCCAACCTTTTTGGAGTCAAAGAAGTACCGGTCATCAGAACACCAAATATTGAGTCATTGGAATTGGTCGAACCCATCTCAATAAGCAGAAATTGGGATGACCAGTTACATTATGATATTATGATTTCAGGAAAATCATTCCCAATTGGCTCTAAGATTCCCATAGCTTTCAAATTGACCCCTTTGGCAAAAGTTCAAATTCACAAGATCAGGATTTACGTTACGGAGTCTATTGACTACCACAACAACAGTGGTGATATAACCAGAAAGGATAAGCAACAGAAGAAACTATTACTGTTCGAGAAATTGGCGAACCAGGATCCCTCCAAAGAGTTTAGAAACTCTGAGTTGCGAGTTCTCCGTGGAGGCGAGCTCTCTGCTACAGAAAGAGCCCATGCGCGGGCAACTGCACAGAGGGAGAGGGAGAGAATAGCAAGACAGCTGGGCACCACTCCAGAACCTCTACCTGAAGAGTCCAACAACATACTAGGTGATATCGACCTTGGGCTTGACCACTTTGCTGGCCCAACAGAATTGGAGATGTCAGTTCAATTGCCCACATGCGAGATGATGAAGAAGGATGAATCCAAACGTCTTCATCATGATTGTTCATGGAAGAATGCCAGGGTACATCACTGGTTCAAGGTAAATTGAATTCTCACATTAATTAATCGTCCTTTGGGAGACATTTGCTTACCCTATTCTTAGATTGCCATGCGCATATCCCGCAAAGATCCCGATGACCCTACTGGTAAAAAGCGTCGTCATTTTGAGATATCTATCGATTCCCCCTTTACTATTCTCAGCTGCCATGCGTCCCAAATGCAAATGGCTTTGCCTGCATACTGTGACCTCGGTGGCCCAAGTGTTCGCTCTCAAAATGAGCGTCAATGTGGTTGTCCTAATGCAGCCAGTGTGGAGAATCCTCCAGTAACATCAGCTTCGAGAGCTTCTTCACTTGATAACCTGAGGCAGAGTCTTGGTCAGTCGACGATTGCGCGCCCAGAAACCGCTCAGCTTTTGACTAGACCACCACAAGCGCATCTTGCAATGAATACGGCAGTCCAACGACCCATCCACATGTTGCGTAACCCAAGTTTTGCTGCTCCTGAATATGAGGCCGATGAGCCTCCTCCACCAATGCCAACACCCCCACCCATGTATGATCATGTTGTTGGTACGCCTAGCGTCGACGGGCTTGCTGATTACTTCACAAGATTGGCCGATTATGAGGAGGAAGATCACACAGATGACGAAGACGTGCAGCGAGCCTCAAATCGTGGCCGTGTGAACGTTGTTAATCCTAACACGCCAGGTGGGCGGATCGCTCGAAGCATGGACATTAATCGTGATTTCATGTTTAACGCGGCAGCTCTTAACAACAGAATGAATCGCGGTGAGGCTGCTACAGGCAGAAATGCCTAGACAATGATTATAGTATAAGAACCAGGCTTGGAACTGTATATGATTTTTGGACAGAATGGATGTATATACATACATAGTTGTATGAGATACGGGAAAACATGCTTGCATGGGAATTCTTTTGGCGGGGTGGAAAATTGGGCCATGGTGTTTCCTGGATACCCGGTGGGATTATAATTATAAGGTTGGATATCACCATTCACTGGTTGGTCTTGGGTGGCGGTGCAGAAACGCTCTTTTGGTTACTATCGGCGTACCTGTTTTTATTCTTGTATTTCTCTTTTGGAAAAAGCATTCTTGGCCGGGGCTTTTAGGCGGCATGGTAAACGAATGAACACGATGAAACAACATGAGTACTTATGATTTGGGACGGGGTTTAAACCTTGGGTTATTGGTCTGGTTAATGATTAGACGCATTGAGGAAATTGGGACAAGGTGGTATATATTTCAAGTATAAATACCGATATTCGCTACTATCATCTAGAACAGCATTGACAACATAGTTCGCCATTTTTGTGACACCATGTTTTGTATAGTAATAGGTAATTGAAGCTTGCAAGAAAATCATTATGCTGACTTTTTTCGTTTTGCATCTTGTAAGGTTAACAGTCTCTTTAATAATACGCATTACTCTACTTCAATTACACTATGTTCACGTCTACGCTTGCTACGATAATATGTCTTGCAATATTGTATAATTACTCCTATGGAGTAAAGTGGGGGTTTCAGATACTCTTTCGGCAGGTGGAAGTAAGCTGCTGCCTGGGCGGTTAAACGCCATCTCTCGTCTCTTATTATATCGCCAACTGCGATGGCAGGATACTTTCGAGCTCAAATTTTGTTTTCATACAAACAATACTAGTTCCTAATTTCACCATGTCTTCAAGAAACAAAGATGTCGACACCTTTGACGTAATAATCGTTGGCGGTGGAACAGCAGGTAGCGTCCTGGCAGCACGCCTCTCATCTACCCCCACTCTTCGTATTCTCGTACTCGAAGCAGGCCAAAATCGCAACTCAGACCCCAAAGTCAGTACTCCAGGCCTTGCTGGTTCAATATTTGGAGACCAGAATTATGATTGGGGATTCCGGACTGTGTCAGAGCAGGGGTTGAATGGTAGAGTGATTTTGCAACCACGGGGCAAGTTATGGGGTGGAAGTAGTGCAATCAATTCACATGCATTGGTGTATCCGTCGAGCGCATATCATAATGCATGGGGAAGTTTGGTAGGTGCTGGGAAAGGTTGGGATTGGGAAGGGATTGGGAAGTATTATACGAGGTTTCAAAAATTGCAAGCACCTGGCGAGGAGGTTAAGCGAGAGTTGAAGATTGGGGACTTTGCGATGGAAGGTGGAAATGTCCGTAGGCATAACGAGAGCGAAAATGAGGAGGGAATTCAAGCCTCGTACCCTGTGACGTTACATCCGATGCAGAAAGCTTGGACAGATGCGATCCAAGATCTGGGATATAGCTCGTCGAAGAACCCAGTCGAGGGAGATGTTCTTGGAGGGTCTACGACGACGAATGCTATTGATTCCTGCAAAGGCGAAAGGAGCCATGCTGGGGTCGCATTTCTGGAGCCGTCCACAAAACGAGATAATCTTGTTGTCAGAAGTAATGTACTGGTGAACAAGATTATCTTTGACGAGGAGAAAAGGGACGGTAAGGCTGTTGCAAAAGGTGTTCTTTACAGCCATGAAAATGGGGAAATTGTGATTGCTCATGCGAATCGAGAAGTCGTGGTATGTGCTGGGACATTTGGATCACCAAAGTTACTGGAGCTATCCGGAATTGGACAACGTGAAAGACTTGCTACTGCGGGTATCGAATGTCTTCGTGAACTTGCGGGTGTCGGCGGTAAGAATAGCTGCTAGGCAAATTGATTCATATGATGCTTACTTCCGAATAGAAAACCTCCAAGACCATCTGAACTTTGGGCCTTCCGTTGAAGTGCTAGATAATATCGAAACAGCAGATGTCTCTGCCCATGATCCCACAATAATGGAAGCCGCCAAAAAACTGTACGAAGCTAAGCACATAGGTCGGCTAGCAGAAGGTGCCGCGTATAGTTTCTCTTATCTGCCACTAAAAGCCTTCAACTCAGAAGAAGAAGAACGCGAATTGACAACTCTCGTTAACAAGATCCTCCTGGATACCTCATCAACAGTCAGCAAAGGACTAAAAGCCCAGTACGATATCATCAAGCGCATTATATTCGACCCAGAAGAAGCATCCTCAACAGTCTTCATGACGCGGAAACAACGATACACCACGAGTACTGCACCTGCACCAGGGAACTATATGACCATATTAGCTATGCTTTCCCACCCCTTCTCTCGTGGAAGCTCTCATATAACAACTGCCGACCCTGGCGAGTATCCTGAAATCAAAATCAACTACCTCGAACATCCCCTAGACACGGAAATTCTATCTCGCCACATAATCCAAATCGGCCAAATGCTGGAACAGCCTAAGCTATCTGCGCTTCTCAAGCCAGGTGGCAACACTTTGCCGAGTGGATTTCCTCGTCATGCCAAGAGCGTAGAGGAAGTGACAAGCTTCATTCGCCAATACGGAGCCACAAATTACCATCCTGTAGGAACATGTGCTATGATGGATGAGGATTTGGATGGGGTTGTTGACGAGAACTTGGTTGTGTATGGAACGGCGAATGTGAGAGTTTGTGATGCGAGTGTTATCCCAATTGAACCTCGTGGAAATGTCTTGAGTACTGTTTATGCGGTAGCAGAGAAGGGGGCGGATATTTTGAAGAGAGATCTGGGGGTTTGATAATGCAGATATTAAAATTGAATAGAGCAAGATTATAATACACGCACTTATGATTTATGTCAATGAAAATTCAATGGAGACTATTATAATCGTCTTATCGCCGGCAAGTACGCTTCAGAAATCTTAGCGGCAAAATTAGAGAAAGTGTTGGTCTGTATCACGCCGGCGTGTAGTAGTGTACGCTCAAATATCTACCAGATCGAGAAGAATTTCTTAGCACTAAAATAGAAAAAACACATTCGGAAATCATAAAACCTTTGCATATTGCAATCTTATATTGTCTCAGGACATTCTCATTACTTGACATACTTCTTCACAATAGCTTCCAAGTCAGCATCGGTCTTCTCCTTCAGACCCAACAATTCATTATCTGACTTCTCCCATCTCGTTGGATATCCCTCTCCAAAAAGCGAGACAAGAATGTATCCGACCATAACCTCCATGGTAATTTCCCCCTTTGCAAGCTTCTCATTTGAAGACTTGAGAATATCAGCCGTCTTCACCGGAACGGCGTCCCATTTCTTCTCTGGGGCAACCTTCTTTGCAATCGACAGAAGACGATTCTGAGATGTTTGCAAATCTTCAATGTACACAGCTCGGTTTTTCGTCTCTTCAAGTTTGGAGAGAACAGCTACGACGGCTTGAGCTACGGTCTCGAGAGTGGTGGTACTAAATAGTCCATCACCCCCATCGTAAATAGATGGTTTTCCGGATGTCACATCGAGGATGAAGTTGTGCTCGAGTCCCCAATCGAGGAATGCGCCGTTGCGAATATATGTATATGTAAAACTTGGATTCTTGGCGGCAAGGGCTTCAATATGGGAACAGACCTCTACTTTGTGTCCGAAGACAGGAAGGGCTTTAGTTTTGGGGTGGGAAAGGTCGGAGCCGAATTCCGAGGGAATGAAACGAGTTACGCCTGCTGCAACGGCGGCGTCAATTAGGAGTTTTTGACCGAGAAACCCTTCGGTTCCGACGGTGGAGACTACGGCGTCGATTTTTTGTGATTGGAGGGCGGCTGTGAGAGAGGGGATGGAGTCGAAGTCTACGGGGAGGACAGACACACTTGAGGGGTAGGTGCGGGTTGATGTGGAGCGAGTGAGGACTGTGATGTTGAATTTGTTGGACTGGACGAGGGCTTCGAAAATGGGCTTGCCAAGGGCACCAGCTGCCTGTATTTGAGTTACATCGTGCTATGAGGGGTTTGGAGAAGAATGGTTTACTTACACCGGAGATAGCTACGTTCTTGATGACACTCATGATGAAGATGGTTTTGGTATTTAAAATGGTTGATTTTTGAAAATTTTGAAAATTTTGAATGATTGAGGACTTTTATGGAATGAGTAGATAGATATTTGAATGATGAGTTTTCTCTTCAAGTACTTCGTTGTTTATATAGAAGTTGATTCACGGCATTCCACTCACATCTTCAAGGGGATAGAAACAAGCGATGCGGGGGGAGCCGAAGTGTAAAGCCTCCCCCACGGTCGCTTGATCATCAAGGCCTAAAAAAGGACCTAAGACAAAGTTAAATCTATTCCATTGCGTTTACTTTTTGAGGTTTGTTCATCGGATTATCCCTCTTTTTTTGAGCGCATAAATCATTTCATTGACATACAGTGTTCCACTTTAAATTGACGTTTAGATGGTCGTCCAGGTTTGAAAATCAACCCCCAAAATGTCATTCCTCTAGATGCTGGAAAAGTTGACTGGTACCAAATCCTGGATATAGAAAGATTATTTTCTGATTATACGATTTCCCTATGATTAGAAATTGAGCTAGTTATTTGGGGTTTCAAACCACCATCCTAAATATTCATTGAGGGCTCACTGGGAGTGACAAGTATCTAGAGAGCTAATAAAGCTGGGTCGCTCATCGAGGTTCAACAATCAGTTTAACCTTGCTTGTAAATTTCACAGCCTCAAGTAACTAATGATCTCATTTCTGCATTCATTTAATAGTTATGATGAAAGATACACCCGGATTTCACTTCTTGCGCAGATATGCTTAGTGATAGCATGAAGGTCCCGGAGGGGCCTTGGGATTTAGAGTTTTGGCTTCTTCGGAGGATCTGTAATCTTCGGCCGCCCTCCTCTTACATCTTTGGAAAAAGAAAGATATCACAACACAAAACGAAACAATGGAAATTAAACTTTGGACAATTTTAGCTTCTCCAACTTTCGATTACGTCTTCCCTTTCCCTGGTAGCAAAAGCTCGAAACTCAGATATCACGTGGCAGTTCATAATCTCGGCCGCCCACCTCACGGACCTATCAACACACACACTGGATGACAAACCTTTAACATAGACTACCTACCTACCTACAACAGTTTTTTTCAACTGTTAAATACAAATCGAGATATGCATGACGTGATATCATAGTTGAGTTTTTGTCAGCCATTTATTTTGTCATTCGCGTCAATGGATAGCCAAGAAAAACCACCTAGATGGTCGTGCCAGTCCCAAGGTTGTACCAAATCGTTTCAGCGGAAGGAGCATTTGACTCGGCATCAAAAATCACATTCAAATTCGTCTCCAGCACATATTTGTAGAATATGCCACAAAGAGTTTTCTCGTAGCGATGGTCTCCAGAGACATCTTGGACGTCACGGACAACAATTCAAAAGGCCTACTGGTCGAAGCAGGAGGGCATGCGCGGCTTGTCATTCCAGTAAAATCAAATGCGATGGAAATGATCCATGTTCCAGGTGTAGAAAAAAGGAAATTTCCTGCAAATATGGATTGCGACAAGAATTGCCTCCCATAGCCAGCATACAAGATGAAGCCTCTAAAGATGGTTTGAGCGATTGGGAGGGATCGGAACTCTCAATGTCCGAAAATGTACAAGGGGATCAGATGTCCGTTGAAAGCCCACAGTCTGATCAGACACCGAATCCTGATGAAACCTTTATTACAAATCAAATATCCAGCGTGGCTCAAGCATTCAACTCTGGTCAATCGTCCCACTTGAATCACGCATTCAACTGTATTCCAACACGCAGCCCTTTGCAAGAGGCACATGATTCGTCGGTAAGCAGGAACGTTCTCAATAATTCTGTCATTGCTGAAGATTCGCTCTCACTGAATTTGAGGCGCACGCCTCACGGGCTTCTCGATTGGTCAAATGTCAGGATCCAACAAGATGCTCCTCAAACCCGAGAAGCACCCCAAAATACCCCTGTTTCCATATCTAAACTTGAATACCTATGTTCACTTGCCGAAGAAACTGTCGAGAGATATCGTCATCTATACCTTGCTGATTTCCACGATCGGTGGCCTATAATACATTCCCCAACTTACGAAGATGATGAAGAGACACCTAAGCTTCTACTTCCATCTATATTGATGATTGGAGGTTGGATTGACGGCACCCCAAGCTCGAGAGATTGGGCTTTGAAAGTTCACCATAATTTGGTAGAGCATGTTATCCCACGTCTGTGCCAGTTGAAGGATATAGATACAATGACACAGCCTCTGCCGATTGTTCTATATCAGTGCACGTTGTTGAATATTGTTTTTGCATCATACTGTGGGAAACGTGAGGTTTTGAAAAAAGGACTGATCTTACGCAACTTGTTAGTTGCTTCTATATACGAAACTGGAATCTTAACACCTGGGACTATTTATCCAGACGATAAGCCCGGGTATTTTCTACCACTACGTTCGGTTAGAGACCAACAGAGAAAGAGGATAGCAGTCGATCTCTTCAAGATTGACACATATTTCAGTGCCATAACCGTGCAGCCAGTTTTACTCAAGCCAGAAGAACTACACTTTAGTATTCCAGACACCATCGCGCTTTGGAATGCCGGAGGGCTTCCTAATTGGGAGGCTCGCCAACCGAATGAACCGAAATCTAGAAGCTCTCGTTCAATCAATGTGATGTTTGAAGAAGTCGCTCTGGGAGTAGTTGAGTTTTCAGAAAATGAGTCCATGTTAGAAGATATCCAGATTTGTCTTTGGGCTATGCAGTCAGAAATCTTGCAGCTTTCCAAGCAGAGTCGGCCTGAGAGACGGAATGAACTAAGTCTGAATATTCAAAGACAATCACTTAAACGCCAACTGAAAGCTCTAAAACGTGGGTTCTCAAATCTTTCCGCGAAAGTATCGTGCCCCGGTGCATTTGACCAGACAGAACTGTCTCCAGTGCATTACTATTATGGACTCGAAGACCATGATAAGCCTGGATGGCAAGATATAGTTTGCCGACGCATTCATAGCTTTATGTTTGACACTTCTGTCCTTCATCACCTGGTGAGTTTACAACTATTTACCGAGACTCAGACTATCAGGATGCTCGCCAAAGATCTAGCACTTTCTGATAAAGCCCGAGGAGTCTTCGGAGATGTATATTCTCAACCCCATACCAGACGTGTTGCAGCAGCACGTGCATGGACACAAGAGCCTAACTCTCGGCATGCCTTATGGCATGCCACTGAAATTCTCCTGAGCCACAATGCACTCAACCGAACCCCCTCTCTCGCCAACTTCATCCCCGACCCAATTTCCTACATAGCTTTAGCATCTGCAGCATTAGTCATTTGGACCCATTGCATGTACGGACAAGAAGCATGCAACGCGTTATCATGCACATCGATGCTCCCTCACGAAGTGAGTATGTCTATCGAGTTGACAAAATTAAGCGAAGTGATAAATGGCTTCTCGTATGACGAAAAGGGAAAGGAGGTTTGGATTGAAGGAGGTGCTTATTTTAGAGCTTCAATTGAGGATATTCAATTGTGTAGCTGTAATGTTGGGTTATTAATGGGCAAGTTCAGGGCTCATATACCGCGACATTGGGAGATTGTTGATGAGATCGCACCAAACATCTTCACGCAGCTTGATGGCCCAGAAGCTACTGGAGTCACTTCATGAAGCTTTACGCATTCAGAATCGCAAGGCCATTAATTCGTTCCGTACAAAATGCTTTCAACATATAATGTCTTATCCACGGTCGGCTCTCCCAAAAACCTGAAATTGAACATCACAAGCGACTTTTGATATCCCAAACAATTTCGATTTCTGAGATATATTCAAATTGTCAATTAGATTATCATTAGACTAGGCCAATCTCAGACTTGGATCTGGATGTACAGCATTGTGTCACCGAAAATTGTACACATGTAATATTCGTAAATATATTGCGATCCAGGTTTTGTATCGCAACATGTATATTGCTCAGCTCGAGGGGTTAGGACATCCTAATATCTCTCAATGGTAGATATGCCTTGGATACAATTCGAATTGAAACGGATATCTACGACGAGAAAATATACCAAGTGAAACAATTTAACCTTCAGACCATGAGCTTCCCGAAACAGCTATCAGTGCGTTTTACGATATATATATATATATGTATCCGAAAGAGGCAGGTTGCGCTACGGACAAGGGTGCTTGTGCTTTTGTAGGAAACGTAACACGTGCGAACCTGCATATAAATTTCGACCCAAAATCTCACTCGCCCACCTTTTTATGTTTGAATACCCACAAAGTCAAACTGATATTCTGGTTCAATCCGGTTGGTCAGGCATCAGTTTTGTATGGATGCAAAGTCTTGTCATAAGATTTGTACGTGAGCATGCTCCACTGTCAAACCGTTGGAGCCTTGGTGCCATGGATTAACAGCAAATCAAAGGATCTTACCAAAAACCCCTGCGATAAGCTTGTAGCACCGAAGTCAATCGAAGAAAGAGAAAAATATGAATATATGAAGACCTTCCTTGGGACAATTTTTTTTACTTCTTAACTGTTTCGGCCAGTCATCATAGGAGTTAAATATGTCACAAGACGGTAAAGTTGATCTTGTAGTAGTCGGAGCAGGTAAGTTAACCTTCAGAAAGAGATAAGAGATATCAATGTGCTGACTTTCAATGCGACAGGTTGGTTTGGTCTCGCTGGTGCAAAAACCTATCTCCAAGTCCATCCTAACGCAAATGTCGTTGTTTTGGCTGATAATGCAACGATTGGAGGTGTATGGGCCAATGATAGATTATATCCTGGGCTGAAAACGAACAATATGTTAGGAGCGCTAGAGTATAGCGAGTTTCCTATGACTACAGAGAGATATGGTGTTAAACCTGGAGAATATATTCCCGGGTCAGTAGTCCACCAATATCTCGAAGACTTTGCGAAGGAATACAATGTCTATGATAAGATTAGATTCGAGAGTAAAGCAATCTCAGCCGAGCATCAAGATGAAGGTGGCTGGATTGTCACGATTGGTTCAAGTAGTTTTCCGGCTACTTTCGAGGAGTATAAAATATCCACATCGAAACTTATCGTCGCGACAGGACTGACTTCACTGCCATTCGTTCCTCCACTTCCTGGAATTGAGGGCTTCACACCACCTGTATTTCATACGAAAGAATTTCCGAATCACTTGGATACCTTGGAGACAGCGAGAAGCGTGTGTGTCTTTGGAGCCGCAAAATCCTCTTTTGATATGGCATATGCATATGCGTCGAAGGGAGTTCACGTAGACTGGATTATCAGAGAGTCAGGGCATGGCCCAGGATGGATGGCTCAGTCGTACGCCACGCCCCTCAAGATCTGGATCGAAAAGATGGTTAATACGAGAGTTTTGACTTGGTTTAGTCCTTGTATATATGGCGACTATGATGGATATGGAACGGTTCGTTCCTGGTTGCACGGCACGGCGGCTGGTCGCTGGTTTGTCGATAAGTATTGGGCAAATTCAGAAAACGAGATTAAAACGGTAAATGGATATGACAAGCACCCAGAGACCGCAAAGCTTGAGCCTTGGTCGAATTCATTCTACGTTGGAACGATGCTTTCTATTCTGAATCATGATACGGATATTTTCGAACTTGTTCGCAAAGGTGCAATCTCTGTGCACATTGGAGATATTGTAAACCTAAGTGCGAACACAGTGAGCCTTTCAAACGGCGAAAAATTACAGACTGACACTTTCGCCTGTGCTACCGGATGGAAACATGTTCCGCCACTAGAATTTCTCCCTAGAGGAATAGACTTAGGACTTCCGCACGCCCTAGGATCCGAGGAACCAACTGATTTGATAGAAAGAGCCGATAAGGAAATTCTTTCCAAGTTTCCCAAATTGAAGGATGAACCACTTGCAGTTAAAAGGGTAAAGCCAATGGAAGGAGCACCTGAAGGAAGGCTTGAGCCTTATAGACTTTTTCGGTTCATGGTCCCTCCTAAATTCGTCGAGTCTAGGGATATCATTTTTCTGGGTTGTATGACATCAGTTTCTACAGCATTCCTGGCTCAATTTCAAGCACTTTGGGCTACTGCGTTTTTCAACAAAAAAGTCTCCATTCCTTCCGACATGGAATATCAAACCGTTTTACACAGTAGATTTGGAAAGTGGAGATATCCTTCAGGCTTTGGTGCTAGACATCCCGATACCGTTTTTGATGGGTTACCATATTATGACATGTTGCTCAAGGACATGGGATTGAGAAATCATAGAAAGTCAAGTTGGTTTTGGGAAATCTTTGAGCCATACAGCGCGAAGGATTATATTGGTGTGGTTGATGAACTGAAGCAGAAAATTAGAGTGGAGAAAGTAAATGGAAACTAGAGCTAGACGAGAATTTACCAAAACCTTACGAGTCTACCAATGAATGAGAGTTGGCTTACAAACGGTGCGGGGTATACGATTAATGAGCCACAATACTATCAGGCTGCCATCTTTGTTAGACTCACCTCACTACAAACAGAAGCTGAAAATGCGTGCGTCAGCATATTATATATCCATCATTTCAATTTCCCTTGTTTCTCAAGATTAATCTTACATCATTTTATCTATATTTATTCGCATACCCAGTAGTCATATTTCCAACATCAACTTTGAATTTCATCACCTAGCACTCCTCCTTTATCAAAAAACTATCTCAACACCCACCACAATCAGAATGGTCTTCATCCCTGGCGATAACAAGGTTCAAATCCCCGAACTAGCCGATACAGAGAGCCCGCCCGCCTACACCCCCTACGATACCCCCGCGCCGTCCACAATTTCAGGCTCCAGCTACCCACCAGATTTCTCCTCCCTCCCTCCCACTCCCTCCTCCTCTAGTCCCTCAACATCCACACCCAACATCCCCGTTTCCAACGCCGTATCCTCATCTCGCTCAGTATCCCTATCTGGCCCCCTTAAAATCCTCGAGTCGGTATCTGGTTCCTCATCCGTGACGTTATATCACCACGTGACGGTTTGCGGCCCCATAAAAGCGAGTGCTAAAATTGTTCTTTACGATCATGTCACTGTATCCGACGATGTGAGATCGAGTTCATCTATTTCGTTAGATGGAGGAGCAGGGAAAGGGGGAGTTGTGATTATGGGCACTGTGAAGAGTAGTTCGAGCATAGAGATGAGAGGAAATGTGTATGTGCAGGGAGATGTGAAGAGTAGCTCTAAGGTGTTACTAGAGGGAATAGGAGGATTGGTGAGGGTTGGAGGGAAGGTGGATACGAGTGGACAGGTTACTATCAGGGGAGGAGTAGAGGTGGGAAATGTGGAGAGTAGTGGCAAGATCATTGTCGAGTCGTTAGAGAAGCAGAGGATTGTTTTGGGAGATTTACAATCGAGAGGTGGAATGGAGATTGAGGGGGATGTGGAAATTCGGTGAGTCATTTGCCTGAGTATATCACAACGCATAGACTGACTTTGATTCTAGCAACGAGCTGAAAGCTAGCGGTAATGTGAAGATTAACGGAAAGCTGCATGTGCACGGAAATTTTACGGTCCATGGTAATGTCAAAGTTCAGGCTGGTTCGGAACTCATTGTGAATGGCAGAAGAACTATACATGGGAAGATGGAGAATGCTTAAAGTCGAAGTACTGTTTCTACAACTTAATGCCAAGCTTTTGCCAACAGGTCTTCTAAGAGGCAAAGAAATGCGCCTCCTGAGTCTAGCGTCCAGTAATGCAAGCGAATTCCTCTAGTGGTTAGGACTTAACAAAGCCTAGCAAATCAATCACTTTTCTAGCCTAGGTGTAAAATCATAGTTATAGAAGTCATTATTTCCCGCAAAAATCTATTGTACATAGAAATCCCCGCATGTGGTATCTAATTTAAGCGCCTTGTTAAATTCCAACCCAGATATTTCGTGTTTACTACCAAAACTCCTAGCATATCGCATATCAGCGAAAATAGCGTTAAATTCTATTCCTAAGCCCGGGTCTCGTTGGTCCCATTCTTGTGGGTTAAATCAGAAATCCAGCCTTTGAAGTCATCTAGTTCTCCCTTGAACCATGCCCACCAATTTTTCTCATCATCTGTCTTACTACTCTCGTCTTCTACTACCGGTCTATCCACATTTGGATCTTCCAAGTCTTCTGGTGTATCTACACCCACCATTTGTGGAGGGACTACATTGAGATCTGCCGCAGAGCTAGCTTCAATTGGCGATATAGATAGAGTTGCGTTTGTTTGAGGCTCTATCTTTGAAGGGCTTGGCTCAGGATCAGCAGGTTCGGGGGGAGATGTATCAGCCGAGTGGATCCCAATAGGCTTGAGTGGAAGACGCAACGTGCCGTTATTGGGGTTAGGGGTAAGCCCCAGAGAGTCACAAATTATATTATACACTTCGATATTTTCTAAGCCATGTTAGTCTAAATCTAGCTGGGAAAGAATGCTGTGAACTCACGAAAAGGCTCAACGCGACTATTGGGCTCGTGCGGAAAAGCAGGACCTCTAGCAATGAAAATAGCTCTCATGAGCGGATGCTCGTGATCGTATCCATGCAGTCCTCGAGGGTGATAGGCAATTCCTTTTGCTTTTCCTTCAACTACATCAAATTCGTCCTTCATGACAATCGCCCAACCAGTCTTTGGAACAATCCATAGAGGTGCAATTCGCTCATTTTTGGAGAAATGATAACGTTCGGGCATATTAACATCTCGTAGATAAATCTCGAAGTTGGGATTGATAGCGGCTTCTGCAGCCAAAGTATTGTAAAGGCCTTGAAGGTGCGAGAGATCTTTTGGCCGAAGTCCATATAGAGGCCAGCCATCAGTGTGTTCGATTAGACTGGTATCAATGATATCTTCCAGTTGAATAAGACGATTTGTGTCTGTAGTAGCCATTCCATGATCTGAAACAATGACAACGTTAACAATATTTGTTAAATTTCTCGCTTCAAGTCCTTGAAACAATTGATCAAGCATAGTGTCAACTTCTGTTATAGTAACCCTGATTTCAGTGCTATTTGGCCCGTAAAGGTGACCATGCTGATCAACATTAGGGACGTATGCTGCAATTAGTTGAGGTCTCATATCGGCCAAAGCTGCTTGACTATCTTCTCGGCCAGGCTTATCCAAAAGCTCAAGTACTCGGCTGACTTTGTTGGGAAGCAGCTCTTGTCCGTTGTATTTATCCAAGTATGCAGGCTCCACATCCATGATATTTGCTTCGCTTCCTGGCCACATGTGAATGGCAGTTCTGATTCCTTGGTTTTCAGCAGTGACCCATAGAGGCTCGCCACCCCACCATTTCTTGTGCATCGCTTCAGATTTGGTATAGTAGAATTCTTCTTGTAATTTCTCGTCCCAAAATGTATTTCCCACAACGCCGTGTGATTCTGGGTAGAGACCAGTAACCAATGTATAATGGTTTGGAAAGGTGACAGAAGGGAAGCTGGGATTCATATAGACAGGCGAAATTCCCTCTTCGACGAAAGTATTTAATCTAGGTGTGATACCCCGTTTCAAGAAGTCGGCTCGAAATCCGTCCAAGCTTATCAAGATAGTCGTTGGCGCGAATAAAGCTGTGCCATTGCTTAGAAAAGTTTGATGTTCTTTCGTGAAACGTGCTTTCTTCGACAGCTTCCATGCTAATAACAATAGAGCCGTAAACCCCAATGCTATCAGAAGATACATAGCACACCAAGCCCATCTCAAATTTTTTCGTTGCGTCGCCTGGTCCCGGACATTTAGCAAGCCGCGTCTGTCGGCATCGTCGCTCTCGTCAGTTTCGCTGCTTGACCCTGTCGCACTGCCTTCTTTCATGCGCCCTCCTTCCATCTCGAACATCAACTCTCCGTCTTCACCATAACTTGCATCTTCCATCAATTTCTCCCGCTTCTTCTGCCGTCTATTTCTCCTTTGGCGTCGTTTTTCTTCCACCTCGGTTTCATCGTCTTGATTTGATGAATCTTCATTGCCAGCTCCAGGTAAGAGAACATGGCTTTTACTCCATAAACCTCTAAGTCCCGAGCTTATTCCTTCCAATGCGCTTCCTCTTCTCCCGCGCTTCAAATTTCTTTCTAAAAGCTCGTCCCTTTCTTCTTCCTCTTCTAGTACACCTCGATCGTATTTCCTAATATCTGCGGACGTACGCGCCCCCTGAATTATCTTATCATCATCACTGTCTTCGTCTTGATCACTGTGCTCTGAATGTATAGACGGAGCATCCTCGTCGTAATTCGAAGGAGATAATAGGGAAGCGTTTCCAGCGGCAGATTTCCGAGTGTTGGATGACATCGTGCCTAGAATTTGCTACTCATATAGAACTATGATTGTATGTCTTTCATTTCATAATTCGTTGAGACACACACCGCAAAAGGCTATAGAGGGCGGAAACAGTTCAATGTTTTTTAGGGGTTTGAGAGCTTCGAATTGACAAGGAGAGCCTGGCGATAGCCATTGTTCAACTGAAGCCTGAGGATTAAGGCACAACGGTGACATCTTCTCTCTCGGTTTTCTGTCTTGTACTGCCTTGAGTTACCTTGGTTATTACGTGAAAGCTTCATACCCCAACGCTTATGGGAATGAGTGATTGAGATGATTTCAGTCAACTGTGGAGTGTGGGATGTGGGGGAGATAGTGTGAATATCCTAGTGCTTGGAAACGATGAGGGAGGGGCAGGTGGAAGAAGTAGTATATCCTCCAAGTCTGGTGAAACTGCAAAATATCTATCATCGGATTCCTCAAATATTGAGATCTACGATATACGCTCTAAGTGGGGGTTTTCACACACGATACGCTCTACTCAGATTGCTCAACATTATCTTCATTCTCGTCATTTCCTCTTCGTATTCCCATCCTTTTCATGTTGTCCTATCATTTTTGAGTTATTTCCTTGTTTCTTCTGAGACCAAGTGGTCAAATTTATACTTTCTATTGACAAAAGCGTGATGACGAGCTGTGTCATTTCTGCGCGAATCCATAGGCAAATTGAGGGGGTTCAACCATGATGAGGGATTTTATATCCAACTTGCATAGCAAAAATCGCGCAAGATTTGCTTACGGATCGCCGCTGTAGGTGACTGTCGTTTCTTTCACAGTGGGAGAAAGAGAGTATATCTTCCTTCTCAATCCATACTTTTCATCTGAATGCACAAGTTGTTCAAATCTCCATTAGAAAGTTCTCCCTCGATAAGATTTTCTCACACTTTACATCTTCAAACCCAGCCTACATACAGAGAGCAACTGTCATGGAGCCAGTCTCCTGTATGGTATTCGGAATTGGTGTATACGTTACTATGATTGTTTTGCAACTAATGCAAGAGAGAAATAATTAATTATTGGTTAAGATATCAATGTACATTCACCGTTCCTGCTGTCTCAACGAATCTCAATATTGATATGCTTGCAGACCCAGGAGCTTTCACTGAGTTACTGCCGAAGTCCCAAGAGCCCGATTCCCTCCTAGCTCGGCTTTCTTTTCGAAGGGACTTGGCTTCGTCTTTCCATCATCTGAACTATCTTCAACGCCTTCCATAATTTCTTCCGGGTCTCTACCCATCATATGATGCTAGGATTACCAGTGTTAGCCTTCGTGGCTGGAATGTTAGTGTGGGATGTATGTAACTCACCTCGACATTGATCACAGGTCCTTTGAACCATTTATGTGCTGACACGAACCACCAGATCGTTACTATACTCATCGCTGAATCGATCATTAGCCGCCGAAGATGGATTTAGAAGAATATTAAAACCCAAGAGTACTTACGTCCGAAATAAACAACCACGGTCCAGTTCATCAAAGAGGCAGTGAGATCGTTGCCTTTATACGCTGGAAAGCAGAGGATTGGCATCATAACAAGGATAAAAGAAGAGGCGGCCATTCCAATCGGCTTGCTGAATTTGCCAAGATGCCATGGCCCGCGTCGAAATCTATCGCCAACGAAGAATACGCGAATAAAGATAGGGATGGTGAAGGCAACATAGGCTGCGATGGCACCAACGGAGAATATGGCGCCAATGGCTACGCTTCCGCCAAATATCAACAACAGAAGAAGGCAACCTATGACAGTATTGAACCACACGGCATTGACTGGAGTGTAAGTAGACTTATTAATTCTCTTGATCCACCAAGAACATGGAAAACAATCGTCTCGAGCATAGGCGAAAGTCACTCGAGAAGCGGCCACCATACATCCTTGGCCCATAAAAAATCCGCACATAATAGTGAGGGCAAGGATAGCGAGCGCGATCTTCTGTGGCATCACTTGAACGAGATACGATGCCCATGGTTGTCCAAGCGGGGAATCAATGACCTCGGTGATATCGATGACAGTGTAAGCAACAACAAGTTGCAAAGCCCATCCCATAAGACCTCCAATTCCACTGGTCAGAACGATGGCGCGTGGGGCTGCGATACTGGCATTACTGCACTCCTCCGAGAGATGGAACGGGGCATCATATCCGGACATTGTCCAAATAATGGCGATAAACGACATGAGGACTGCGACTCCATCTGGCCAATCGGTACCATTCTGGATAGACCAGACCTCCTTTGAAGGAAAGAATTTTGGCGTTGTAGCGGTTCCGGTGACCGACGTTGGAATCATGATTATTACTACCAACAAAGCTATCATGTTCAACGTCGATCCAAAGGAATTGAACTTCGCAATCCATAATGTTGGCATACTCGATATAACTCCATGGATGATCATGATCAAGACAGTCAATAAGAAGGTCTGGTAATTTGTTGGCTCGTACTCGGGGTGAGTGATTGATGCGGCAGCTAGAATCATGGCAGCGAGCGCATAGTCCACACTGGGTGCTCCTGTGATCTGGACCATCCAATTTGACCATCCAGTTATCCAAGCTGCAAATGCACCCCATCCTGGAGGAGCGAGTACTGCTGCAGCATAATATAGTCCACCACTTGAAAATATTCAGCGCTTGCATTTTTGAACAATATCGAAGAGCACTCACCTAGTTGGCATACTCGAACACAACTCTGCCATTCCCATAGCGACACATTGGATGAAGAACCAACTTACCAACCACCCCCAAACCATTCCTCCAGTACCTGCATAGCCCATACCATAATATAAGGTACTCGCGAAACTGGGCAATAATCCAAGCACAGCAAAAGAAACACAAAAAGTTGTCCATAACGAGAATTCTCGCTTGAACTCTTGTTTATAACCCAGAGCCGTCAATGCAGCTTCATCCGCACTCAGGCCTTCAAGATTTGGGTTATCTCCAGCCGGCAACGCCGTCGTGACAGAAGGACGATGTATCAAGTCATTGTGAGCCGATGCATTGCTCTTCGACTGTGTCAAAGTAGCCATCTTCAATATGAGGATGATTGTTGTAGATTTGAGGAAGATATCACGGACGTGGCATATCTATGCAGTACACGGAGGTTTATCAATTGCCCGTAAGGCATGACAGAATTCCATTTGAAGCACGCTTGCTCACAGGGCGGAAGGGGTCGCACAACAGCTATCAGATCTTATACTTCATCAGGAAGGTTTAGCCTGAACCCCTGCTATCAAGAGGTGGCTTCGGGAATCGGGTGAACTTCTCTTGGTGGCTTCGTTTTCAATTTCTTTATCTTGATATAACTTTCATTTTATCGTTCTTATGGTTTCCCTCTACTGTGGTAGTTAGTTTTTTCGTCATTCTCATGTATGTATACATAAGTACATCGTTGGGTTTTCTCAGGACCTTCTTGAATTTATCTGAAATTATCATCAACAAAGAACAACGAAACACAAGTCATGAAGAAACATCATGTATTGTGACAACACCAGGCCAATGGTGAAACTGCCCGCGTCTACTAGATATGAAGATACACCAGAAATTGCTTATCTTTTATCTTGCACCAATTACTATTCCTTGTCATCCTTATCGCGCACCATGAGGTATGCAGCATCGATGTTTAGTTCCGGTAAGATGCTTGGAAGAGCTCTTATCCTATCTTTAATACGGAATCAAACATGAATATCTCTTCCCGTGCGTTTTTATATATCCTTGCCAAGATTTGATGACACTAACTCATTACAAGTTATTATATCAGTTCTAACCATACTGATTCTACATCACCTGTTGGAGAACCTCCATATCTGTTATACAGACTCGCGACCTCGAGAAAAAGCCGGATACTAAACCCGCAAAAATAAAATAGGATTTAAACATAATCTTTTTCAAAATTCGATATAAACTCGTTTTTATATTACAATATTTTCAAAATTGAACTTATAAAATTCTTCATTAATAAATTATTGATCTTCAAATTTCGATCAAAGAATTCAGTGTTCTTGTTTTGATATTAAATTTTGATTAAAGTGTAGAATTTTGGTATCCGGCTTTTTCTCGAGGTCGCGAGACAGAGTATATAAATAAACTTCGCTCCCGAGCCAGGCCCAGTTTCAATATCATGGCCAATGCTAACTCCACTTCCCACGAAAATGTGGGGAAAGATAACCATCCTCACGTTACGTAACCCTTGCCTATCAAACATCGATATCGAGCCGTTAAATTGGCCAACGTTTATCCTCCTCGAGCCCTCGTCTCTTCAGATACACTTATGCCAAAATGAAACAGGAGGTCAGCTTTGGACCCTGCAAATGAAGATGACAAAAGCGTAATCTGTGGAGATCCTTTGGTATTCATAACGGTCTGGCCGATATTAACCCCTGCATTCTTTCTAACTGATATCGATACTTTAATGATTTGATAACATACAACATGAGACGGCTAGTTGAGTAAGAATATAAAGAAAGGGGTGAGGACGGTGTCGCGAACATATATTCTAGTTGTATCTGATATGTAACAAATATATCTATTCCGTCTCTAACAAGAAACCCACCTGCTAAAAGTTCAAGACCACGCTCACTCCCAGTACTCTAATTTGCAACCACATATCTCCCTTCTTTCCTAAAATAACTACGAAATGTTGGAACACCTTCATGCTCTCCCGTCAACCCCAACCCCTTCCCATCATTTTATTGACTGTCGTGAAGCAACAAATTCTACCTCTTCTACTTTACCCCAAGTGCAAACCACGATTCTCAACTTCAGCGTGACATTGCCCAACATTGAAACTAGATCAATATCGTAACTGCGCTGGACTCATTGATAAACATCCCATTTTGCAATTTGTTTATATGTCGCACCCAAACATGTGACCTTGCTCCCCTTCCCTTGTATAACTGGTGAGTACGATGAGATTAGCTGCGAAGCTTGAGCCCCATTCTCAAGAACATCGGGGTGTCAAGTCGAACTTACATTGTTGGCGTTATATTGAGACAATTTGTAGCAGGGAGCGACAGAAAATTTGAGCTCTTGAGTTCTTGTATCAATTCGTAGTTACCTGGCGTGGAAAGGTGAATCGATTGTTGCATCTCATCTGATCTTCCTCGCTTGCCGAGATTGAACAGACTAGATGGATGCACATAAAAGATATGCGGAAGACAGATACCAAATAAGCTTGACCCCCCTTGAATCAAATCACTAGTAGGGACCTGGTGTATTCACCTGAAAAGTTTGAATGTGTTCCTTTGGTTGGCTAGTTTCTGAGAGAAAGGATTTGTTGCACATCTTAATTCTTATCATGTTTAAGTTTGCCTTGCTCTCTCGTAATGAAATTGAAAGTGAAACCGAACCTGAAAACAAGATGTGCAACAAAAGACTTTTTGTATGCTTTTATCACGTGTTGCTAGGTTGAGGTTTGGCATGTTGGGTGAGAGGGTAGGAAACAAGATTAGGTTGTCTCAAGAGGAAACATGCAAGACAAACGAACAAGGAGAATGAAGGGACCCTAATCTTCCCTCAGTACAATTACCTCTACTGGTGGCAACTACAGCCATCTCCGTAGGCAATGCGCCAGCTAACAAGAGGTATACACCAGAAGGGAGACAAACGCCAGTAGAATACTCCAAGCAGCTCAAAGACAGCAACATGATGCATGGGTGCATAGATGCATAGAATTTATGGTCAAAACTAATTTGACAGTTGTTCTAATGAGACTGTGGAAACGAGTCCAATATTTGGGGTTCCTGATCGAGGAGCCCAATAATGAATTCTTGGAGCTCAGAAAACCCAAAAAGCTTTGCGACATATCGATTTGTCGCTACCAATACCCATCATGTAGGAATAATCCGTTCATGCATTGAGAAATTCATATATCCCAAAACAAATCCTCGATCTCCACAAAAATATTCACTTCACCTCCGCTCCATCAAAATCACAAAAGCTTAAGAGCGCGACGCTCTTTAACCCCAATGAACCATTATCGCATATGTTATACTTTTTATAATTCATATACCCGACAATGTCACTGTCCGATCGAAGCCCTCACAATGCTAAGTAGAAAGGCGGACAACATTCTCGAGAATGCTGAATTCTACCGCTGCGCCATCGAGGCGTGTGATGCTTATATGTTTGAGGAGGCTTTGAGGTTATATGGCAAGCCGAAGCGAGAGGACGGAATATGTTAGCTACCTACTTATACCCAGCGTGATGGAAAACATTCACGAGATATTCGTCGCTGGCGAGCCAACTCTGAAAACACCCTCCCGCTCCTAGACACAAGGAGACCAATAAAACAGGAACTATTACTTCAATATTGCTATGCATAATTGATATGATTCATCGCATCAATCACATGGGTTTCGAACAGTGCTCTGAGCAGGTTGTATCACCAATTTGCCCATCTTTAAGTTTTGAGTATCAATTCAAACTAGGTGCAAGTATTAAAGCCATGGCATACTGCCATCTTCTCAAATGTCTTGTATCTAGAAACTAGTACTAGAATACTGACAAAGAATTCAACAAAAAGGCCCTTTAAGAGCCCAATGTGGATAGCAGTATGTACCTTTTTGGTGCGATCTTATGTGTCCTTTCCGGAAATATCACCTTGGATATGAGACTTCGATGATCCTTGGCAACTTGCAGATGCATTGCTTGGCCTTGAAGGAGTTGAAGGAGATTGACCAACTAGAATAGAAATTGGGCGTGGTATCATTGATGGGTTAATGTACCTGAGCTCGTGAGAAGCAAATTACTCCATTCAAACCATCACATTCGTCCAATTCACCGGTAACCTCAGGGTGTACAATATCCGACTCGGAAAAACTGGTGTGCTATTTCTATATCGAACGCAGAATGGGACAGTTCATCGACCAGAGACCGGAATATGCCCTGCTGTAGCAACCTTCAATATTTCTTCCTCTAGTCCTTCAACCAGTAATACCTCAACACCCGCTTCTTCCAATCTTCTCCTCCCTTCATTTTCGCCCACAAATTTCTCTGGTTCTTTCACGCCGACCACTACCTTACGAATTCCTTTTCCACCTTCACCCAACTTCAGGATTCTGTCTAGACAACTCACATTCCCGCTCAATCTCTTTGCACATGGTTCCATTGTAGTATATAATATCGTATTTTCCGGCAAAATTTCCGCAAGTCGTTCTTCAGGTATATTGTGAGCTTGGGAGAGCTTTATGAAGCAACATTGTTCTGCATGCGTATTGCCAGGACACTCCAATGTGTAGCCTGTTGCAATAATAGTATTTGTTGAAGCATTGAGAAGTACTGCACCGACACAGAAATTGGTAGGTTTGGGTGGAGATAGTCGAGCAAGGTCGAGGGCTTGACGGAGGTAAATAAGATGGTCTGCAGTTTTCCTTTCTGTTTCCATTATCAACTAATGTTTCCAACGTTATAGCTTTTTGGATTGAGTTAGATATCAGATATCCATAATATCTCGACGTCTGTTCTTTAATTCTGCCATACTAGATCGACACCGCTTTCTTAGGCATCTCAATTATTAGCCTCGCTACTGGCTGCCTCGTACTTATAAAAGAACGACGTTGAACCCTGAAACCCCAAGGTCTCAAGCGCCTAGATGAGTTTGCGTTAAAACCACTGTGATCGTTGGGCCATCTACGATTACGTCAAGATAGCGAATAATAAGGCCAGAAGCCAATAGGATTTCTTTGGTACTTTTTTGTCTACAGTCTCAATAATCTCTTGACAACTTTATATAGCCATTCATTATTTTAGATCAATTCGATTCAATTCAAAATGTCCATAAAATCATAAAGTTTTCACCCAAACACTCATTGTGTGCTCGTGCTCGAACATCTGTTTCCATCGCGACAAGCCTAACTTTTTGGATAAACTCCCCAGAAGAGAGTGGAATCTCAGCAATCGGGCAAACAGGAGGAAGTGACCACACATACAAATCTGCATCACCATATCTAATCGACTTACACAAGATTCCAAAGTCACTGGATTCATGGGCTTGGAGGCACAATGTCTGAATTGCCGAGTATTAAAGTGACAGATGAACATTTGAAGGGCAGCAAGGAGCAACAACAAGTTGTTGGATCACCAACGACCGAAGGAGGGAGACCACGCTCTGCAACTTCATCCGAAGGTATGTCGGTCATTTCGCATGTTATGAGCTTCATGCTTGTTTATAGACTGCTTTGATAGAGTTATTCCGACTGTGAGGGGTTTATTGCTTCTCAAATACAATGTGCTGATAAGTGTTATTTCCAGACAATGGGCATTCCACAACTCCAAGGAAGTCTGCGATAAAACTCATTCGAAATGGAGTGGCCAAAGAGAACGGAAGTGACACAGCATCTGCACGAACTTCTACTGCTATTGACCCTCTATCACATGTATGCGACTCCGGATATTCTTATTTGATCATTCTATACGAATAGCCACATTAGCTTGAAAGACACACGTTTGCTGACGGACATTTAGCACATTCTGAAGCGTACGAATACCGAAAACACAATCCCACAAAAACTTCGAAATGCTTCTGTCTCAGGAATCTCAGGAAGCGTTCTCCCAGAGGTCCCAGAGCCAGGGAGTTCTAGCACAGGCTCTCCTGGTAGGCAAATGACCCCGGAGATTCGCAGCGACAGTAACCTAGCAAAAGACAAGAAGTAAGTCAATATTTCGCACGATCGGATGTGTAGAAATCTATTCGAGAATGTGCACATTATTCCCTCGTGGCTGCTTATATTGGCGAGAGTCGGCTCTGGTATATTCATATGAAAGCTAATCAATTGCAGGAAAGGAGTCTCGTTTTTGAATCGTTTCAATCTACTAGGGGGAAAGAAGAATGAAGAGCTAGAGATGGATGATGATGAATCAGAATTGGGCGATCCACGCACTGAGGGCATGAATGCCCATGTATTTTCCTCATCAATAGGGGCAAACGGCTATATTCCGAGACACAAGGAGCCCCCACGATATATCAAAGTTCGAGCTCATCACAAGAGGACTATGGAGTTCAATCGCATGTTTCTCGCCCAGGAATTGAGCGGCACGAAAAATCCGTCCAAGAACGAGAACGTACAAACTCCGACAAATTCGGAACATCCTAACAAGTTGTCAAAGCCACCAAGGTCAAACGGTGCAGTCTGGGCAGCTGAATTTAGTAAAGATGGAAAATATTTCGCCGCGGCGGGGAAGGATCGAGTGGTTCGAATCTGGGCAGTGATATCGACCGCAGAGGAGCGGCGAGCGCATGAATTTGATGAGGATGGTGAAAAATTGAGCGCACCTGTTTTCAAATCCAAACCGGTACAGGAATTTGAAGGCCATACTCTGGATGTTCTGGATCTTAGTTGGAGCAAGAACAATTTCCTGCTATCTTCTTCAATGGACAAGACCGTTAGATTGTGGCATATAAGCAGGCCGGAGTGTTTGTGCACCTTTAACCACAAGGACTTTGTTACGTCGATAGCCTTTCACCCCCGAGACGATCGCTTCTTTTTGGCTGGGTCACTAGATTCAATTCTTCGGCTTTGGAGTATTCCGGACAAAAGTGTCGCCTTTTGGAACCAATTGCCGGGTCTTATAACAGCGGTAGCTTTCAGTCCAGATGGTAAGACCGCTATAGCTGGTGTTCTCAGTGGGATCTGCTTATTCTACGAGACCGAGGGCTTAAAGTACCACACTCAAATCCACGTCCGATCATCAAGGGGAAAGAACGCAAAGGGAAGCAAAATCACTGGTATTCGCACGATTGTTTATCCTCCTAATGACCCGGAAGGTGAAACAAAAGTTTTGATCACTTCAAATGATTCTCGAGTTCGTATGTACAACCTTCGAGATAAAGCTTTAGAGATGAAGTTCAGAAGTCACGAAAATGCCTACAGTCAAATCACTGCCCAATTCAGTGATGATGCAAAGTATGTTATATGTGGCAGTGAGGATCACAAAGCTTACATCTGGTCTCTTGGGGTTACGGATAATGAGAGCAAGGACAAAAGGCCATGTGAATTCTTCGAGGCTCATTCTGAGGTTGTCACAGCAGCTGTCATGGCCCCAATGAAGTCTAGGATACTTCTCAGTGGCTCTGGAGATCCCCTCTACGATTTATGCAACCCCCCGCCCGTGACTCTGCTTAGTAGAGAAGAATCGATTCTTCCCTCGACATCTCGTGCAACCAGTCAAGCAGGGAATCGCGATTCTGCTGCGATTTCTGTTGAAGATGTTCAAGAACCTCGAATCAAAAAGCCTGAACAGTCCTCTGCATATCTTGCTAGATCCAATCACAATGATGGCAATATCATTGTAACCGCGGATTACCTTGGTCGCATAAAGGTCTTTCGACAAGATTGCGCTTATCAAAAAAGACGTAATGACCAATGGGAAACTTCATCTCAATTTTCCAAAAAGATGCTCGCTCGAAGCAGCAGCATTATGACACGTCAAAGTGGTGGTTCCCAGTCTCGCCGAACCTCGATCTCCCAGAGTTCTATTTCAGGGCCAGTCACGCAATTTGACAATCACATTCTCGACTGGCGCAAGTCAATTTCCAACGATAGACCTAAGACCTCCAGTTCTCACACCAAACCTCCTCCCTTTAGCAATCGCAGTGACCGTAGCATATCACCCGGTAAGATCACTCGCACTCCTTATTCGCCATCTTCCCCGGCAAACCTTGCAAGCGCAACTCGTCAACTGCAATACGGTATTGTTGTGCCCACAACTACAACAACGATAAGTGGCGGTCATCGGCCACCTTCCATTGCTACAAGTAGCCCTCCTCAATCAATCTTCAAAACTCAATCGCACCAGGCTCTCCCAAGTCAACCGCCCACTCCGTCCTTCACACTCAATCCCGCATCACCTCCTCCCAACGGAGATAGCAGTTCTAGTGTCTATAAAATAGATTCTACAGGCAGATCCTACCAATTTTGGAACGCAGCAAATTGGAAGAACAACTCAAATGCGGACCAAAATGGGAACAAATTTGGTCCAGAGCTTCTTCGGCCTGGCACCTCATCTCGTGGAAGCAGCATCAACTCTAGATTAAGCAGTGATGCAAATTCTGATCTGACAGATGTGGATCAAGAGGTAGAAGGAGAAGCTAGTGATGGCAGTGATCAGATGCTTGCATGTAGAAAATGTGGAGGGAAGGACTTTAGGGCTAAGAAGGTTGGGGTGGGTGTGAGCAGAGCTCAAAAGTTGGTGTGTACAAAGTGTGGGACAGTAGGCAGCGGGTGACGGAAGAATTGAGTTTCGGGCATTGTTTTTGAACGAGAGAAGAGGGCAGCAATCACGCAAGGAAGAGAAAATAAAACGAGTGTAGAAAATTGGAAGCGGAAGTGAAAAGATGCCCGCAGGCGTTGGATTAAAAGCTATATGAGTTCATCGGGTTGTAAAGCGAGCAATTGATAGTAAAGCATTTTGAGCATAGCATAGCATTTGGTGTTGGATTCGGTATTTGGATACCTTTGGTATATCTTTATTCAGCGTAGATCAGGCAGAAAGTGCAAACATGGATATTTTCTATCCTGATCATCTAGATCTCTTTCTTATACTCTCATCTCTATTTTCCAAAACAAATTCGCCTTTTTAAAGCTTGGTTTATCTAATCGGATAAGGCTACAAAACCGAAGGCCGTAAAACCAAGAGGCCGGGCCGATTATTGGCCAGAGTTCATCCCTTGTCCGTCCACTACCAAGTATGTCACTGTCCTCCGTCTCCATACATGACTTTCTCCAGTTACTGTAGATTTCGGATCTTGGGTATATCCACTCGTCCACTACCGGGCCCAGATCTACTCCAGTTTTTGGAGTCTAGTTAGGACACTAATCGGACGGACTTTTGGAATGCTCAGGTTGTCCATCCGTCCACTTGATCGTTGAAGAATTGTTGATGGATGGGATGATTGATTAATAAACTTGTTTTCAATTTGCTTCTTTGTTTCTATCCGAGCTGCAGGCACTGGTGAATTGATCACTTATGCAGGTACCGGAAGTACTGGTACGAAGATATTATCCAATTTCTAAGTTGACATGTCTCTGTTCCGTTACCAATTAGATCATTCCGTCCAGACAAATTGTTTCTTGCTATCTCGAACGGTGAGACAAAGTTTATTCGTCTACTCCGTATCTCCGTTCAATAACGTGCCTCGACTCGAACGTACACTTATTACTGGACGGATGTTTCACTTCCCCGCCCGTCCACCACTCTGTTTCTTCATTTTCCCCATTCGATCTGCATGTGTACATCGTAATTACGGCTACCACTCTTCCACCTTCAGCCTGACCAGAATGCTACTAATATACGTACTACAGTTTGAATACCGAACACCCACAAAACTTGAATCAAGATGTACCGGTACTGCTGCCGTCACGAAGGAAACAGAGTGAGCATTCGTGTCTTCACGGGGTCGCCCTGTTAGTGCGAAAGTTTATGTGGACTAGTTGGGACGGCTTTACAGGTTCGCTGTGCTTGTAATGGAAGGTAGTATTTGAGGACCGACGCTTTTCGTAATCTAATCGATCTGAGGTGGACGGATGGCGAGTATTGCTTTGGTAAGACGAATTTCGTGCTTGTTGAAAAGGCTAATCGCAGAAATTCAGTGATATGGGTGACCGACAAAATGCATTACCGTCGAATAGCAAACCACATTCTGAAGATGTGAATGGGCAAACGCTATAAACACATAATGGTTCGAAACAACGGAAAAGCCATAGTGCGTTCAATCATCTCATTATTTGATCGGACAAAAACGTTATCACTACGGTATCTATAACCCTATCTACATCATTCAATGCCCCGTTGTGTACAAAGTGGACTATGTAGGGGTCAATCCCATCTGAGTCGTGACAGTGCCCTTGAAGATCCTTCCACTGCTTTTCTAGTATGTGCGCCGTTGCAAGTAATAGTGGAAGGGTGGATCTGGTTCTTTTTCCCATATATACATCATGCAAGTTCCCGTAAGATCATCCTCCTTTACCTTCACCTCAAATCTACATTCTTTTTATATCATCTTCATCATGCGCACCTCCACTTTGGCCTCTTCAGTTTTTGCTGCTGGACTCGTGTCCGCTCGCATTACTGCCCGCGATAACAGCTCAGTCTGGGTAACAGAGGTGCCTAACTATGTCCGTCCCTACGCAATTGCACATTATGATGCTTCTGGCTGTGTGGTTGGAAGCCAACTCTATCGATTCCCAGTTACTGGACCATCGTCTGGAGGTGCTTTCTCCCTCCTCGCAACAAACGCACCAGCTTCGACCGATTTAGGAGTTTTCCCTCACATTCATCAAAAGCATTATGAGAATTTCTTCAATCTCAAAGGTCGCTTCCAGCTTTGGACTGAAAAGGATGGTGATTCTGAGACAAGACTTTTGACACAAGGTGATTACGGAAGTGTACCAATCAACACAACCCATACTTTTCAAATTTTGGATCCCGACACTGAGATGGTCGGAATTATCTCACCTGGAGGATTTGAGTAGGTTGCCCAGGCATTAGCTGCAACTGAACAGAAGACTAACAATATTTTAGGGACTTGTTTTATGCCCTCGCCGATTCCAACTGGACCTTAGCCTCTTCGGAAACCCAACCTCCTTACGATCCTCTCCTCGTCGTCAATAGCAGTAGCTCTCATCCCGCATCAGTCATTAGCTCTCTTGAAAGTTTCGATGTCTATGCCCAGCTTGACTTCGTTCCTCGTACGGATGCGATCAACGGTACTGCTCCATTGAACAGTACCTGGCACACTGGAGCCAACGCTCTTGGCGCTCGAGGTTCTCCATACTACGTTGCCAAGGACTTTGGACCACAATACATTAACGATGCCGCTGGATACCAAATCATTCAGCCATTCGTTACTCCAGTACAATCCGAGAATGCATTTTCTTTGTCGACCATTACCCTTGCTCGCAAGTTGTCCAACGTCACGATCCCAACATCATCATATATCGGCCATGCGGCTTTCGAGGTTCTTGAGGGTATGTTGACTGTTGAGATGGAAGGTGAGACATTATCGCTTATCCAAGGCGATGTTGTCTTCATCCCTGGAAACACAACATACAAGTACTACAGTACCGTCCACTTCTCCAAATTTTTGTTCATCGGTGCTGGAGCCGAAGCAATGGACACTCAGCTCATCGCTGCTGGTGCTTCATGGTCTTCCCCAATTTGGCCTACGTATGCTTAGGTATTTCGTGGTGGATCTCTCTAGCTAGCTAAGCTTAGGTAGCTATTTACAAACCAATTAATAATAAACAATACAAAGCACCTGACATTTGGAATCCATTCGTACAAAAAATTGCTTTTCAATAATTGAACGTTTCAGGAACATAGATCTACTCGGCCTATTTTTCTGCAAAGAGATAGCCTGAATTCTGAAGAGCCTCGTTCCCAAAATATCTCCCTGCGGACCATTCTAGAATTGTCTCCGTCTTGGCCTTGATTTCACTTCACTAGGTACTTGATCTGCAAAACGATTGCTAAAAAGTATGGGGTATGAAAAGCCTCCTTCCAAGAATACCCTCTAATAAAATCTAGCTCAGCCTCAACACCACGCACTACTCGGTCTTTTACGGGTGTATTCTGTAGAAAAGCTACATCAAAGCCCAAATTTTGGACGAAAAAAAATCTCATGACTGACAACAATGAAGATATTTATAGATGACGCGCAAGATACTTCCTGATCTTGGTGACAGCACATATTTCAAGGGGAAAACCTTGGATTAACCTCGGAATGTCACCGAACCTCGAAGTGAATCAAGGTTAACAAAATTTTGGTATCCAATTTCGCCCCATGACTGCCGAGCCACAGTGAAACGGATGAAAATTGGTTAGTTGCCGCGAATCTCAATTACCTAAGCGAGCCAAGCCACAATATCCATGCAAGCTCTAGTCTCTTTAGAGTTAGCGTGCCCCTTTTTCAACGTCATGTAAGTTTATGCACGGAATATCGGAGAGGAACCACCGCATGTTTCCAGGAAATTCGCATTTCTTTTGCAGTTATACGAGATTTCGATCATCTCTTTCGCATGGGGATCCTATAGGCGACAATGCTTTACTAGGTGGAAACAGAGCACCGACATGTATATAAGCTTCACCGCGTTCACTCCCTTTTCTTAATTTGCTCCTTTTCTACTAATTGCTAACGAATAATTCACGAATCGATATACTTAAACGTCTCTCGTTCTCGATATTCACTACATCTACCTACTATCCTCTCAACTTTTCGATCTTCGATATCATAAAATCGATACCTTCATCATGCGTGTTCAAGTTCTTCCAGTTATCGCCCTCCTTTCCATTGGTGTTTCGGCACAAGATCTCGGTAGCCTCGTCAACTCAATAACCTCAGATGTCGGCGGAGCAGTAAGCACAGCTACATCTGCCATTGGTGGTGCCGCTGATACTGTCACTTCTGGAGCCGCAGGAGTCTTTTCGACCGTCACCTCAGGAGCTGCTGGCGCATTCTCAACTGTGACTTCAGGGGCTGGTGGTGTCGTTTCAACTGTTACATCAGGAGCTGCTGGCGCATTCTCAACTGTAACCTCAGGTGCCGGCGGAGTTGTTTCTACTGTTACATCAGGAGCTGCTGGCGCATTCAGCACCGCAACTTCCGGAGCCGCTGGAGCCTTCTCTACAGCAACCTCTGACGCCGTTGGCGCATTTTCCACGGCTACCTCTGCTGCCGCCTCCCGATACTCGAGCATCAAGAGTGAAGCTAGCAGCGAAATTTCCAGCTTGAGCTCCGTCGCCCAGACCGCCACCGACAGTGCCGTTAAGAGTTCGATCAGCGCAGCAATGAGCAGTATCAGCAGCGACGTTGCTAGTGCCAGTTCCGAAGTAAAGAGTGCCACTAGCAGAGCTAGTGGTGCAGTTAGTTCCGCCACTAACAGTGCCGCAAGCGCTACTTCTAGCTCAGGAGCTATGAGAACCCAAGTGCCAATGGCTGGAGGAGCTATTTTGGGTGCGGCTTTATACTTGTTGTAGATTGATGGCGGATATAATGAGCGAGAGGAATTGAATGTGTTATGTTCGGAAATGCTAAGGGTGTTTTGATACGGCGTTGATTAATTGTATAACATATATCCTTTCACGAATAAAATATATATCTTTGGGGCTTCATCCCTTTCATGAACTGTTTCTATAAATCCTTGATTGCAATCTATGCTCTGATTTTCATATTCTCAGGCTTGTTTTTGAAGGGTGCTGATGCCAAAATTCAAATTATACCAAAATTATCAACCTTATGAGGGTTTCTATGTCAAAGATAATCTCTGATACAAATTGAATAAATTTGATCAAAAGTAATTGTGTAATCCTGAAGTTGATTACCTAGGTATTCATTGATTATTATATAGAATATCTGCGAATCTATCTCTAATTGAAACGATATTGATTGCTGAACATAGTGAGTTTCTGAATGATTGTGGTAAGCAAATTCAATAATAAATTTCAAGCCTGAGTATATGCTAATTCGATACTGAGAACTGCTGAGCCATGCCCCGATTATACATTGTAAAACTTGAATGCTGGAGAAAGATTTATGAAGCTTTATTGTCATGGCTTACGAAACCCGGCAGATCTGAGCCAGATAGTTCGGCAAATTCCACCATCTCTATCAATTTCATAGACGGGGAGCATTCATAGACTTGGTGATAATAATACAAGTCTTGACCTTTTATCAGACTTCAGTTGTCGTGCTTTTACAGTAACGATACCTATCGAAAGAGCAAGCTCTAGATGCAACGGTTAGTGAATTCTGGTGTTTGAGTGCGGACAGAATCAGGAGCATCTTTATGTTCAAACCTGTTCAATGTTCAAACCCATCTCCAAACTCAAAGACCACTTCGATATCCAAAGCCATCTCAATGTTAAACTTTATCTTAATATTCAAATCATTATAAATACAAATGTCACCGAACAAGATTGATTCAAACGGAGAAAGAGGCAATGTAGTTTGAGTAAGCAGCTTTGCGTGCTATCTCGGCCTGGAGCAATCGAGCAGCAGCAACTTAGCAATAAGGTCGTTATCTCTTAGCACGAAACTTCTTCTTCTTCTGTATCTGCGGAAGAATTATCAAAGCAACCTATGCAAGTTTTCTAGCGTTCTTGATGTCCTTGGTAACGAATCTTTAAGTGGGATTTCGTGTAGAAACTCACAATGCCATATTCTTGAACTGTGATCGAGTAACAAGCTGCTAAGTCGGATACCCCACTTTCAGGCCACCCCTCTTTTGAACCACCCTTTTACACCAAAAATCACTTTTTAATTTATTAATATCTCTATTGATATTGAATATAATTTAATAAAAATTTATATATATAATTCAAGATATTTCAATCTTATATTAAAAATTTCAGATTTTTAGGATTTTTGTGAATCGATTTCTGAAACTTCAAAATATCGATTTGCAATTTGTATAGAAATCACATACAAATTTGAAACTTTATAAAATCTATAATAACTTCTAAGAAAAAATAGTTAAAAATAAATCATAAAATTTTATAATATATTTATAATATATTTATTTTGAAAGATTCTAAAAAAAATTGAAAATTCCTTATAAATAAATATTTAAAAAAAATGCCCTCAAAATTGCAGGGATTATTTATACTATTCTAAACTCACTATATATTATATCTCTATATCTATTCATTTTTTTGAATTTCCATATGAATTCAAATTTGGAATCTTCAAAAATATATACAATTTTCTTTTAATTATTATTTTTAAAAAGTTGTTAAAAATTATATAAAAGTTTTAAATTTGTATATGATTTCTATATAAATTCGAAAATCGATATTTTGAAGTTCTAAATCTCAATCCAGAAAAATCCTAAAATTCTAAAAATTCTGGTGTAAATCCAAAATGACTTGAATTATATAAATATAAATTTTTATTAAATTATATTGAATGTTGATAGAGATATTGATAAGCCAAAAAAGTGATTTTTAGTGTAAAAGGGTGGCCCAAAAAAGGGGTGGCCCAAAAGTAGGGTGGTCGACTTAGTTCTCGAATACTTCAACAAAATTTCAATATGATTGTCAAAAGTAGCTCTCAGTTACTACTAGCGCAACAGATGTTCTTAAGAACAAGCATATAACCAAAAGACCAAACAAAACAGAAGGATAAATAACTAAGGAATGATTCACTTATATGAACCTTCAAACGGGACTTCGTATATATTTGAGCTTCTTCTTTACAAACCCCAGAGCATATTGCAACCACACTGCCTAAAACACCTTCAACATTTCACAGAAAATTTGAAACCTTAGATCAATAATCCCAAAGCTCCACCAACCATAACTCCCCAAACTGGGACATACTTCTCTGGAGAATCTCCAGAAGCCGCAGTAGCATTAGCCGCGGCACTAGCGACACTACTGGCGCTTGCAAATTTCGAGCTTAAGCTACTAGCGCTCTCCAAAGCCTCGGTTTGGGCCTTTCCTGTAGCCGTACTTGCCATGCTTTCCAAACTGCTGACCTCGGCGCTGATACTCGTAGCTTGTGCTTGAGCAGATGTCACAATCTTAGATTGGGAGCTCAATGATGCAGCATTAGATGTAGAAGCTTGAGAGGCGGATTTGGAAAGAGATTTGGAGATTGAAGAGACGGCTTCAGAGAGTGAGGATGCTTCAGATGAGAGGGAAGATAGTGCAGAGCCGGTGGCTGTGGCTTCCATGGAAGTGACAGAGGATAGAGAGGATATTGCTGTGGAAAGGGCGTCTTGAGTAGCCTGAGCTTGGGCATAGTCTGATGTGATAGTATTTACGGCGCCAGAAGCCTTTCCCCCAATAGATGTTCCATCAGCAATTATTGATCCAAGATCAGCAAACACCACGGTGGCGAAGAGTGAGAGGGGTGTGATGGTGCTTGCAAATCGCATGGTTGATTATGTGTTAACTTTGTGAAATGTAAACTTTTGCTAATAGAAAGTAATTCGATGGGACTAGTCAATAATTTTCTTTGATCGCTGTGAAATGTATTAGAAAAGGCTTAATTACAGTTATGGGGATCTCCAGATTTATAGATTTCTAATTCGAGAACGATGATACCAGGAAAGCAGGAGGATCAAACGACTGAGCCACGAAGCTTGTAACAGTAGCACTTGTACCTGCATCTGAGTCGTACTGTTACTCTGTAAAAAGAAGCTTCCCTCAAACACCCATGTCAAAGAAATTACTACGCCATTGACGAAATCCTATTCACACAATTACTAGGCGCCCGCCGCGGTCACAATTTAAGACGGGCCCCGCTCCCAACTTGACATAGCATAGACCTTCTCTTCATTGAAACGTCTGAACCCCTAGGAAGTAACGTTGAAGTATGTTCACTTCACTTGAAATCCTTTCCTAGAACGGAAGTTGTAGACCGATGAAGGATTTCTCCTCTTAGAGGAGTGCTGTTTTATTGTTCTCTTCATTTTATTTCTAGAATAAATTATGTCTCGCGCGGCTATGGAACTTTCCTAGCCACGGTCACGATCGAAGCCTGTGAGGTATTTGATCTTGCATTCAAAAATTGTTCACAAGCATAGGTTCATGCTTATCTGATGCAACGTCGTTGGGATATCATGCCCCATGACTCCCATCACCCATCCAAACACTGTCAGTTTTTTATCTAAAATTCATGGAGAAACTCATTTACATTCTGATTTGATTCTATCAGTCATCAAGCTCATGTGTAATGCATTTGAGTGCACATTCTCCAGAACATAGTTTCAGTTCGATCGACCCCCGGGTGTTTTGAAATAGTCTGGCATCAAATGAGACTCTTGGGGACAATCATGGCCAGCTAATGAATGACCAGTGCCGATAAATAGATTCGTGATGGTATTGTGACGGCACAGTTCGGGCTCGCAATTAAGATTGCTCCGAATTTATTCCTGTGGGCGCAACCGAAGGATTTAGGTCTCCAAACACCAACACAACAGTTAACGAAACGAACCGCACAAGTTTCCTGTATTGATAGACAGCGACCAGATTTAGAACACTCCGTGAGTATGCATCAATTCTATCTATCAGAGTGAGAGCCTGTACTCGAGTTAAATCCTGTCAAAGAGCTGATGGCAGGTTTCAGAGATAGGCATACCTGAGATTGTCGATAAGTCGGTATTATGAAAGTCACAGGTAGCTATATCCTTTTGGAAATGGAAACTGTGCGTGTAATTGTAGTATAAATGCTTGACCCCAAAAGAATAGTCTAACCGAGCGTATGGAGCATATAAGTCATATATAAATTTATCATCCTGAGATACTATTTTACATTCTGAAGACGCCGAATTTGGTATCTACCGGTTCATTCTTCCCGCCCAATGCAGCCATCAAACTCAGACCTAAAACTCTTCTCGTATGACTTGGTGGAATAACTCCATCATCCTAGATACTATGTTAGTCACTCCATTTCCATTTTGTGTTTACGGAAGACAACATACCCATAACCTAGCACTTGAGAAAACTGCCTCACTCTCTCTATCGATTCTATCTCTGAGTTCTGGATCAACAGCCTTTCCAACAGTCTCCATGACAGCGGTCAATTGTTCACTTCCCATTACTCCAATCCGTGCATTAGGCCACATCCATAAGAATCGAGGACTATATGCCCGACCACACATACCATAATTACCAGCACCATTACTGGCACCAACTACGACGGTAAACTTAGGTACATTGGCACATGCAACTGCGGTCACCAGTTTTGCACCATTTTTCGCAATACCCTCGCGTTCAGCATCAGTGCCTACCATGAATCCACTGATGTTTTGCAGGAAAATAAGAGGAATTCTACGTTGGGTGCAGAGCTCAATGAAATGGGCGCCTTTGAGGGAGGAGGCTGAGAAAAGAATACCGTTATTGGCTATGATACCGACTTTGTGACCGTAAATGTGAGCAAAGCCCGTCACAAGAGTCGAGCCATAGTCGCGTTTGAATTCGGAAAAGACACTTCCATCTACAATGCGAGCGATAACCTCGTGGATGGGGAGAGGTTTGCGGTGGTTAGTTGTAGCGATTCCAGTCAGTTCTTCGGGAGAATAGAGGGGCTCATTGTAGGATCCTGAGGATGGAAATGGTTTGGTGGGCCAATTAATATTGCTAACGGATCGGCGGGCAAGGACTATGGCGTGAGCATCATCGACGGCAAGATAGTCTGTTACTCCAGATACGGAGCTGTGCATATTTCCACCTCCTAGTTCTTCAGCTGTTACAACCTCTCCAGTTGCGGCTTTTACTAGAGGTGGGCCAGCCAAGAAAATATGACCTTGTTCACCTACGATGATACTCTCATCAGACATGGCAGGAACATAGGCACCACCTGCTGTACAAGGACCCATGACCACAGCTATTTGTGGGATTCCCATTGAACTCATTCTTGCTTGATTGAAGAAAATTCGACCAAAGTGCTCTCGATCTGGGAAGACATCTGCCTGATGTGGAAGATTGGCTCCACCCGAATCTACCAGGTAGACACAACTGTATATTATCAGTATCTGAAAATTGTCTAAATCAATTGAATGAAAACTCACGGTAAATTGTTTTCCTTTGCTATCTCTTGTGCTCTCAAGTGCTTCTTCACAGTAATTGGATAATATGTTCCTCCTTTCACGGTACTATCATTTGCAACCACCATACACGTTACTCCCTCAATGACACCTACCCCCGTAATAATCCCACCAGCAGGTACATCCGCCTCAGGATAAAGCTCATGACCTGCCAATGCACTCAATTCTAAGAATGAAGTACCTGGATCTATGAGTGCAGTGATACGATCTCTAGGAAGCATCTTTTTGCGTGCAATATGCTTTTCACGTGCTTTGGGAGGACCACCTTGATGTATTTTGGCGGTGAGAGTAGAGAGGTGATCAAGAAGAGGTTTCATTTGAGACTCATTTTGAATATATTCCTCTGAAGAGGTATCGACATTTGTAGGAAGAACGGAGATGGCTTTTGCTTGGGTTGGAGGACAATAAGTAGCAATTGTTCGAAAAGGAATGGAGGTTGCTTTGTGATATATTGGTCGTAGGGATTTCCTAGAGATATTAGGTAGAATTCTGGATGCTCTGAGCGAAGCCATTGTGTTAGAAGTTATGCTGTGGTGACAGCAAAAAAGTGAGATATTCACATGGACATTTAAGCATTTGTTTTGAGACAAGATCTCAATAGACGAAGCGGGAATAGGCTCGACGGCTAGATGCGGCCCCGCGTTTCCCCGGAAAACCACGGTCCAAGCTAGCTAGGAAGGGTTTACAATTATTGTGTACATCTACAAAACCTAAAACAATGTAGAAAACAAACTCTCTCAATTCTTACAACATTTTCACAGAACAAAAATGGCTTCCTCATTAAAATGTCTTCGGTCCCTCACTACTCGACCTATATCTCATCTCCACATCAAACCTTCCATCCCCATATCCACAATCCGTCGACGTAATGCATCATCTAAGCACCCCGCTGGTTTCGAGCCACCAACCTCTTCTGATCTGATCGAGCTCCGCGAACGAGTACAAGAATTCACACGAAGGGAAATTCCTGAAACGCTTGCAGCTGAAACCGATAAATCGAATGCATTTCCCAATTCAATGTGGCAAAAATTCGGCGATGCAGGGTTCCTCGGCATAACTGCTTCTGAAGATGTGGGCGGATTGGCTTTGGGTTACCAAGCACATTGTATTGTGATGGAAGAAATATCTCGTGCCTCGGGTAGTATTGGATTGAGTTATGCTGCACATTCACAATTGTGTGTGAATCAATTACAATTGAATGGCAATCAGAACCAGAAAATGAAGTATATGCCGGGGTTGATTGATGGGAGTAAGATTGGTGCATTGGCTATGAGTGAGAGTGGTGCAGGAAGTGATGTTGTCAGTATGAGGACGACAGCAAAGAAAGTAGATGGTGGCTATGTGCTGGATGGAACGAAGATGTGGATCACCAATGGACCAGACGCAGATGTTATTGTGGTTTATGCGAAAACTGAGCCTGAGAAGGGCTCGAAGGGAATTACAGCCTTCTTAGTCGAAAAAGGATTCAAGGGTTTCAGTTGTGCGAGAAAACTAGACAAGATGGGTATGAGAGGAAGTAATACTGGAGAATTGGTTTTCGAGGGGGTATTTGTGCCCGAAGAAAATATCTTGGGCGAGGTCAACAGAGGAGTCAAGGTACTGATGGAAGGACTTGACATTGAGAGATTGGTGTTAAGTGCCGGACCATTAGGTATTATGCAAGCTGCTTTGGATGTTGCACTCCCATTCACACATCAACGCAAGCAATTCGGTCAACCTATCGCACATAACCAACTCGTCCAAGGAAAACTTGCAGATATGTATACAAAGCTACAAGCTTCGAGAGCTTATACGTATGATACAGCGAGGACTGTCGATGAAACAGGCAATATTAGGACACAAGACTGTGCTGGAGCTATTATGTATGCTGCTGAGCGAGCCACGGAAGTCTCATTAGATTGTATACAATTGTTGGGTGGCATGGGTTATGTTGAGGAAATGCCTGCTTCGAGATTACTGCGTGATGCAAAGCTCTATGAAATTGGCGCAGGAACTACCGAAGTCAGAAAAGTGGTGATAGGAAGAGCTTTCAACAAAGAATATAGTGGATTTAGTGCCTAGAAAGGGGGTGTGTTTGTTAGATAGAGCATAGCGATGGGCTTCGTGTAACATGTAGTATACCTCAGCAATGATTAAAGTTCTTTTTTCTTCATTAGTCGACCCCACGTGAATCTGATCGATGCGAAATCGTGTCTCGTACAGTAACAGGAGCCAGCTGTTGAAGCCAGTCTCAATTTCCACAAATGCAACATTCTCAATTCACTTACTCTATCCCATCGTAGCCATCTCGATTCTCTATTCTAAAACCTTGAAATCACAAACTTTCACATCCCCATCTTCCCCTCCCTCAATTTCTGATAAATCTCCTCCTTATACCCCTCCAAATTACCAATCATATAGCCCGGTTCAAAGGTCGGCCCTTCATCCTACATGCACACACATCAGTTTTAATCTGCTCATACACACATACATCACAATCTCTCTCCGCACTCCTTCCGCCACCCTTCTACATCCCAAAACGAAACACGAATAGAAATTGTACTTACCCCAATCATCTTCACAACCCTAGTCCCACACCCGCTAACTTCTAAAATCGTCCCGCCGACATATTCGGTACGAGTAAGTAGTTCTAACATCGCTTCTGCGACTGTTTCGGCGGGAATCCATTTTTGATCAGTGGTTAACATGGTCATTTTGTCGGGTTGATGGGACCAGATTGGTGTCTTTGAAAAGTCAGTATAGTCCCCTCATTTCATCTGCATCTGCATCTCCATCCAAAAACGCCCTCTCCTCCCTTCCCATCAAACCACAAAGAAAAAGAAAAAGAGAGCTCACCTGCACAAGCGCCGGCGCAATAGCCGTGACCCTAATCCCCAACTCCTCCAAGCCCGCCATACTCCTCACAAACCCCGTAATCGCAAATTTGCTCGCGTGATACAGCGGAGTTTCCATAACTCCTATTTGGCCCGCTACGCTCCCCACGCAGATGACTCTTCCGCTTCTTTGGGACGAAGTCCAATACTCGACGCCCATTTGCGTGAGACGGATTGGGTGCGTGATGTTTACGTTGAGGGTGTGGAAGGAGCCGGGGAAGGGATTGACTTTGGGAGATGTGGTGTTTGATTTCTTTTCTGAGGGGGATTGCTCGAGAGGGGGAGGGGGGCGTAGATGGTGGGTATCTTGGGAGAGGGGGGTTCCGGGAGGATTGTAGAAGTTGGAGAAGAGGGGGTCGAAGAGGCCGGCGCCCGGGACGAGGATGTCTATTCCTGCTGGGAAATGGGAGAGAGTGTATTCGAAGAGGGAGGTGAGTGCAGGCCAAGATGTGACATCGGTGGAGTGGTACAGACATTGTGGGGGTGTGGGGGTAGCAGGGGATGAGGAATCCGGGGAAGTGGAGGTGTAGGTGGTGAGGAGTTGGGCTGCGGCGGGTTGGAGAGAGAGGTCGGCTATAACCACATTGCAATCTTTTGAGAGGAGGAGAGTCGCGAATGCGAGATTTATACCTGAAGATAGTATGTGAGAGGGTGGAGATAGGGTGGAGGTTGAGAGAGGAGAGTACCTGAGCCCGCGCCGGTGACGATGGCTACTTTCCCCTCCACCTCAAGGTCCGTCTTAAGATTCATCTTAAATCGAGAATCTAACAAGCTATAAGATATCGACGATTTACTAGGGTGTTATCTACCAAAGTAGAATGTAAGAGACAACAAGACACCAAGATACTGAAGAAGGTGCGGTTGAAAGTGTAGGATGACCATACATATATCAGGGATTCCCTGTGTGTTCGTACACAATCTATTCACACTTGCTAATCTGGTATGTATCATATCCTATCCTATCCATTTGCATATTTTGCGGCGCCATCCGCGCATGGTTGTACCGGAGCGGGGATCTCTTAGCTGAACCTTTGCTTTTTCTTCAGTCCAACCGCAACTTGTCACATGTACCATTTGACACGACCCTTTCGGATAACAATACCACATAATAAGCCCTGAGTCGTACAGTAATAAGCCACTGTCCTTAAACGACATATTGATTAGCTGAACCACTCACATCTCATCACAATTTGCAATCAGCTTACAGAGTCCAAGTTGAGAATATTTCAATGCCATTAACTAACGTAGCCGTGAAGTAGGGTATAGAATCAATATGCCTCTAGGCGCCGTGTAGCCATTCGAAACCCATGATGTACATACAAACTCCAACCCCAAAACCAATAATATAAAACCCACATTCAATGACCCGCCAGATTTCATGCATACTCCTTTTGCCATTTGACTAATTGCCTAGTAAGAATGTCCATCATTTCCAGACAAGTTAAATCCTTAAATTCCTTTGGTGTTTCACTTTCGCCTCGAGCCACCTGTTTCCCATTTGCGCCATTAAGTTGTATCATAGGAAGAGTTTCTTCGACCAGTCCCCGAATAGATTTCTCCGCTCCACTGCCACTTGGAAGTATTGACGGGTCTGCAGCCAATTCAATTTGAGTTCGTGATATGAAATCAAGGATGTTTGTAGCACGTTTCCTCATCTCGGCCATACTAATCTTGCTTCCTACGCTGGTCTTTGCCTTACTAGTCTTGCTCTCATTATGTGAAACTCTGCTAGTCGTTGTCTGTACGTTATCGTCCGTACGTTGAATATCTCTAGATTGAGATCGATTGGGAGATTGAGCGTTGTTATCGTCCTTTTCCCTAGTGTATTGATTCTTGCCCGATTTACCCTTTCGAGGATTGGGAGGTCTGCCACCCTTCTTGTGAGAAACTGGCGGTAGAACTGGAGGAGGTGTATCTGGCGCTATGGTTTGTGACACTGGGGGCGGATCTGGAGGTTGTGCCAATACCTCGGGGTTCTTGCTTGGAGGTTTTATCGCCGGCGGGGTCTCTTCAATAGGCTCTGAATCTAGGCGACTGTGAGTTGTTGGCTACATCATAATGTATTTGACTGTACTGACCTTCAATTCTTCGCCGTTCAGCTCGACCTTTTCTTTTATTTGCGGCTTCCAGCCTCGACCTTTCTCGTTCTTCCCTTAATTCCTTTTCTCTATGGTTTTTAGCTGCTGCTCCCCTTATCTTTTTAGCTGCTCCAAATCGACCATTTCCCACGATTGTGCTGTCCTCAGATTCTGCCTGAGAGTGGGGTGCCTCTTGTGGTTTCTCATCGTCTTCAGGAGAAGGAGAAGCCGAGTCCGTCCGTTGCCTTTTGGGCCCATCGTGTTTGCTACTAAGAGTAATTAGAATAATTTGCGCTACTAGAATGGCATTTACTTACTCTTCGCTGTCACTCCGGCTTCTTTTTGCTTTGCGACTCCGGCCATCAATACTTTCTGGGATATCTGCGACACTGGCTGCTATGGCTTTTCGAAGTGCTTCTTCTTCAGCAGCTTCAAAATACGCAGCATCTCTACTATTCATTGTTGAGCGCCTCTTTGTGCTTGCAGAGCTGGAGCTGGGTCGACCATTTTTACCACCCTTCGGTGATCTTGTGCCGTCTTTTGAAAATGAAGCCGCTCGAGAGGTTGTTCTGGAGAGATTCGGGTGAAGGGGTAGGTATAAAGAGTAGCGTTGTCTGCGATCCATTATGTCAGAATTATCATCGATTTTTTCTTGAGTTGGAATTATTTGTTTAAGGTTCTTGCGCAATTAAGAAATCAATCTTGTGAGACTTCGATCTGCGCCACGGTCTCGCGTGGATGCTGACAATTCGAGTGAATCTCTTGAATGGGGGTATATGTGATTGATGCGAAAAAAAGGACTCACCCGTTTGACGCCGAACGAATTCTGTGAAGTTCTTTACGACATTGTTCGCAAAAGTATTCTTCGGGACTTGTGTCTTCGTTCACAATTCCAACGCATCCGCCGTGTTGCCAGACTTTGCAAACGTCGCATTGTAAGAAAAATCCAGCCAAATCTTCTGTAAAATCCGCTGCTGTTATGACTGGCTCCTCAATTCCATCTTTTATATTATTCTTGTTATCGTCGTCCTCGAGTTGTGGCGGTCCGGGATATTCATCGTATCCGCAGATGCATCGAACAGCTTCATCGTCATCGCCTCCCTCGTCTACACCAATGACTATGTCTTCATCAACTAATTGTCCTTTTTGTATCTTATCACCTCCATCAACTCGACCTCGCTTTCGACGTGTCGAGGAACTATCTTCGGCCGTGATTGTGTCGTCAGGAGAGTCCGAGGAAAGTGAGGCGGCTGGAGTCGACTTTCGTGGCGATTCGACTTTATTGTTTGAGCGAGTAGATCTCTCAGCGCGACTAGAAGAATTCGAGGAAGCTGAAGAATGATGTGAATTAGTTTGAGAAGGTTGACTGCCTCGAGCAGCCCTTGACGAACGCCTAGTAGTATCCATTCCCAATGATTATAATAGTACAAAGGTAATATTGAATTCGAGATTCCGTATGTGCGAAATAGATTAAAATTCTGGTAAATCTCGAGCGTGTAGGTAATGCGTAATTTGTGAATTGAGATCGTAATTCAAGTCCTCCTCCTACTTCGATGAGAAGCTTTTAATTCCAGTCTTCCCAAACCAAAACCAAGAGTAAAACCAAAAGAGAAGGAAGGCAAGGTGAGTATTGGAAAACGATTGAGTATCGATTAGAGCTTAGAGAACCAAATTGGAACCCGAAGATATGCGATCTGATAAATAGGAAGGTGGATAAAGTTTCCTGGTGTAATCATGACTGCGGGTGTGAAGAGAGTGAGGAGTGAGGAAGAGCGAAAGGAAATAATTTACTAAATTCAAAGCTGCCCTTTCGTCCCCGCCAAATTCCCTAGTGAGTAAGTATTGTGGTTAGGCATAGGTAGGCATAGGCCAAATTCCGTCGGAAAATGTGAAGAGCGAAGGTAAACTTTGGAGTGACTAATGGAAAAATATTAACCAATGAGAATATTACTTTCATGTTTCCTTGTTAATATTTAAGAGCTGCTAAACGCAATTGGATCTTCTCTCCTCTTTTTTTCTTTTATATAGAAAGTTGTGTGAACCAATGATAACTTGCATGGACCTACCGCATCATCCACAAAATGACCAGCCACTGGTGAGCACAATACTCTAGGTATTAGTAGGGACAGTTGCCTCATATCGCCTACTGTACGATTTATACTTTTAATAGCCCCGGTCGTCTGGGTATTCACTGTTCAGCCTGGAGGTGGTTGAAGAAAGTGAGGGTTAGGTATGGGAAATATCTCAGAAAGGGTTTCTGTTTCTGCCATCAATTGATTGAATGACGCTCCGCTGGCCCTCTGGGAGCCACTGCCGTGGAGGCAGACTATGTATATGGAAAGGAAAGAAAGATAGATACCTTCGAGCGCAGCGAGCTATGGGGGTTTGGGGGCTTGCCCCCATCAATAGATCGATATATAGTAATAAATATGTAAGCACCGTTACCTGGGTATATATACACATATACTATACTATAATTCTATGAGATTTTCCAGTGACGCATGCTTGATTGATTTAAATCGACAATAAACATAGATATGGCAAGGCGATGGTCAATCTAGTAATAATTGAGTTTTTTCTACCGATATACTTATCACAAGCGAAGTACTTAATTAGTACCTAGATCGACAGAGTTATACAACTCCAGTATCTACGAGCTAATTCATAGGTGGTAGATATATATGCTACCTATCTAGGTACCTAGTATGCATTAATAATATAATATGTGATCTAGATGACATCAATCAAAAGTCGTTCAGCAGTGCTAGTATATCTACAGCGTGCATAAATACCTAGACAGTAGGTATTTTTAGCTATTGACTTTTTTCCATCAATACCGTTAATAAGTATTTGTGACCTAGTGCTTGCTGTCATTCATCAATGAAATAGGTACTGTCTAATAAGTAGATATAGTTTCTATGAGTAGTATCTAGATACTAGGTAGGTGGATAGATATAGATCGATATATGATTGATACACCTACCTAGATGCTGCTGTGCCAATTAAATCTTCCATAAAGCATTGCGGGCATCCAGGTACTAGCATTAATCTCTTCCCCTTCACTTTCCCACATTCATCAACGTGATTTCTAAATCATTTGGTACTTTGATCCACACCTTCCCTATTTAAGTTTAGCTATCTAATCTTAGCTAACGCACTTGGAGGGCATCAACATCTTCGGTTCAATGAACGTAACCAATTTATTAGAAAGGAAACGACTAATAATTAAGGTCTTTATTGACAAAATAATTTCTATCTCGCCCCAAGACCACCTAATACCAGTGAATATAATCGTCAGAATTCACACTTCCCTCCTCCGATTTTGAATATTCATTGTTCGTACCATCACTCGCTTTTTCAAAAGGGTTATATTGGATAAGGGAGATAAACACAGACTCTCATACTATTCTGTTGTCCGTGGGGTTCAAAGTCGTCAATAAATCTTCCTAGGGCTTCCCCCTCTCTCGAAATCATTGCTGAGTATTCGCAATCAAAACATTCAAAGTATGCAACTCTATACGGATTTCTTCCTCAGACATTAAAAAAAGGGGGCGAAATTATGTTCAGTCTCTTAAGATGGTTGGCATGTCAGGGTTTTGGTTTGGGAATAGGGATGACAAATTACATGTCATTACTTCCCTATTCTGTATGCGAGAGTTCTGGCTGATGTGTTTGTTGTTTATTGTAGGAAAGGAAAGCTCAAGGAAAATCAACCAAAAGTTAATTCTGTCTCTCAAATCGAAGAGAACAAATACATTTCTGCCGTACGCGAACCTTCAGAAAAGCGCCAATTTAGTCTTGGAGGTAGTTGGCATGTCATGTCCTCTTTCTCGGTGATGAACACAAGTATGAAATTCTCATAGCGTGGCACCTCTCACTATTGATTCCGCCACTGTTGACTACCAATTTGGCAGCGGCAAACAACCACAAATTCTTTTTATGACAACAGGAATCATGGTGGGCTTTGTCTCATGTATATTACATTGGCTGATCTCTGTATTTGAATGCTTGTTAGGCTACTCCCCGTCCGAATCATCACGAGCTATGTCTCCAGAAGTTGTATCGCCGGCACATCCAGAACGTCCCATCAGACCTCTGCCCAAAAGAAGTCTCCGTGAACGTCTTTCTCCTAATGTCGCCGAATCGATCAAATACCCGCCCGCACCTAAAACTCAAACTCCCTTATTCTACTATCCATATACTGTCCGAGACGAGGTTGCGGCAAGCACTATGGTAGAGGCTTCACATCCAAGTGAACGTCCGCAGGTAGACAATGCCGATCAAAATTATATCCCGCGGCGGAATGGAGAGGATCCAGAAAGTGAAGAGGAGGAGGTTTTCCGTTCTACGCGACTCTACCCAAGACAGTCAGTTGATAACTCTGGTCGTTCCTACCGCTATGTCCAAAAGCCCGACTCGAAACATCCAAATCCCCACCCTCCTGGCTCAACTGCTTCTTCTGCAGATGGTTATGACTCATTCGAGAATACAAATAATAAGAAGAAACGCAAGATTCCTACACCCGGAGACTCAAATATCAATGGAGTTCATCTCTCCAACGATTTAGCAGGAATGGGAATATCTGGTCAAGATGAGGAGGATGTCAATGGTGCAGGATACTATCATGCCGGTGGCTCGGTATCTCAAGGTTTGTCGGGTCCTGGAAGAGGTAGATATGGCCGAAATCGCAATGGTAGAAGTCCCTTGAGAACTCTATCTGACGTTTCGGGTAACTGGGGCAATGGCCGCAATTCAAAACAACGACAACCCCAGTGGCCCACACCTAGTAAGTTTTTCTTTCCCCTCTCCAAAATTCAGACTGTGCTAAATTTTTTACTGATGACGATTGCAAAGACGAAAATGCAGGGATCATCTCAACTGCAATTGCAAACGCCGAGAAAGAGCCTCCAATAACTCCATCGAGGGGTCAAGAGAATATTAGTTTGTTGCAACAACAGGCATCCAAGAAACCGACCCCCACTTCTACTCAATTCACTTTTACTTGTGATTCTCAAGTACCGGCACCAGGACCTTGGCCTGGATCAACAAATACAAATATGCATCAAAGTCCTGCTGCGAGGTCAATGATGACACATGGAACACAGATGGGTTCGAACATGCAGACAAAATCCCAACAATCGGCGCATGCGCAGAAGCAAAGTGTGCCTCAAACGGCACCCCCAAAAAGAACCCGACGTCGAGCGAGCAAAGAATACCAAATTGCCGCTCGCCAGCGTCGTCAACAACAAGAATATCAGAACATAACTCATCCTCCTAATCCTGAAGATATTTGGATTTGCGAGTTTTGCGAATATGAGAGTATCTTTGGCGAATTACCCATGGCATTGATTAGGCAGTATGAAAGAAATGACAGGCGTATTAGGAAGCAGGAAGCAGAGAGGAAAAGATTGCTGGAGAAGGCAAAAACGAAAGGACGAAAGGGGAAAAAGGGTAGCAAGGCTGCAGCAAAGTCAATTCCACAGGATCGCCAAAATCAACATCAAAACTCTCAGCAAGGTAATCCAGCAGATCAAAACCACAGTCAAGGAACTCAAAGTGAAGATTATCCAGACGATGAGTATGATCATGAGTACGCTCAAGATCAACCCACCTCTCCCACGACTTCTTCATCTCTTCGTCCAATTGAGGTCTTACAGACTGATCATGGCAGGCGCATCGATGGAAATGCCGGAAGAAGTAGTGATGGTCGAATCGTGACCTGATGACGGTTTACATGGGATTCTATCTACATGATCATCATTCTACCATTCATCAGTCCGAAACATTCACTATTCTACATAATGATATCCCCCATATCTTCTTTGCGCGGCCTGGTGTGAGGCAAAGCCAAAATCCCCATTCATCTTCTCTTTTACGTCAGCATAAGCATTCAACTTCAAATAAAACGCTCCATCAGCGATCCTTACGAACTAGCATTAAGCATCAGATACCTTCGTGTGCTTCGTCTTCATTGCATCACTCCTCTCCAGCGAAAGATTTCAAGGGACGGACCAATGGGTGGAAGAGGCAGACAAGATGTTATTAATCAACATACCACAGCTTTAGAACCTACTTTATTGTACATGCACAGTATAGCTAGACCTGGGTTGATAATATATCTCTTCCTCCCAACTTTTCATCTCACTGAAATTCTACATTATTCTGAGAGCGAGTGCTAGTGCTAGTGATATAACAGATAAGTGATTTTTCTTTCAGTATCAGCAATCGATGAATTGTTGCTTCTCATGTCTCCTTTTCAAATACTAGAAAAATAATAATAATTCTCTCCATTAAACACTGTTTCCGTTCATCGTTATGTGTTCTTTGAATGATGATGTCAATATATCCCCGCGTAACAGGGGTCGCTTGGGCATGGAGTCAGCCTTGGGACGCTAAGCCTTGTACAGATGGTGGCTGTGTTCTCATAGTAGCATGCTACTGGTAGGCAACAACTTCCTAGATGACTCAATTACAGCCATCACGAAAATGTGTTGTAGCCTTATGGAAAGCTTAAGAAGTCTCTAATTTCTTCATCTACTTCGATTCTAACCTTTACCATTCTTCCCTTCTTGGCCTCTATTTATAAAAGGCGCCTCTCTTTACTAGCAGTAAATAACATATCGTACATGCAAATATCACAACTAAACTCACAATGTCTTTCCTCTCCGAATCAAAAAGCACAGCCTCGCGCCTTACAGGCTCTTTCCAAAACAGCAACCCGAAAGAAGTAACGATCAAGGAACGGAAAGCGAAAAGTGGAAGTGGGAGAAGAGGTTACGATGTGGTTAAGACGAATTATACATCTCTTCCGGTTGAGATACCGGAGGATTTTTTGCAACCACTGGAGAATCCGGAGAAAAATATTACGGTTCAGAGAATTGAGTTTGAGAAGACGGTGTTGAGCGAGTATAAGGGTGCGTATGCGGTCGTTCTGGATGGGGTGTTGAGTAAAGAGGAGTGTGGGGAGTTGATTAGATTGGCGGAGATGAGTAAGGGGGGGCATGTAAATTTGGTGAGTGGCGGAGGTGGTGATGGCGACGGGGGTGAGAATGAGAATGAGAATGAGAATGAACTCAAAGCACCAGAAAACAATGGATGGACTCCCGCAATGGTAAATGCAGGTGTGGGATATGAATTCTTCTCTACAGAATATAGGAATTCAGATCGAATTATCTGGGATGAGAAGGAGGTGGTGTCACGTCTCTGGAAGAGAGTTCTTCAAGGAAAGGGTATTGAAGAAGACATAGGGGTACTTGAGGGGAAGAGATGGGAAGGATTGGCTAGTTTGGGACTTCGGAGTGGTGAGCGATGGGTGAGCACTGAACAGGGAATCAATGAGCGCATGAGATTTTTAAGATATGGCGCTGGACAGTATTTTAGAGGTTTGCTTTCTTTTCTTTTTTTCGGCCATGTTTTCCTAGAGATAGGAAATCATCGTCTAACGTAAAAATAGAACATGTCGATGGCGCCTACGGAAATCCAGATGGTAGCGAACGTTCTTTCTTTACAATTCATCTCTACCTCAATGATTCAGCGCAAGAACTCGAGAAAGATCCTAATACGCCTAAATTCCCAAAAGATTCGGAGATGCTCAGGGGAGGGGCTACGACATTTCATTCAAGGGATATGAAGGAGAGATTGGATGTTGATCCCAAGGTGGGGAGGGTGTTGATTTTTCAGCATAGGAGATTATTGCATAGTGGGGATGATGTGGTGAGTGGCATCAAGTATACGATGAGGAGTGACTTGATGTTTAGATTTGAGGACGGGTTGGAGGGGGAGGATGATGTGGTTTTCGGATAGGTGTGTGAGTGATGCCGGGGAGGTATACCCTCGGGGGAATGAACTGCATTTTATTTGGATCTTAAGCTAGTGCATTTGGCATAGAAATGGGGAACAAAACAACAATTAAACTGCCATGACGGGCGGCTCTTTCAGTCATGTTCAAGTCTCTGTCCATACTCGAACAAACTATTTCATCTTGTCCATTCCCTCCACCAGAGATTGATAGATGAGCGAAGAAATTGAATACTTACTATATAGTATTCATGCTATCCACAAATTACTCTATAAGGTCATGATAGATCAACGTCTAGTCAGAGCAGTCCATACCACCCAATTGATTCTTTACTCATCAGGTATCTATCCAAAATGGCAAAAATTTCAGTTAGAGGCAAACACCACCGGTATCAAGTTAATTTCCAGTTGCACTCTTCGATATGAGTGCATTGACTGCTTCTCGAACAATTAACCATTTCTTTCGAATAGTGATTCGAACAACTGCGCCAAAGCGGCTCAGAAGTTTCGTTTGATAGATGGGGGGGGGGGGGGGTGGGGGGATTGTGGGTAATATATATGAGAGGTGGGTAGAGTGGGACTTGGTCTTTTGATCTAGTGGAATGGTGGATGAAATTCAAAGTTGGTGGTGGTGTGGTTCATGGGTGAGAGGGGAACGTATACGGAATCGGAGCTTGCTTTGATGGTCAGCGTTCTAGGATGGAAAATAAAGAGTGAGAGATAGGATGTTGGAAAGATTGAAGGTTATGTTGGTGCATTTTGCTATTCACTGTCTGAGTAATCTCGTCGCTAAAGAAATTGGATTGTGATATCCGCTATACTGATGGAATACATCGGATCAATAGAACCACCAATATCTTTCCTATACAAGCGAGTTTTGTCTTTGCACTGCTTACTTGCCAGGGTAATGGTATAGATCGCTCTTCTTTGGAGGTCACCTCGGTATTAGGATGAAATGAACAATAATAAGACAAAGTGACTCCTTGGCTAGGTTGAAACTTCAACACACTTGACCAGACTTGTTAGTCATAATCGCTCTACATCCAGTTTACCCCATCAGTATTAATTAAGTTTTGCTGAGCTACTACCGGTATTGCGGAGTGAAGTTAGAAGAAGGATGGTTTCGCTCGGCACGGCACGAGTTTGATAAAGTTTTTATGGAGATTCTAGCTTGGGTTTAGCTGGTTTTTCTCCTACCCCAGATATGATTCGGCTGATTCTCGGCCCCGCATTAGTACGCTTTCCATCGGCCATCAATTCAATAACTCGAGTTACTTCGTAAATAAATCTCTAAGGAATTAATCAAACCATTTTCTTCTTACAATCAGCGTTTCTGTCTTCGGTCTCAACTTTTATAGACCAAAAGCCCAAGTTACAATTGATAGATTCCAGAGATTACTCTTTGAAATTGATGTTCAAATGCATTCAGCAACCAGATCTCGAGTTCTAGCTCGAGCTCTCCTCCCTTCCTTTTCCCGACGATATGCCACCACTCCTGCGATCACTCCCATTACTTCCGTCCTCATAGCTAATCGTGGAGAAATCGCTCTACGAGTCGGACGCACAGCTTCAGATCTCGGTGTACAATGTACAACAATCTATACGGATCCTGACGCCAATTCACAACACGCACTCTCCAGTCCGTTTGCCGTAAATCTGGGTGCTGCGAATGCGTATCTTGACGGTGAACGAATTATATCTGTGGCAAAGGAACAAGGATGTGAGGCTTTACATCCGGGATATGGATTTTTGAGTGAGAATTCGGCGTTTGCGAAACGGTGTGTAGAAGAGGGGTTGGTGTTCATTGGTCCACCTTGGAAAGCTATTGAGGCTATGGGAAATAAATCTAGGAGTAAGGATATTATGATCAAGGCGGGCGTACCTTGTATACCTGGATATCATGGGGAGAATCAAGAACCTGAACATCTACTCAATGAGGCGAGGAAGATCGGCTTTCCAGTTATGGTGAAGGCTGTGAAGGGCGGTGGTGGAAAGGGTATGCGTATTGCTCAGACTGAAGGGGAGTTCCTTGAGAAGCTGGAGAGTGCGAAGAGTGAAGGGAGAAATTCTTTTGGTGATGATGTTATGTTGGTCGAGAAATATATTGCTACGCCAAGACATATTGAGGTACAAGTTTTCGCTGATAAACATGGTCATGCTGTTGCTTTGGGCGAGAGAGATTGTAGTTTACAAAGACGACATCAAAAGATCTTGGAAGAAGCGCCAGCGCCAAATTTAGCGGAAAACATTAGACAGGATCTTTGGGAGAAAGCTCGTGCTGCTGCACTTGCTGTGGGCTATGAGGGTGCTGGGACAGTAGAATGTGAGAGATGTTTCCATTCTTTTTTCCTCGAAGCTAACTGAAATTATAGTTATTTTCGACAACGATACTAATGAATTTTTCTTCATGGAAATGAACACTAGATTGCAGGTTGAACATCCCGTGACAGAAGAAATTACTGGAGAAGATCTCGTTTCATGGCAATTCAAAGTTGCAGCTGGTGAACCATTACCACTTGATCAAGATACGATAGCTCAAAGAATATCTGAACGTGGATGGGCACTTGAGGCACGAATCTATGCAGAGAACCCAGATCAGAATTTCATGCCTGATTCTGGAAAGCTTGTCCATTTACGAACACCAAAACTCTCGGAAAGTGTTCGAATAGATGCGGGTTTTGTTCAAGGAGACACAGTCTCATCAAACTACGATGGTATGATTGCAAAACTTATCGTGAGTGGTCCGACAAGAGAAGTAGCTATACGAAAACTCCACGCAGCTTTACAAGATTATGAAGTAGTTGGCCTAAGTACCAATATTGAGTTTCTCAAAAAGATTTGCAAAAGTCCTGCATTCATTCGAGGTGATGTTGAGACTGGATACATACAAAAGCATCACGATAAGCTCTTCACAAATGAGACTATTGAGCCTGAAGCATTTGCCCAAGCTGCTCTTGGTATATTATCGCAGGAACTTTCGGCAGCGAATTCCAAATCGATCCAAGGACCTCATGGCGAGGCAATTGGTTTCAACTCTCACGTACAACGCGAATTTAGTTTCACAAAACCTATCATTCAACCATCAAGCGAAAAGCCGGAAATCTACCACGTAACCATTGACCAATCTGACCGCAATTTATACAACATTACGGTAAAGGGACCCAATGTCGAAAAATCATACGCAAACATCGTTAGCGAGCCAAAGTCCCCTACTATCTCGACTTTTTTCCCCCACACTCGAATTGAAAGCACATTAATCAGACAAGATGATAAAATCACACTCTTCCAACAGGGAAAACAATTACAATTACAATTGGCAACGCCGGGATGGTATGAGAAAGCATTGGGGTTGAAAGACGTGAGAAATAGTGTAGTAGCACCGATGCCATGTAAGGTATTGAGAAATGAGGTTAGAGAGGGAGAGGAGGTGGAGGAGGGACAGGCGTTGGTTGTGTGAGTATTTGTTCAGATTGGAAATTTGGGTGATGGTGCTAATGTGTTGAATGTGTAGGATTGAGAGTATGAAGATGGAAACGGTGATTCGAAGCCCACAGAAGGGAGTTGTGGCTAAGTTGGTACACAAGGAAGGAGTGAGTAGATTTTCTTGGGTTTTGTCTCTATTGACTCTGAATTCATGGAAGTATGATGAAGAATATATGCTAACGAATCGTACGAATAGGATATTTGTAAAGCAGGTACTGTGCTTGTGCTATTCGAAGAGGTATGTTAGAATCTTCGCTTGTCTTTTGCTGGATCTTCAGACTAATCATGTGTCACGCAGCACGAATAATGATTCAATACAAATATCAAATCATGCGTTTGAGATGATTCTTATGAATTGATGTATATTATGATTAGTAGATGAGTTTTACAATGCATATAAGAATAAAAAACTAAAAAACAGATTGAATTTTAACACATTCGTAGTTCTGCTACTAACACTCATAATTGTGCCATCATATTTCAATATTTCAATATTTCAACAATTCATCATAATTTCTCCTCCTCTTGAACCGGCATTTCAACAATGTGATCTACCCCCTCGTATTCTGGGAGTTGGAGATTATATTTTTGAGAAATTTCTGGGGTTACGAATCTAGATATCGATGTTAGCTTTCTCAATCCCCTGTCGTATATACATTTATACATCTATCTCCAGCTAACCATACCAACGACCGCAATCAAAGAGCAATGAAAAAGGAGAAAAAGAAAGGGAAAAAAATCATACCTCCCACCCAAAAAATGTCTTCCCTTGAAGAACCTGACCAGAGGTTTTGGCGCCGTCAAACTAATCAGATACTGAGGCATGAAATTTGCGCCGGGACCGGAAGATGGAGGACCAGTGGCGATGTCCCAGGAGGAAGGCGCGTCGATGGATGTTATGGGGAGGGAAGTGGTTTCTAGAGCGCGGATTATGGAGGCGAAGGGGTCGCGGATGCTGCCGGAGAAAGAGAAGCCTGGAGATGGGGGGAGGGTTAGTTGAGTGGGGGGTGAGGGGAAGAAGGAGGGGAAAGGGGAAGGGAGAAAGGAGAAGGGGAAAGGGGAGAAATACCGAATATAGCATCGACGATGTGATCAGATTCTTTCAGAGCTTCCGAAAAATCATCGGTAAATGGGATCGAGAGATTGCGGAGCTGAGTAGAGAGACGCTACAACGAGTTAATATATCTATATCTCACGGCTAAAATAGATGTAGATCGGTAGATGTTTGTTCTATATTACATAGGAAGAAGACATTTAAGCGAGAGGCGAGCAGCATGAAAGATATAGAAGAGGATTTCATACTTGATAAAGTTCATTTTTACCCTGTTTGGGATAATAAATAGTGGGTTTGTAACCGTAATGCCAGAGATGACGAGCTGCGACTAGACCATCACCTCCTGATTTGGGGAAAATTAGTTTTTGTGATGTTTCGGACGATGGGAATGGGGAGAGGAGTGGGAGATGTGGATGTAGATGTTAATTTGAATGGAACTCGATTTTACGTACCGTTGTTTCCGGGTCCGCATGCGACGAGAATTCTTCGGCCTTTGGAGGGAGGATGAACTTTGTATACTAAATTGGTTGGGTTATGGTTAGTTGTTTTGTTGTGTTCTGTTTTGTTGAGAGTAATGTGATGGATGGAATGGTATGGTATGAAGTATTTGACTTGGAGATATGTCTTTTGACGAGAGTTCGAATGGCCCAATGTAATGGATGGCCGAAGTAACAGAGTCTCGAGATGACATAATTCATACACTAATATGAATACATATCCCCACCCCCTCGTATCTTCTTCGTCTCTCCATCCCCTTTTATTTCCTCCTCAACTTTCCTTTCACGCAGATACATTTCTTCACAAATCACAGAAAACCCTCATAAACACAGCCCTAGAATACATCACCCCTCCCCCGAGAACGAACCACACAAAAAAAGTAAATCATACATACCCACTTGTGAAACACTCAATCCGGCCAATTCCATCAATTGGTCGAGAGAAAATGCTCCGAGAGACATAAGATCTTTATCTAAAGCTGCTGCGTTGGCGGCGGAGAGGTACTATGGGATGTTAGGTTTGTGTTTGGTTTGTGGTGGAAGGGTAGAGGAATATACTTTGGCTGCCATGGTGGATGGTGTGATGGGATGGAAGTTGAGATACTTTGGGATGGATGGTGATTGTATGAGTATAATTCTGTAGTTGTAGTCTGATAATTTGATAGCGTGGTTTAATATAACAGACGAATATATAGTTGACTTGAATGTTGATCAACGGGAGGTACCTAAACGAAATCACGATTCTAATCAACCGAAACGATAATCATTCAGTGATCGATGGAGAGACAAACTAATCCGTTAAATGAATAAGATTACCCAGTACTTTTCCCGAAAGAAAGGAAAAGACAAATAAATCAATAATCCTATATGTATTTTCTCAAACAACTTTCGTAACCAAAGATAGAGAAATAGACATCCTGCAAACAAAGTTCACCCACCCACCTCATAACAAAGCACAATTACATCACTACCCCTCCTCTCCTCCCATTCCACCCCCTACCCTCCACCCCTTGCCCGACACTTCCACCCTTCCACCCCCCCCCCCCCCCAAAAAAAAAAATTCCCGCTACCCGAACAACCTCCGAACATCAAATAATTTCCCTCATCTACAATCCCATACCATCCACATCACATCTTATCCATCTATCCAACCCCCTCAATCCCTCAATCCCCAAAAAATAAAATGGTCGTACGCATCCGACTCGCGCGCTTCGGCCGCAAAAGAGAACCCTTCTACAACATCGTCGTTGCACAAGCCCGGTAAGATTTTCCCCTCTTCCCTCCCCATCAAATCACCACTAACCCCCAACAGCTCAGCGCGCAATTCCCTCCCGCTTGAAGTCCTCGGCACCTACGACCCAATCCCCAAACTGCCCGCGGACGGCGAGGGACAAAAGTTCAAAGATATTCGTCTCGACACGCTGCGCGCAAAGTATTGGTTGGGAGTGGGTGCGCAGCCGTCGAAGACGGCGTGGAGATTGTTGAGTATGGTATGTTTTATTTTTATTATTATCTTATTTCGATAGCATCGCTTTCGCATTCTATACTATAATCTATCAAGATATCAGAATAACAAGATGGGAATTGGGAATTGGGTATCAAAAGCCCATAAATCCCCCCCCCCGCCCCCAAACCTCCAATCCCACACATCGAACCTCCCTCCTCAAACCCCAATTACTAACCTCCTATTCCCCAGGCCGGTCTCCTCGAACCTCAATACACACCGCAATCCAAAACCCCCACGTCTCCCAATTCCAGCAAACCCATTCTCAAGAGCGATTCTTAGCTTGAATCCACTCCATTTCCATCCCATTCCTCTATTTGCATGTCTGCTGCTACATCTCTCCTACACTTCTCCTACACCTCACCAAAACATTATCCATTTATCCCTCTCTATATCTATCCATTTTCCCCAATCAAGAATAATCTTCATAAATACCAATACAATTCCAATTCCACCGCTAGCCGCTCGAAAAGCCCTCGAGAGAAGATAGATAGATAGACAGACTCGTGCAAACAAAACGACAAGAAACAAACAAACTCGCAGGAGAAAGCAAACCAAAGCAAAGGAAAGCAAAACTCTTACCTCTCTCAAGCGCATTAGAACTAGAACTAGAATGGGATGGGATGGGATGGGAAGGATCGAGTTTATATCTATCTATCTACGGTATAACGATAAATTGAAAACTGGCATCCAATGAGTAAGGAAAGGAGGATATATGCAGCGTGTACAGAGCGTTTCAAGTTTCACATCTTTCACCTTACATACTACATATACCACGATGTGCGCACAAATACTAAGTAAGAGGGAGGGAGGAATCTTTATTCTTGCGAGGAAACGAATGTTTGTTTGTATTCATAGATGATATGATAGATCGGTCAGTGGATGATAGATGAATGGTAGTGATGATATGGGAATCACACCGGACTGACGTCCATTTGTAAAAATAAAATAAAATAAATCGGGAGTTAGGAATTTCCAAAAAAAAAAGCCAAATCAAATTAAATCACATCACATCACACACCTATCGTCTAACATCATCGAACCAGTTCCAAAAGTGATCAAAAAATACATCTTTCATTATAACAAAAGGCCGTTATATATAATCCTCATGTCCAAATCCTATATACATCCAAGTAGGTCCCCAAAAATTATGGCATGAGTGAATGACTAAACATCACCATGTTTGACTTTTCTGATCCATGCCCGTTTCCAAAATGCCATGATATGAACTCCCGACGCCTTGCCAATTTATGATTTTCAAATGCGATACAAACTTCAGAGGTGAATCTCCCCTATCAATCAACTTCAATGCCCCTGGGCCGTGAAGAAGAGGTTGGTCGTTAAACAAATGACCAATACACAAAGACCGTAGATAGCCAATGCCAAAGAAAGCTTTCGTAAGATGGTTTTACGCCATGTAATCTTCTTGATGGATTGACCAAGTAAGCCTTGACCTTCCTCCTCATCTTCATCAGAATCTGTTTCGTCATCTTTTGCTAATCGTTGGTGATGGATTGAATCTGGTGAAGAAATCTTGTAGTAAAACAATCCTGGTAAAATGAAACTAATACTTGTACTTCCTGTACTTCCAACATATGCGAGTACTTTATCGAGTGATGATACAGTAACTGCAGTAAAATAGCTAAGAGCAATGATGATCGTGGTAATGATTGCAAATCTTGTTTCACCAATAGTATCATTTCTTGCGGCAGGTCGTACACGACCACCTGAGAGTAAAGGAGCAGAGCGTGCAGGCGAACCAGTAGGTGAATGACTTCTCTTCCAGGAGTTTGGACGCCACTTCAAGACTGCATCGACTGATGCTCTACAAGGATGTACTTGAAGTGGATAGGAGAACATGACAAGAATGACAATAGCTGCTTTAGCGATTGTTGAGGCAGTAGATGGTATATCTATACTTGTCAGTGTTATGGAGTTGTAATTTTAGTAGAGTACTTACACATTCCAACAATGTTTCCCTTCACGGCGTTACCAAAAGATAGGTATCCAGTGATCGCGACTAAAACGTATATAGAAGCAGCACTTCCAATACTTGCCGCAACAACACCTGTAGTTCGCTTAGGTGAGTTATCTTTGATTTCATTCAGAATAGAGAACATCTACGACTGTTAGTATACCAACGGAAAACTAAGGTGTTCACAACTTACATTTTGATGACAGGTATAAGCAAAGACAATGACGGGGAAACTTTGCAACGTTGGGACGATTCCTGCCCACTCCACCCCTCTAATTGGACCCCGGTCTGCCATAGTATCTCCTTTAACAAAGTGATATACCACGAGAATGACAAGATATCCAATAGAAACCAGAGCGACGATACTCGTATACTTCAAGGAATCTAAACGTCTCAAATATGAGAGTGGAATAACAACAAACCTGGAGATAAGTCAGTATAACCATATCCAAAGTAGAATGCCAAGCTCACATGAAAACTGTTATCCAAAACTTTCGATCCATGAGAATGGGCATAGATTCTGCTCCCTGACTGAAACCAGTCGCGACTCCTGGCATCAGATCACCAATAATGATCAAATAACTAACGCCTACACCAAAGCATTTGATGGCAATCGCCGCATCGAAAATGACTGCTGCATTTGGGTAGGTGATTTGGGATAAAGCGAAGAAGGAAGCCGTCCCTCTATCAAGATATCTCGCACATCGAGATTGTAAATACAAGCCGAAAGCTGCCATCATACCCGACCATATTATAACGAATGTTCCGAGTAGGATTCCCATATGTGACATCGCTAAGGGCATAGCAAGCGTACCAGCGCCAACGACTAAAAGGTTCCATGTCAGCATCACCCCCCGAAAGATCGAGGTAGAACGTACTAGTATTGAGGAGATTGACATTGCTACTGATCCAAGATGCTTGACCATGAGGCAAGTTCTGTTCTTTAATTGTTCGACTTGATTTCCGTCTGCACGCGACCATCAGTTTATATCCTTCTTCTCATCTTCTCCTCTAGAATAATTTGCTTACCGTGGACCACGGTTAGATTCTGAGCTACTGCCGCTTGGCCCGCCAACAGTCAAGTATGAAGCCATGTTTTAGTTGTGTTCCTCTCTCGTCGTTCTCCTCTGAGGTGTCGGTGAGAGCGTGCCCAGTACGGGGAATGATTGACGTAGGTAGGTACTTGTGCGGAGCTTTCGAAGAGCTGTCCTGATGCTACAATTTTCTAAGCGCCACCATAACCGTTTGCAACCGGTTGGGAATTTGGAGAGTATCGTCTGAAGTTGTGATCAGAGGATGAATTGATGTAATCGTCAAGGTAGGTGGATGTCGCGCAATTCGGTGGTAATCGCATGCAATGAGTGAGGACCAATGATTAAAAAAAAGGTGCCCCCGTCAGAGTAGTGATGAAGCGGAATCAATCGGCAATCTTGAAGATTGCGAGGGCGTGCCAAGCTAAGCCACTGATTAGACTTAAACTTCCCTTAACCTTATCAGCCTTGCTGTACATTTTTGGCGGCAGCCCTCTCCTTTCCTCAGATTATTGAGGAACATTAAATTACAATTGTCCCAAACATCCAATTTCAATACCTCACAATGGATAACACATTCGATAAGACAGCTTCGGAAACTATTGATCTATTAGAAGCCCGACTACGGAGGATAGAATATGCTGTGTGTGGTCATATTGACACTACATCTGTCACAAGCTCCGATGTATCTATATCTGCGTACGAACGACTTGCAGATTTAGAACATGTTCTACACGGACTTGCTTCGAAATCAAGGGTCATTCAGGATTTATTGCAATTACGTGAGTCTGTTGGGGCTATTCAGTAGTAGTAGTAGTAGTGGTAGTAGTAGTAACTAATGCCTTCTAGATGCCAAATATCCCGACCTCTTTCAATCCATTGATCCAGATATACTACCTACCACTCTCGATACGTCCAGTATTCTATCTATCGTATTAGCATCCGCCAGCGCATACCCATCTACTGCTTCTCGATTGACATCTATTCTTGACATGCCAATTCCATCAGCAGAATCGTCCGCTCAGCTCATCGAGTTACAACCTCGAATCGCGAAAATCGAAGCTCTCCAGATGGCACAAAATGCGGAGTTATCAGCGTTGAGGCAAAGAACCGCGGCGGTAATTCAACGTTGGTATACTGTTGATATATTACGAACAGGTGAAAGTTGGGCAGAGTTGGAAGAAAGAGTACAGCATGTAGAGCAAAAAGTTCGGAGAGCCACAACGCTGAAACAATTGGATGATGGAATAGCCCAGGAGTGAGATTCACATTTCTCAAAGTCAACACGTTTTCAGAAGCTTGACATTCCAGTGGAAACACACCAAAGAAATACACGTCATAGTGAAGTTAGTGAAGTGAGATGGAAAAGAAACGTCTCTGGGTCAGAGCACCATCGACATCTCGATGTGATGATAAGTCTGTTCTAGCAGTGTTTGAGTAATTGCGGAGAGATACGTCCTAATATCTTGGACAAGGCGATGATACTACAGCTGAGAAATGGAAGAGTACGGAAGTTGTATGATCCGCGTTTCAGGAATTGGCTACAAAGATATTAACGGTCTGAGCTATGACATAGCAGCTATCATATGTATCAGTCAGATATATCTATAGTAATTGTTATATTACCGTTGCCGCTTGGGAAGGGATGAACAGCCGTTATCCGGTGGAAATGGATGATAAGGCAGAGGCAGCATGAGCTTAGGAGCGAATGACCCGCGTAGTTAGGAACCGTCCATCCACACGTGTAGTTGAGTACATTTTTAACGTGTAGCAATATGTAGAGAACACTTTACCATTCAGATCTGTGATGTGAGAGTATCACGAGTCATAATATCATCAGACATGACATTGTACGGCGCCGACGGGTCTGAACAAGAAAATGAATACGTGATGAGGATAATGAGGCCAAGTACAGAACAGAGCACAGCACAGCACAGCACGAGCCATTGTAATAAATGTGGAGAAAAGGCGCTCACTGGTACTGTAGCATAGCAGAAGATCTTTCTTTTCTTCGACTTTCTCCCATCGATCAATCGTATCGTCTCCAGGGCTTTTATTTACAGGTGGCTTGGTAGGTGGCTCGGTGGGTGCGTGGGTGACAACTTACGAAGTGAAGTACAAGCAGAGCAGAGTAGAAACTCGAGCTCGCTCCAGCTTTTCGATCAACATTGAACATACTGTCTAGGCTAGGCTAGGTGGGGATACTGTATAAATGCGAGGAGAAGAAGGAAGATAGTATGGATAGTCTTGAGAAATCAAATCCTCCGTGGTATCTTTGCGTACCTACCTACGTATCTGATCCTTGTTTTCTGAACGGTTAAGACTCAAGACTTAAAACTCAAAAGTAGTTAAGGTAAGGTAGTAAGCAAATGCTCGTTTCGATGGATGGTGGGACGTGGATATCGTCATATTTTTGTTTTATTTTGCTTGGTGGATCGTGAGTAGTGAATCGTGATGTAGAAGGAGGGGAGGGAAGATCTTGAAACTTGGATGGAAGGTTTCTTTGCGCTTCGTGGGAATTGCCTGGGTTGTATTGGTGTGATGGTGTGTGGTTTGGGTTTATTGTATTGTATTATTTATTATGAGGTGGATTGGTTGGTTGGTTGGTGTTTGATGAGCATGTTATATTTTATATTTGTATTTATGGATAGGTATATGGATAGGTATATAAACGCATGTGCTATTCAACGCGCTGGTAGTAGATAGATAGCTAGATATTTAGATACATACATACTTGAGAAATAAACGGATATCAGAACTAATAAATGGATGGCTGCTCAGTGGTGTGAAGTATGATATGATAGGATATGATAGAATGGGTATGATGGTATGAGTACTGGTCGTTGGGTATGTAGATACCTGCGGAATACTAAATGGTAATTGATTATTGACGTGAAAGGAAGCATTGTTTTGTTTCTTGAAGAGTGAAGATTGGATATTATATGGTTTGTATCTATCTACCTATCTACCCGATCAGTATGTATGTAGATACGTAAAATAGAGTCGAGCAAACTAAACTAAAAACCTATTATTAACACAGCACAGCACAGCACTGCACAGCACAGCACAGCACTGCACAGCACTGCACATCACTGCACATCACCGCTGCCAGAAACAGCACGAACACGAGCACACGAGCTGGAGGTCCGTGTTGTGCAGCGGTGCGGTGCGGATGTCAGAGAACCGAGAAGGCAGTGCTGAGGTGAGGGCGAGTGGTTCGTTGTTATTGTTATTGTATTTGTATAGTGTGATGTGATGTGATGTGGAATTGAAATTCTAGATTCTAGGGAGTGAGTGAGTAGGTTATTGGGAGTTGGTAGGAGGGGGAAAATGGGGGGAGAGAGAGAGAGAGAGAGAGAGAGATGTTTAGGTGTGGTTATATTGTATTTATATATTTACCTACTTATATATATATAATATATATACATACTGATTGATTGATGGATTTATTACACAGCACATACGAAGTACTCGTAAAAGTTAGAATACCTACCAAGCAGAAGTCGAGTGGAGTGAGTACAGTTACTAACCTTGTAATCATAGGTATTCCCAAATGAATTTCGTAGCGAAAGATACTAGGTAAATAATAATAAAAGAATCAAGTGAGGGTTTGGGACTTGACTGACCCCTGAAATGTGAAACGTGTGTGGATGGATGATCCTAAAGTCTAGATTTTATCTTTTTTTTTTATTTTTTTACTGGTGATGAAAAACAAAAGATTAAAAAATGGATCGGAGACCCTGGGATCTTTGGAGGTGTCTGGGAGGGGAAGGGAAGGAGAAGGAGAAGGAGAAGGAGAAAAGTATAAATTGTATTTATTTGGCTAGGTAGTGGGTTAGTGGGTTATTAGTTTAGTAGGTAGTAGTAGTAGTAGTAATGGTGGTGGTAGTAGGTAGGTACTGAATTGTTCATTAATTTGAGGGAGTTTGTGTGGAGGGTATGAAGGGTATGGAGGGAGGATGATTGATGATTGATTACTGGTGATGTTGATTGTATTTGAGTTATTCGATTTGTGATATTATTGAGATTGACATGGAGAGGGATTTGATGTTTGTGTGTTCTATTGTTCTATTGTTCTATGGAAGGCTTGAGGAGATGTATATATATGTATATATAGAGGTATGTAGATATGTAGATATACTAGATAGACAGACAGATACATACCTATGCAGGTAGATATCACGAACGGACCAAATGAATTTCCACGCCACCACATCCTGTACCTGACTAATAAAAACACATCTCACACTAAGGAAGCTCGGAACCAACCACACGCGAGCATGGCGAGCATGGCAAGCATGGCAAGCATGGCAAGCATGGGATTGAAACAACTTGGACCTGCAAATCTAGAAACAAGTCAGCACACGCCCAAGGAGGAAAAAGTCTTGACCTAGACTAGACTAGACACACTAAACTAAACTAAAGCAAAGAATTTCCCTAAAGCGTGCGTCGTGCTAGAGGGTCAAATCTTATTGGAATGTGATACGATGGATGGAGCAGAGGAGAGGATAATGATGAAATGTTGTGTTATGTTGGAGATTGGATGGTAAATGGTAGATATTAGATAGGTAGAGGTAGAGGGAGAGGTGTTGGTATAGATAGATATAGGTAAAGGTTTAAAATGATCGAGGAACAAGAGACGCAGGAGAGGTATCTAGTGGACCGAAAAGATGGGATATATTAGATATACTAGATATACTAGATATACTAGATGCAAGTAATGAATATCATCATGAATGCAGCATAGAGAAGAAACTAGATGACTAGCTAGAAGCATCTGTTCCCTTGCTTCTTGCTCGAGCCTTGCAAAGAAATAATCATCCATGGATATCATTTAATATTCGTATGCAGCAGGTAGATAGGATAGTGCCAAAGGTTAATAATTTCACTAACGTTAATGGATTCGTATCTTTTTCTGATTACCAACTCACCTAGTCCTCTGGCTAGGTAGCTATCGGTAGACCCAGACACTCTAGATTCTTTGCCTTCTTTTGCTTTGCTTTGCTTTGCTTTCCGTTATCCGTCCTCCGTCCTCCGTCCTCGGTTGATTTTCATATACTATGTAGAAATTCCATCCCATTACCGTTACCGTTACCGTTACTGTTACCGTTACCATTACCATTGAATTATCACATCCAATCAATCTTATACATTTATTTTATTTCCCTTCCCAACTCTCATTCAGCCTAAACACGCTTCACACTGCCCTACCCCATACCATACGATACCATACCATACATACATCCCATCCATCGTTCATACCATTCTTCTCTCTCTCACACACACATACACACACACACACTCTCTCTCTCTCTCTCTCTCTCTCTCTCTCCAAAAAAGGATTGGATCCGTCTCACCATTCACTCATCCATTCATCCACTCATCCATTCATTCAATTCACTCTTTACCCCAAATCCTCCTTCGATCGGGTCGCTTTTCTGTAACCTTCCTGAGAGCCACATCCACTCATTATTGCCCTTTCTATTCATTTCATCCATCCATCAGCTATCACATCTGGGAACTTGCATACCCCGTACCGTACACTTATTACATACATACACCATACATACATACACATTGTTCACTCTTCACCCATCCTAGTACATATAGGGTACATATATACACATATACCTTGTCAAACCTTTTTAAACCTTTTTATTAACCTTTTTTCCCTCCATTCTCGTGCCATTGCGCGTATGTATCATCACACCCATCGATCCCCTTTTTTCTAAACCACGCACGCAACAACCCTCCACCACACACACATTACCTTCGATCTGATTTAACACCACAACCACACTCTTTCAACTTTATCACTCGATCCTCGTGATATTGATTTTTATCTTCAGAAATAAATTCAAGATCGCTGCTACTGCTGGGCTGTGGTTAGCTTTCAAAATTACGATACCCCCAATAACGAGCGTTGCGTTGAATTGATTCATCTGGATTTTTCCCATTTGCTTGCTTCAATCTATTGAAGGAGATTCCTTAATTCAGTCACTGCAGCTGAAACATCACTTCGACCACCGACCGACCTATTCTACGAACCTCTTCAATATTTGATTTACTTACTTCCTCTATTTTCTTCATCCTCGACTTACAATTCGTTCGATTGAATCGAATGCTCTTACTTGCGACGATAATAACCTGAGTCGACAATAATAATTACTTTCAACAATCACAACAACAACATCCCTCTCTCGATCTTGTAGATCTTACTGATACCCAACAATACGTTAACTTCGTCTTCACCACGCAAAAATGAATCAATCAGATTACAAAGGTCGGAGGACAGCTGGAATGCGTGGAATGAGTATGGATAATATTCTAGGAGATCCATTCGCGCTGGCTACCATCTCGATTGCTATGGTATGTTATTTGGAAGTCGTGGATATCTACTGCGCCTCACTCTCTCCATGCAATGCTTACTGACATGAACGATTGATAGCTTGCATGGTTTATTGCTTTCATTGGATCGATATTAGCGACTGCATCACACGCATCTAATGACGGATTTCCAAATTATTCATGGTTTACGATTGCATATATGCTGTGTTGCATTCTAGGTATATTTGTCGTGATAGCATCGGATACAACTCAGACCTATCATGTTGCTATCGTTGGATTCTTGGCTACCGGTCTCGTGTTAACAAGTTCATCTGTTAATTCGTTAATTTATTCTTCAAATGGAGCAAAAGAAGCCGCCGCGGCTGGACATATCCTTCTCTCTATGGTTGCGGTAAGATTGTTTGGTCGGAAAGGTCTAGATCCCTTACTAATGTTGCATCTAGATTATTTGGATGTTCTACTTTGGATCAACACCTTCAGCGGTACCTCGAGCATACCTTGACTCGTTCGCCCTTCACAAAGATCATAGAGTATCATCAGGAAGAGGAATGTCGACTGCTTATGGAAATGGATATGGAATTGGTCGACCGGATACTTCAATCTCTTCAAACGTTCCACCACAAATGTATACCTCGGCGCAACTAGGTGGTTTCGAAACATCTTCACCAGTAGCAGGATTCCCAGGAGGTGCCGCAGGAGCCGAGCGCAACTCATCACAACCAAGATTTGGAGCCAGCAATCTTGGACCAAATGGTGGAATGGGTTCAGAACCTACACCAGGAGAAGTCATCCAACCTACAGAATACCCATACCGAGCGAAGGCCATTTATTCTTACGATGCCAACCCAGATGATGCAAACGAGATTAGTTTCGCTAAACACGAAATATTAGAAGTCTCAGACGTAAGTGGACGATGGTGGCAAGCCAAGAAAGAAAACGGAGACACCGGAATAGCGCCTTCGAATTACCTAATCTTATTATAAGGATGAATAAGGTTCTTGCGGATGTCATGGTGAAAATACCAATATACAACAGCACACCTTCGTTGATAGGAATTGGGAATTGGGAATATATCAAAGGTGTGGGGATGGGAATCGTTTTTCTCCAAAGATATATGAAATCACTGGAGTGCCATTATGGGGTTCAAAGGTTTTGGTTTGGAGTTTATGTAATAAAGTCAATGTGTTACGATTGGGAACTTTTTTCTTTCTTTACTCTTTTTTTTTTTTATCTCATTTTACTTTTCATTCTTTCTCTGCCTTTCTTACTTCTAGCTCTTGCTTCTCTTTTTTTTCGTTTCCCTTGTGGGTTTTTGATTTGCACTGCCTTTTTGTGTTAATCAAAAATGCTAGGTGAACTATGCAAATGCGATGGGCTTCGGAGTTGGGGAATAAGTACACTACCCGGCTAATTTGTGATTACCTACATAGCTGAGTGGATCAGAACGTGAGAGGGATTTGAGAGAATGGAGTCGATTAGTTGGGGGTGGAATTGGTTGGTGGATACGTGATGCTGACTGGGCTACCTGACTAAATTGTTCAGACCTGTCTTCTGGTTCCTGGCTACTAGCTCTTGGCTCTCATGGTGATAATTGAAAATTGAAGATATGGCGCGTGCAGATAATGATATGGGCATTGAGATGCTAGGCTAGACTGAATAGGGCCGAGGATAAGGGGTTTAGTTGGTGAAATAGTCTAGGGGATGGGAAGAGACAAGTGCATGATTTGGGAAGTTTGGGTGAGGACTTGATTATAAGATAAGATAAATAAGGTACAAGGTAAAAACGGAATACAAATGGTAAAGAAATACAAGTGGAAACTTTGTTTGATGTGATGTGACTGGTGATTGGTGACTAAGGTATGCATTGTAAGTATCTGGGGATTTTGAAGTATTAGATCGTTTCTTTGATCAGGTGAGTGGGGATTGTGGTTGAAGTTGTGATGAAGGTAGAGGTAGATATTGAGTTTGAGTTTGAGAGAGAGATTGGGTTTGAAATTGAATTCAAATTGAGAAAGAGAGAGAGAGAGAGAGAGAGGTTGAGATATTAATATATTGATAATGATAGTGAGTCAAAAAAGGGGAGGGCGTTTTTGGAAAAAAGAGAAGGGAAGGGAAGGGAAATAGAGAAATAGAGAAATAGAGAAATAGAGAAATAGAGAAATAGAGAAATAGAGAAATAGAGAAATAGAGAAATAGAGAAATAGAGAAATAGAGAAATAGAGAAATAGAGAAATAGAGAAATAGAGTGCAATATCAGATATCAGATATCAATTTCAAATTTCAAATTTCACATCGATATATTCACTATCATACCTCCTCTCTATAAATCCACAAACCACCTACCTACCTACCTACCTACCTACCTACCTACCTACCTACCTACCTACCTACAGATCACCATACAAATAACCACACAAAACATTCCAACACTTATTATTTAATAGCAAATTTTTATTCTGGAATATGGTATTGCAACGTAACGTCTAACGATCAAAGTCGTCCTTCAAGCTGTAAAGTAATCTACTATACTATATCTCCACTGCCCTGCCCGATCCGTTCTCAATCTCATACAAACTCGATCTGATGTGCATCCAATCGATAAGATTCATCTTACCATCATCATCGTCATCATCATCATCATCGTCATCATACCTAATCAGATGAAATTCCTATCCCACATCCCCAATCAACTTCCATTCCTCGCAATCCCGAATGATTCTTCAAATCCCAGGGTATGCAGCATCCATAATCATTTCATACTTGTAAGGATATCATGAAATCCAAATCTGGAACTTCAATTCATATCTCTCATCAAAAAAAAAAAACGCCAACCAAATGCAACGTGCGCTTGAGCAACCATTTAATCCACTCCAATTATTCGACATGACATCACGACGAATCTAATCCTCTTTTTCATCTTCAAGCTCCTCCATTGACTACACCTGCAGCAAGTTGTGCCTCTATTTGAGCCGATGCAATTGCCGCAGCTGCGTTGACATCTGCTTGATGTATAACACCTTGAACTATTTCTTGCTCAGATGGGTTGAGATTTGTGGTAAGTGATTCATAAAGTTGAGGTTGTTCTTGTTGAAGTTCTGTATACAGATTAGTACATCATCTCAGTCATGTTTCCAAGAAGAATACATACTCATCAAGGCGTTCTTGAATAACTGGTATGGCTCCACCTTATCGAGAGGGGTTTCAAGAAGACTCTCTTCGCCAAGCTCATCATCCGAGTCTTGATCTTCAAGATTGCTGAATTTTGAAGCCTAAAATATTATAAGCACGTATAAATCAAGGTTCAAGTCATTATCACTTACTTCTTCGCTCAAAAACTCGAGGTAAGCGCTACTTTCATCCTTGATGTCATTTTCTTCATCTCCCTCATCACCTTCCTCTCCCCAGGCATTATCATCACCAGCCCACTCGTCATCCTCATCATCATCATATCCCTCACCATCTCCTGGGAAGTCATCTTTCAAAGCTTCCTCGCGGTTCATTGTGGCCGTGGGAAGAGTTTGGAATAATCTGACAATGCCCTGCAACAATCTAGGCCAGCCTTGTTGAACACTGACTGGAACCTGATCGGCATTGAGGGTGAGTAATGCAACAATGGCGGCGATTGAAAGTTTCTTGTCGTGAACTCTGGTAAAACTATCGATGCTTGCGAACCACAAGCTGAAGAACTTATTGGTCCATTGCTTTTGCTCTAGGATATGTAAAGTCAAAGCTGGGTTGTAATAGATTGCGTTGATGACCATCTCCATGAGATGAATTTTGTATGACTTGACCTTGACGTCAGTGTTTGTTAGAGTTCTCATAGCCATATCGACGAATTGTAAAACGTATTGATCAATGTGACCTCTTAGACTAAGCATCATGCCTTCGGCCAACTTGCATGCACAAATCTTGTCAACACCTCCAACCTTATCATCGGCAAACATATCTGCAACCATGCCAAAGAAGGCATCCAGGTATTGTGGTGATTGTACGAGATGGGCACTGCCATATTGTACAAAGTTGTCCAAAGCTGGAAGCATATCTTCGAGATAAAGTTCGGCACCAGCCTTGAAGGTCGAGTGGATGAGCTCAAATGCTTGCCACATGGTTGGAGAAATAGATTTGGCAGCAAATGTACAGCTGTCAATGATCTCGAAAACTTCATTGTAAAGATCTGCGACTATTAGTATAAGCAAGTCTCAAATAGACAAAGGAAAAGGGGATTCGAACCATAAAGTTTGTTCTCCAACGTGACCTTGATGACTGGCATCAGAATTGATTCCATATGCAAAAGAACATCAGGAGTACTCTCTAAGGTCAAAATCAAAGTGCCAATCGTTTGCAAAACTCCGAGTGCGGTAATACTCTTATCATCCAAATAGTCGCCATACTCATCATCTTCCCTCTTTTCGTTTTTCTCCAATAATTCTCTAACAATTCGCAAATAAGTATCGCGCAACTGTTCGCTTAATGCTACGGCGAAAGGAGTCAATTCTGCTGCAAATACTTCAACAAAATCCTCCATGACATTTGACAATGCATCCACATCAACCTCGTTGGCAAGTTTCAATAACTGTTGCATAATTTGTGGGATGTTTGATTGCATGCTTGTGCGAATGATATCGTGTCTAATCAAAGGCTGCAACGCGAGTGCTGCTTCAACACGAACTGGAAGGTCTGGATCGGCCATACACTCGAGGATATTTCGGTATATGATAAGAAGATTCTGAGTATCCTTGAAATCGAGTTGTTCGAACTTCTCAACAGTGTCGCAAGCTCTGGCTCGTAGGAATCCTTGGGAGCTCTTGAAATCGGGGAAAACATATCGAACCAAGAAATACTCCACTTGTTCAGCAATTGGGCTCTTCTTTCCTAGGATGACACTGGACAAAGTTCCAATCATTCTCAAAGCTCCCTCCTTTGCAATGTGGTTCTTCTGTCCCTCTCCCGCAGCCTCGTATTCGTTTACAATCGAGTTGACAAATGTAAGAATGGTGAAAGTGTGCTTTCTGCGAACTTTGGTGAGTGTGATCAAGAAGTTAGTTGCGGCATTGTCTGGTGCTGAGACCTCTTCGTAAAAGTTCAATTTGTGGTGTAAATATTCCTCTGGGTCGGTTTCGAATTTCTCAACATCGTCGGGCGATAGACACATAACAGGGAAAAGGAAATGAGTGACAAGGCTGTCGAGATGTGGTTTCAAATGAGCCCACATTTGCTTTGGTCGAACACACTCATCAAGGAAAACCAAGGTATAGGAAAGACAAGGCCTGCTGAGCCATGTTGTCTTTGCGACCCATTTTTCAATCTGCTGGAGGTAACCTTTGAGAATCTCGGGTGCGAAATTGGCTGTGAAACTTTTTGCGAATGCGGCATAATCGTCTCCGTTGCCTTTCGACAAAGATGTGGGGTTGCCATATCTAAAGAAATGTTAGTGAATTGGTATTCAGCTACACGCAAATTACTCACCGAACATAGAGTCTGTTCAAATTGAAGTATGACCATTTCTTGGCCTTCCACCAATGGTTGGCCTCTCTCTCAGCTTCATCCTCAGGTAAAGCGGTAGCTGGAACATCTTTTGCGACTGTTTGAAGGAACAAAGTGCACCAGCCAACTACTACTGTATGTTCGCGCAATGAGGCAGACAAGTCAAACTATCATTGTCAGCACTTTTATGAAGATTCCAAAAATAAGCATAGGTACATACAAATGTTGCATGTTTGTATGCCTTGAGAACAATATGAAGCATTTCTCCCGCCTCTTCGCTCATCTCGTTGACCAAACCCTGTCCGATTGTCAAAAGCCTTGGGAATGTGGCTTCCACGATTGCGTCGAAATCTGCGCGATTCTCCCCCGATTTGAAACGGAAAACCCGGCAGATTGCGAGGAGACACTGTAAACCTGCGAATATTGATGCTGCATCGTTTGTGTTCAATAATTGAACAGTCATTTCTATGAAGGAAGGCCATCTATCTGGGAAATCATAATGTAAAATCTTTTGAAGGACTGGTACAAGTTGTTGTCGAATTTGTGGTGGGGAGGAAGCAATGAAAGGTAGGAGTCGGTCTCGGAATCTAGCCTTCTCATCGTCGGCCATCGGCTTGGGCTGGGTTTCGCTCGGTAGCCATGCTCTCGTAACGCGATTCTTAAGGTAGACAACCGCTGCAATGTAGCGTTAGTATCTGCCAGCAGCGGGGTATGTATTGCGAAGGAGTTTGCATACTTGATAACCGAACTGCAGGATTTTGTTCTGCTTGTAATATATCAAGAAGAGCATCGGTGAATCCAGGATGTTCCTCAGCCTGTTAAATACTTTGTTAGAGGTAGAAGGGAAATAAAATTTGGTAGGAATGCTTACTGATTTCAAGTCCAGTTCAGCGCGCCGACGAGTATCAGCATCTGGATCAAGAGTCGAAGCAATACGACCTCGCAAGACGGCAACATCCATCTTTGCTTATCTATTGAAAATAACTCAATAAAATAATTTGGGGTTGTTGTCTTGGATTCGGAGAACCGCAAAAACTTGAGCACTTCAAGAATTCGAGGAAGTTTCGTCGTGTCAATATATTTTGTGGTTCCCCCAAACTCGCCTAGCTGAAAAAAGCAAGCGAATGAAAAAAAGTTCCTAGTAAGGAAGGATCAAGTGCAAGTGTGTGAATGAGTGAATGGCTTTTGGTCTACCATCTACCAATTGCTGGATCATTCCAGTTCGAAGGCTTTAATAATTCATTCAATTCATTTGTTGATGTCGATGTTGTTTTAAGGTTCTCTCTCTTGCTTGACACGTTACTTTAGAAGAAGCTTTAATGTTCTTTGAACTCTTTTGTTTTCTTGATTTTCACAATCATATAGAAATTGTTCAAGTATTGTTGGGGGCCAGGGGAGAGGGAGAATGTGAGTACTACCTAGTAGGTAAGGCACAGAAGAGAACAGAACAAACAGTACGTTATATTATGTTATGTCTGGGGATGCTGCAGAATCTCAAGGCAGTATTATGTTACAGTTACACAGGAGGGGAAGGAGAGATTCCAGAGATTCCAGATATACGCAAAGCAGACTGGGATTGTGTTGGTCTCCGCACACTTTATGATCCTTATCAGAGAGGGCTTTGGCCTACAAAGAGGGGAAGATAAAAAGAAATCCTAAGACCCCTCCTTAAGCGCCTACCAGTGATTTCATCATCAATTATTAGTGAGGGTGGGATGTTGATCTACAGATGAACTGTTGGGTTTGGTATGGCATGGGAAGTCTGAAAATATCGAACACACACGATATGGGAGGTGAGAAGGTATGTAATAAGAAGAGAGTACCTAGGAGAGGTATCTTTAGATGATAGACAGAATCAAGATTATCTTTTTCTCACAAGAATCAAATAGAAACTTTATCCCTTTCCCAAAAAACTCGTTAGCTTGTCTTGTCTAGACAACGGTTTGCTAGAAATCTGACTAATGCACTCTCTGCCAATCCAGTATAATGTAATGTTTGATGTGGATCTCCCACAAATAATATTCATTGATCTGAATTATGCAATGAGAAGGAGCATTCTCTGGGTAATTTCCCTTCAATTGTTTATTCACTTTGATCCTTTTCTTATACATCCAGTTGGAAATCACATGGACATGGAATACATACTACAAGGGTAAAGGGGCACGTGAGGGGGAAGGTATAAACCAACAATCATCAGTCATTCAGAAACATCAATCACTGACTGGTCTATCAATCAATGATTTTTCTCTAGACATTGCAGTTGCCGAGATTGCCTCAAACAATTTGTTGGATCGACAGACTGATTGATTGATTCGGCAAACCTTTATGAATGTATTCATGAAATCTGCTATATTGTTTCCATTGAAATAGTCTGCCTCCACGGCAGTGGCCCCCGGAGGGCCAGCGGAGCGTCTTCATTGATGAAATTTGGAAGTATCTCAGATATTGAAATAAGTCCAATTTCTTGATCTAGTAGCCCCTTCACAAGTTGATAACCCCCCAGTCACAAAATAGCCGTGATGAGATGCAATATTATACCAATACTACGATGGAGTTCATGGGTACAAGACGGATTTTACGTACAAGCATCGGTACAGTACTTACCATATAATAAGTATCAAACGAAATCTCAAATTTATATTCGATATTCAAGACTCCTATTCCCTTGCGAGGTCAGTCATACACGATTGAAATATTGAAATTGGCATATATACCTTGTCCACAATCCAAGAAAGGCATGCGATCAATTCCTATTCATCTACCTACCTTCTACCTAGGTATTATTGTCTATTTACCCTCTATTCCGGGCCGCATTTCATAGTTATGATTTGCCCTTGGGCAGCACGTGAAATATGTCCCGAGCCATACTCCCTCGACTCCCACTCCGTACGCACCCAGATCCCACGTGTGAGTCGTCCAGTGTCGTCCTAATCTAATTCCAATGCCGAGATGGTCTGAGCTTCCTCTAGCCTTATCGCCTTATCACATGTAGTTATTACTGGCTCGAGACTTGGCTTTTAATTTGAACTTTGTAATTAACAATATCTAAACCATTTGACGATCAAAAAGGAAGACTACTATCTATATCCACGTCTATTCTATAAATATTGCTTGTGCTGATCTACTTGTCATACTGATCTTCGAATACTTGTTCATCACCATTTTCCGAACTTTTGAATCCAGCGTTCGACAATCAGACCTGATACCAATTTCATAACTTCTTCCCTAGTTCTTCTAAATTTTTCAGAGATCATCTCGCACAAGACATGTTCACCAACCTCTGTGGGGAGAGAGATATATACCCATCATGGATCTAGTATCTTCGAAATTGTGCGCATTGCATCCGCCTTCACTATAAGGTATTCAAGTCGCAGTTTTGAATCTAGCTGCGTCTTCAGTATCAAGACCAAAATCTTACCGTGTCACTTTCTATGCAATCACCACCCAGTTGTATGCCTGGCCTTCAACGAGGCAAGGAACCTGACAGATTATTCATGTGAAGGTGATCTGCTTGCTTACTTTTAATGCCATTAGTGTTGAATCTGTTCATGAGGGACTCGTTGCTAGTGGACTCATGTTGAAACCTATTACCATATTTTCTCTACAGACGATGTCAATAAGATGGTACGTCGTTCCACAATATTTCTAACATCTGTAGATCAATTAATTCAGTCATACAGCGAATCAAATCTTTACTAGAAGAATGTTGACCTGGAAAGAGCCCCGTTTGCCCAAAATTCGAGATGTGTTTGTGTGGAATGTCGATTGGCTTCGAAGCGAAAGGTATCCGAAACGGGTACGAGAAATCACTGATGCAAGGACTCTAGCATACTTGTATTAAGAAGAATCGGCTTTTAGAAATGAACTTTGGCTAGCTGAGTATGGTAATTGTCAATAGACTTCCATATATCGCCCTTCTGCTCAGAGATGAAGAATTCACAATCCCTTTAGATTTCCGCCATCCAGGTGTAAGAAGTCTTGATCTATGGATCCATATTTCAACCTAAATTCTAAATACAATCCGAAAAGTTTCGACTTGTATTTGATATGAGATACCTGCTGAACCCCATTTATGCAAATATATGTTAAGTGTAACATTTAGTCGGCGTTCATGTAATCTATGAGGCATTTGTGGAGGAACATCTGATTCATATACACTCCCATGTGGCGTTATGGATACGAATCTGCAGCCAAGATCTTCACCACATCTCACTCCACAGATTTGTAAATGGGGTTATCTTTTATCCACGCATTTTGGTATTGCGAACTGCCAATATCTCATGACATCACATGGCTCAGAAAGTTTAGAGATTTCTCTCATTAAAAAATGCTGCAAGTCAGTACCCCTTGCAGCAAGTGACACAGATTGTACATGCTGGGGTTCCCTCTGTTCGCTCAAGTAGCCAAGACATATTTGCCTCGTATCCCCACAAGTTTGAGTCTACCGTCTGACAATTGTAACGCTGCACGCTTTTTGCCTGAAGATTGCTTTAGATTATGATTTACCCCGCAGTCTTCTTCGTATGCGGAAAAGGGCTGAATTAAAGTATACGGGGTGCTGCGATGAGGGGCGAGGGAAGATATAAAGTGATGGAACATTCTTGTTGAGGAGGAGTTTTAGTTTTGGAGATAACTGAAAAGGTGTTGGCTTGTAAGAGCTTTATTTCAAAGATTTATGATAACCATGGCGAAAACAAACTCATTGAATAATTTCATCTATTTCCTTTTCTTTTTGTAGGTTCTTCCTTGACGTTGTTCGCATTCAGTCAACTGATAGCATAACTTGCCATAGTGTCCTTCATCTGGCCAAAGCTTTCAAGCCATCTATAAAAACGGTCACAGTCAACCCATGCACCCTCACTCCAACCATTCCTACATATATCTCTCCTTCATCACCTTGCCCAACTATCACCATCTCCACTTCTCATACCTCCTGTCCACCAGTAAGTTCAACCATCTAACCTCATATATCTTCACCCATCCAAAACAATCCCCTCCTCCTTCCCGTAAAAGTTCTGATTTCGCTCATACAAATCATCTCCAGACAACCCCAACATCCTGCTCCCCGAATTTCTGCATCTCAGATGCCTTTATAACAGTTCCCTGCACCTGTCCCTACGCCGTACCAACCACCACCCTCTACACCCCATGTCCCTCCGCCTGTTCGCAAACTTGTAACATCGGACATCAAATCTACCATGAAACATCCTGTTCCACCACAATCGTCTCTCCAACTTCCCTCACCGTACCCACGGGTGGTCCAACACTCTGTTCCTGTCCTTACTATCCTCCCTACCCAACTTATTGCAATCCGCCCTGTCCAGTTCACACCTCCACCTCTACCCCCAGCATCACTACTCAAACTCTCCCTACTACAACCCCCAATTTCGTCACCTGCTCCTGTCCCTACTATCCCCCCTACCCTACAAACTGCATCTTCCCCTGTCCCATCCACACCCTGACAACTACCACTCCAACTATCACTCCAACTTCGAGTTGCGAAAGTATCACGCTCACAAAGGGAGATTCGTGTCCGTCGGTTGTGGGGGGTCCGTGTTCGAGTCCTGATGTGAGAGTTCTCCTTTCTTTTTTGGGGGGTTTTTTTCTTTCTTTTACTTTTTAGTTTTTAGTTTTACTTTCTTGGGATTTGGGAGAATTGCGATTTTGCAAATAGGGAATGGGAGAATTGAAGGAGAGGAAAGGAAATAGAGAATAGGAAGTGGATTTTGGTACTGAAGAAGAAGAAGAAGAAGAAGAAGAAGAAGAAGAAGAAGAAGAAGAAGAAGAAGAAGAAAAACAAAAACTAACCGCGTGCTCAAATAGTGTGTATATCTCTCTACCGTCACGATAAATTGTGGATGTGGTGGATCGATTGGGACGGTGACGAGTGAGTTTTTATTTTATTTTTATTTTATAATTTTTTTTGGAGTTTCTGATTTTGATTTTGATTTTGATTTCTTGTGTGTTTTACACTTTTTATTTCAGGGTTTTCCTCTGCCCCTCTTCTCTTCTCCTGTTTATAATCATTTTTCTCTCCTTTTCTTTCTTCTTCTTTCTATTATACTCCTTATTTTACTTCCTATCTAATCATTATACTCTCTATCATACTCCCTGTCATAATTTTACCATACTCCCCATCATACTCCTCCCTCTTCCCTCCTTTCCCCCATCATACTCCCTTCCCCTCTCCCTCTTCTCCTTTTTATAATCATTTTTCTCTCCTCCCTCCCCTCTCCCTCTCCCCTCTCTTTTACCCTCTCCCCCCTCTAAAACCCCCCCTAAAAAAAACCCCTACAAGAAAAACACAAACTAACAAAACCTAAAACCTACAGGTTGCAAAACAACATGTGATAACGGGACGTGTGGGACTGAGTGGCGGACGCTTGCGTTGCCTTGTCCGACGACTGCGATGGTGGGTTGATAGGGGGTTTAATGAGAGGGGAGGAGGAGATGAAAGGAGGTGGATGTGATGTGAGAGATAAATGAAAAGAGAGATGAAGAAAAGAGAGATGAATGAGAAGAGGGAGAGAGAATACAGGATAGGTTTAATATAAAGGAGGGGAGAAATCTGAAGCGAAAGAGAGAGGGGGTGGATATGAAGGGGCTAAAGAGAGAAGATGAGAGAGAGGAGAAGGTATTATTTGCTAGCCTAGCTAGTAGATATACATTATCTATTTGAGTTTCTGCTATTGGACTTCGCTTGCTGCTATTTGTACATCCGGGCTCTGCTTCTCAGACTATTTTCTTCGTTCTTGTACTGTTGTGCGTTATGACCACATCTGTGCATCATATCATGTTCATTGATTTCATTATTTCCAAATGTTGTCTGCATAACATAGCATATACGCTCAGCGACAAAATGATATAGATATAGATATAATGCCATCACTCCTCTTCCTCCTCCGAACTGACTTCCTCCCCATTCGCAATAGCTTCCTCTCTAATTCTCTTCGCCCTCTCTCTCTTCTTATCCAATATCTTCTTCAACCCCTTGGCCACATTAAAAACACCACTAGTTCCCGCCCCACAAGCCGCACAACTCGGATCTTTCCTATATCTCTTCAACGCACAGCTCTCACAGAAATAATGTCCACACTTTGTAATAATTGGATCCTTGTATTTCTCCCTACACAATATGCACGCAAAGGGTATATTCTCCAAAAACGCATCATCTTCCTCCTCTTCATCATCTCCTTTGCGATCCGCGCTTGCGATTTTTGTTCCCCCTAGAGTTTTCTTTCCTTTCGTCACATTCTCCCATTCTTTATCGAGTTGCCAGCCTGCTTTATAGTCCTCTCGCGCGTGTAAATATTTGCAATTATCTCCAAATCCACAAAATCCAGTCGTTTTGTAATCTTTACATACGTCTGGCGCAAAATCTGTGACGGTTATAGTGCGGATATTCGTTGGTGCTTTGACAGGTCCTACGACGCGATTTGGGGCGTCAGGATTCTTTTGTATGAATTTCGTGCTGTTTGCTAAGCCCTTGTATGTTCCATCTGGGATATCTCCCGTGGAGGGTTTCGAGCGTGAGGTGCCTAGAAGATTCTTGGCAGAGAGAGCATCTGTCGCATTTTCATCGTACCAATTACTAGCTCTAGTTGCGTCGTCAGAAGCGCGGATGACAGTGCTGTGAGATGCGGTATATTTTGTAGCGGAAAGGTCGGAGGGAGTGGATGAGGTATTGTTTGTAGATGATGCGGTTATGGCACCAGTATTCTTCTTTCTTCGTTTTATGCGTCGGCCACTTTCGTCTTCTGATGAAGAATATCCTGATGTGTCATCGTCGCTGTCTGCAGGTGGTGGCGTTGCAGCTCTTTTGCGGAAATTGGATTTCCCTTTTGCTGATCTCTTTTTGAATATAGCTACTGGTTGTGGAGGATTTGGAGGAGCTGTAGAAGGTTCGGCATTATCCATTGTTTGTTTTCTACAACGAGTAGAGTTTTGATGATACTAATTGATGGTTTGATGATGAAGTTAGTTGATGAGGTCAATGGATGAAGTCAATTGATGGATCAGTTGATGCCCATGGATGAGTGAGTTTCCAAGGTTGTCTATTTATCATCTACGAAAGGCTGAGAAATTAAGAAAAGTCAAAGCTGGAGCTTTATCAAGCTAAGATATTAAGTAATCAGCCTTATCCGTCGATAACCTCAGGCATGATTTGTAAGACTTCGACACCTCGGGAAGCTTTGGAACCTTCCATTTGGGAGTTCCTGGTGTTCCGGCTAATACCTAGAGGTAATACCTAGAGGTAATACCTACTGGCAGATACCTACTGGCAGATACCTACCTAGACAAGGATAGATTTGATAGATCAATCATCGATGTTCTTCAAGTCAGATCCTAGACGATGGACCCTGAAAGCGATCGAATGGGATTATGGGAAGTTGTAACTTGTAACTGGTAACTTGTAACTTATATAATAATAAGAGTGTCGGCCCGTAGCTAGATTGATTTAGTGAGATTCAGCAATTCTCCCCCATTTGATACAAGGGAATAGCTTGCAATAATAAGGTATAACTTTCTTTTTCATCCCACGTATTAAGTATTTGCATGCCATCACACATGGAATCCTCATCATAATTTTAGTTTCTTATGCAAACTTTGATGCAAGCCTTTCCGATAGTTGACACTTCCCCCTCTTTAGCTCAGGTACACTTTGTTTGGTCGATGAGTCTTTTTATGATAAACTATAGGGCCGTTGCTATTTTGATTTTGGATACGCGTTGTTTATCTTCAAGCCAAATCAATACACCTGGATTGCTTTGTTGTTCCTGGCATTTGGGTGTTGTCCATGTGCTTATGAACAGCATAAGTGGAAACATACACGTAAAGACGAGTGGCTGCTGCGATAGGAAGTTTATTATTCCACTTGATTTATGAGGCTGTTGACAACAATCCATTGGGCAACATCTGGGTATGTCATTGGTTGTGATGGGGAGAATGGGTGGATGAAGAGATAATGAATGAACGAATGAATGAATGAATACCAATACCAATACCAATACCACTACAATACCAATACCTACCTACTCTCTACTACCTACCCACCTACCAGTATGTAGCTTGAATAAACAAATTATAAATAAATACAACACAAAAGAAAGAAAAAGAAAGAAAATAAACACAAAAAATGCATAAACATAAAACAACGCTAGAATTACTTACATATCTACCTACCTACCTTCCTAGGTATCTGCTCTGCGTACCTGGGTCATATCATAATCTTCTACTCTAACTAAATTCACGCAAGACTTATTAGACCTTCACTCTACTTTGGGATCCTTGACCGTCATGAGTTTTGACTCTTGATTGAAGTGAAGCGAGAAGAACTTATGAACTTGACCCTCTCTCATCCCTCCCCCCTCGAACCACAACTGTCAACTGGGAGAGTGTGAGAAAGCGAGAAAGAGAGAGAGAGACCGTATAATCCTCCCCTCTCTCTGTTGTGATCTTTCGTGTTCATACAACACAGTCCACTCATTATTTTTCTACTTAATTAATTTTTCCCCTTCTTTTCCACGTCCTCCTCTTCATCCAGAGGTGTCCCAAGATACCTTTATTTAAACTTCTTCCAAACTTCCAAACTGATCGCTTTGACTATTTTTCTTCAACTGCTATCCGTACCATTGAATCCACGGTACCAATAAAAGATTTAAAGTTACTGGATTTGCTGGATTTGCTCGATTTACTGCATGTTTACCACTTTAGTCGCGTCAAGATAAGCAAAAAAAAGAAACCCCCCGATATTCTGTACCCAGGCGGTTCAAATCCGTACGGCACCGATCATATATCAACACGCGAACCTCTTGCCCCTGGCTTCCCCAAGATTGCTCAAGTTCCCCGATCAACAAATCGAAGATCGGACTAAACTGGTTCAACATACAACATACAATATACAATCTACTCCTTCTACTTCTGCTTCTGCTTCTGCTTCTACTCTTACTCCTACTTATACAACTACTTATTACCCTACCTGTGGTACAACCTCATTTATTCTCGTCGGACACATTATTCTAAGTACCGCATTTGTTTCCTCCGATCTACGAATACGAATTAGTCCGGTGCTTTTCGAGGGGCCCCAAGTCCTACCTGGGCGCAGAGGGTTTCCCAATCTACAAGACTTGTCTTTAATCGAGAATTATTCTATTCCTTCTCCCACATTAAAATTGCGGTCACCACAATGTCGACCTCTTTGGCAATGGATCATCCGTCAATACTGTCCGACGCGGGAGATAGTAGGAGTAGCAATGATCCATTCTTGTCTCCTCCTTCGGTTTTGAGCGGCCACCGTTTTTCTCATTTCGATAAACAACTATTCGCGCTGGGCCCTTCAACATCTCCCGAACAAGCCAAACGGGCACTAGAAGCACATCTTGCAGAGACGGAACGAAGAATCCAGGAGGCTTCAAACCTCGGTACAACCCTTTTACAGCAGAGAAAAGATTTGGGAGAGCGCTTGAAGGAAGTCGAGAAACAGCAGAGCGAAGGAGACATTACACCAGAGTTGCGACAGAAATTGGTTGACATCGAGAGAGAATATAATGAAGTGGGAAGGGAGACAGCTAGAGCCTTCTTACCAAAGTCAAGAGTACCCAGCAGCGAGATGGGATCATCACCTTTTACTGATAAGGTATAGATAGATTCATGGTTACATCAAATTTACCATTACTAACACAATGTAGCGTTCCGCAAGCCCTTCCAAATTCGAAAGTCATACAACTGCTACTGCTTCTCCTTCTAAATTCAGTGTTCCCAGTCGAAAGCAGCGAAATCAACCTGCGAATAGGGTACACGATATCGAATTCGCGACAGAAATTAGTACCTCACTGTTAGCACAAGTGCGGCATCTACAATCACTTCTAGCAGAGAAGGAAGAATCTCTCAAGACTGTTGCTCTCGAGAAGTCTAGGTTGGAAATCGAAGCCGAAGGTTTTACTCAACGTTTGAGGAGTCTGGATGAGAGCGAAAATAGATACAAGGATGAGAATTGGAACCTAGAAACTCAAATCCATGAACATTTGGCTACGCAGAAAGAGGCATCGGAACGCGAAAAGAGGTTAACACAGAGTCTAAGTCTCTTACAAGCCGAAAAGAGCGCAACGCAAAAGGAATTGGACGAGATCAAGTTGAATCATGCGAAGCTCCAAGATCAACACGCATCCACAGTAAAGCATCTTGATGTGGAACTGGGAACTGCTAAGCGAAGCTTGACGATCTTCGAAACCGAAAAGGGGGCTCTTCAGAAGAAGGTTGAAGAATTGATGGGTCAGAACTCAGAGCTCGCGCGAGCAGTAGCACATCATCGAGGACGAGTGGAAGAACGTGAGGCGTCCCATGGCAGTGGCGAGGAGGAACCTCAGACAACAACTGATAACAACACCCCTGAACATTCTCCGCCTCCGTCGCCGATCAAAATGACTCCTAGACATAGCATGCTAGAATCCGAAACTTTGAAGAGCTCTCTTCATCACGCCCATCGAATGATTCAAAATCTCAAGGGTAACATTCACAGAGAGAAAACCGAAAAGCTAGAACTGAAGCGTATGCTGCAAGAGGCTAGAGATGAAATTGAGGTTGCGCGCCGAGGCGAACCACAGGTAGACTCCCCTGGACCGAGAAGAGCTCGAAAGAATGCCCCTATTCAAGCCAAGAAGCCATTCAAAGTGGGCCAACTTGGTGGTATTAGGAATAGTAGAAGTGAAGTCTTGATTGAAGAGGATCAGGAAGACCACTTTGAGGATATTGACTGGGAGGATGATCATGAACAACCTAGTCCAAGCCGTGGTCCTCGCTCCATGGGCGCTAGTTCTGGAGCCGCTATTGCAGCTTCTATGGCGGCTGGCATTGGCAAGTCTTCTCATAACCTTTTCGGAAGCTCTACTGAACAAAGTGATGCTTTTGAAACGGCAAATGAACGTTCTACAGAGACAGAAGATTTCCAAACAGGTGTTGAAGATATGGCTGGCGCGGATGATACAGACACAGAAACAGAAAAGGGCGGTACCATTCGAGCGAAGGCTTCACGTCAATCTATGGCCTTGTCAAAGGCTGGTAATCGTGATTCGTTCCAGAGCACTGCTTCAACGTCTGAGGATGAGTACATGTACGAAGATTCAAAGACACCTGGTATCCATCCACAACGACTAAGACTGAAGATCAGCCGTAATGGCAATCGTCGTTCGCGTGTTGCTAGCGATGATGCTAAAGCGGAAAGCCCAATTGACTTTGTCGATAGCAATCATGGTACTCCTAAACCGGCTGGACAAAGCTTGTTTGCAGAATTGGGCGAATTAGGAAGTGATGATGAATCTGTCGCTTCTGGTCCTCCTAGTCGCTACGCATCAAGGGGCAATACTCCACAATCATCGAGGCCAAGCACCGCTAGGAATGTTTCTGCTGCGATTACTATACCACCAGTACCAAGAATACCAATGATCGATTCTGCTATGATGACCGATCCCTGGGAGCCCGAGCCACATACACAAACGACAAGTGTGCCGATATTGTCAGGCCTTACCGGTGCCGCACTTGGGGCTGCTGGTGGTGTTGCGGCTGTATTAGGTCTCAATAAAGAACACGATCGAGCTATATCACCCGAACCTGAATCTAAATCTCAAGCTCTTCGACCTACAATCGATGCTTCAAATGATGAGCCCCTGACAAAAGAAGGTCAGCCAATAGTTTCACATCCACAGATCGAGCCACAGGCATCTGAAATCTCTCCAGAAGTTGAGGCAACTAAGTCTAGCCCAACGGAAGAAGCTTATCTTGTTTCTTCAAAATATCCGGGTAGACCACCAATGTCTGATGCTGCACATCAGTGGCACGATGAACAAATGAAACAGCAAGCAGATGGATTACTAAAGGTTCAACCACAACACGACGTAACACGGCCAGTGTCTACAACATACAGCGATATGAGTTCACAATACGACAGTGAACTCATTGACGAAAAATTGGACAAATTCCCATCGCCTCCACTATCGAGTACCAATCCATTGACAATATCTACAATTCAATCTGAACATATCGAAGCTGAACCGATTCCAGAAATTGAACCAACAGAAGCTGCTCCACTGACATTATCCACAATTCAGTCAGAGCAGATCAGCGCCGAGCCGATCCCGATTGAGCCACTGACGATGTCTACTATTCAATCTGAACACGTCGAGCCAATCGTTATCGAGAATGTTCGCTCAGAACCATCTACTTTACCTGCTGTTCTGCCTGATGTTCTCCCATCTACTCCAAAACGCTCACCAAGACCCGATTACTTTTCAATGTCTCCAGGTTTGGGCTTCTCTACCATCCAATCGGTTGATACAGAACCTATTGCACCTCCTACTCCAAAAGGTCCAAAGAGAGATGGTGTACTGCTCTCTACATTCCCAGCTTCGGAAAGTAAATCTTTTGTTGAAGATAAATCAGAATCCACATCTCCTATTGTAGAGAGTAAATCTATAGATCAGATCAAATCAGAGGAGCCCAGGTCAAGAGATGAGCCACATACCCCAAAGACTGGCTTCATGAGTTCCGTTTTCGGTGCTTGGAACAAAAAGCAGTCGAGTGCGCCAATCATTGCTGAGGATGAGACTCGTCAATCGCCAAGTCAATCACCAGTGGCAGAAACACCAGAATCTCAACGACCATTCAAACCAGTATCGGGCAATACCACCGAACGATCTATCAAGAAGCCTCGCGTTGAGATGACAGACGAAAGTTCTCAAACTGCTTTGACCGCAGAACAAATCGACCAAATGCTCAACAAGAGTAAGAGACAGGATACCGTCCTTGCAGAGGACGGACAGAAGTCTAATGTTCACTCTTCGCCACATGCTATTAGCATCCCTGTAGCCCTTAAAACCCACAAGTCACAAGAGAGTATTGGCAGCGTTGGTCGTTCAAAAGCAAAGAGTCCTGACACTGAATCTTCCGTAGATTTTATGGCTGCGAGAAGACCTACAAGTTCTGGAAGTGGTAGGAATGCATCAATCACAAGCATTCACCCACCTCTACCCTCAGATCATAAGCAAGTCATTGCTGCTGCTGCTCAACGTACAGGTTCTGCGAATGGATCAGGTGACCACAGACATCTCACTACGCTTCCTGAAGACCAGCAACAACAGGAACAACCAAAACGTACTGGATCCTCAACTAGCGCAGGTACAGGTGCTATGGGACCTCCTCCAATACCATCTAGTCAAAAGAATCGACCCAAGACCCCAAGTTCTCAAGCTCATGGATCTTTGAAGATAATATCAACTTCAAAATATAGAAACCCATCTACTGAGCGCGAAGTACACTCTCCAACTGGCACAGGAAGATCAAGACACTCCTCGGTGTCTTCATTCGCATCTGAGGTGGATACTCGCTTCAATCTACGTGCTGGAGTTCCAATGCCACAAGGCGTAGAGCCAAGTACCGATCCAAGGATGATTAATGCTATTACTCAAACTATGATTGGTGAATATCTTTGGAAATATACTCGCAAAGCTGGTCGTGGTGGAATGTCAGAAAATCGTCATCGACGTTACTTCTGGGTTCATCCATATACAAGAACACTGTATTGGAGTGATAGAGATCCTTCGACCGCTGGTCGTTCGGAGCTGAAGGCAAAGAGTGTAGCCATCGAAGCGGTTCGAGTTGTAACTGATGATAACCCCATGCCACCTGGATTACATCGCAAGAGCCTGGTTATCTTAACACCTGGTCGGACTGTTCAATTTACTGCGAGCACAGGACAACGTCATGAAACTTGGTTCAATGCACTCTCATACTTGCTTCTGCGCACAGGAGAAGATGCTGTGACTGATACTGTTGAAGTCTCGGGCGCGCTGACAAGCGAAGATGTCGATGAGTTCAATCCTGGATATGGTCATGCACACTTAGGTAGTAGACGAGGAGCTCCATCCCTTTCATCATACAACAGTAGAACTACTCGTAATGACTCGCCAATAAGCAAGGATAGAAGATATTCTACTATGCATCCTCGATTAACATCAAGACCTTCAAGACCAACTTTGGCTTCAAACACTTTCTCTCGACTGAGCAATTACCTATTGCCTGGTGATGGAAATAGATCTTTCTCTGGTCGAAGAAGCCGAAGTGTTAATGGGGCCCAAAGTATCTATGAAGCCAGTGAGGTTCATGATAGTGCTGAGGATTTGAGAGAACAAATCGAAAGAGAGGATCGGGAATCTGACAGATTAGAGAACGTACGAGCATGCTGCGATGGTAAGTGTCACTTGTAATGTTGTATTCAAAGATTTATCTAACTTGCTAATAGGCAAACACGATGTCGGTCATCTTCATCATGAAACTCCCAAAGGTCGTCGAACTATGAGTGCAGCATCAGGCTCTTATGGACAGACACATCGTGCTCCAAGCCGAACTAGCCAAAGGCCAACTGAACCAACTCAACAGACATAATTTTTTAATCATCGATCAATTTTCTAGATGCAATCACAATCTTAAATAACTTTTACGAACTCATGCCTCTACTTGAATTTTACTTTCGCCTAACTCGATAAAACAAACAAGATCCGTTTTTCCTTCATTTTCGGTAAAGAACGTCTAACGGCTGCCAGGACAACTTCCAATACTATCTCATTTGTCATACTTTTCTTCATTCGTCTATCCATTCGTCCATTCGTCAATTTTCATAATTCCTTCCGTCTCCGTCGTCACCATTGTTTATCGTTCTTTGGGGTTTAAGTCAATGATATCTTTTCAGGCGAAGGAGTTATTTTTTGGCCATTATTTTTCGATGGACTTTAGGGGGCTTATTAGTGCACTATGGTAGCGGGTGGGCAGACGGTGCTATGCGAAATTGTTTTTTGTATTGTGGGATGCATTTTATCATTTTATCTCCCCCAAAATGCATGAGGGAGGTGAAGCGTGGGTAGATGGGATGGGATGGAATGGACGGATGAGGGAAATCTTTTTTAACTACATTTTCTTGTGTTGTGATAGGGTCACCCTTTACTAAATGTATTTGAGAGGAATTAAATACAACAAACTGAATCTTGAGACTGAAAATGAAAATGATGAGAATATGTTTTGATTGATCTAATCTAAATTTGACATGACTGACTTAGTTCTAATTCGAGGAAGTTGACTGATGTGATACCTTCGCAGTCGGATGGACATTATTAGTTCCAGCGATCGGCATTTCTTTTCTTCAATATGTAATGGCTTGTACTCCTCGCACCACCAATAGATAAAAGGATCTGCCGGATACAAGAGATATCGAGCACGCATCTAATTCGATTGGGTTGGCTTGATTTGTAAATATGTGGGTTCATTGGTCCGGCTCTCACGAGGGCTATTACCGAGGACCGATCGGTATATAGTGGAGTGATGTTGTGAGGGGCTTTCGGGGGCAGGTACCACTTTACAAGACCAGTGAGTCTAAAATGTTCTCTAAGTATAAGAGCCGCCCACATCAACACAATACCGAAGCTAATTTAGTGCTTTTGCTTCTTCTACATATTTGAAACGTTTCTCTCCTTGAGCGTTTTTGTGAGGTGGCTTGGAATGAGATAGCTTTCGTCTATCTGAGTGCGAAGAAGTTTGTGTCTTGTCTATCTATGGTTGATTAAAAGCGTATGTGCAATCTTTTTGCAGATCTATTCCGGGAAAATTAGTGTTCGTATCCGGGTTACTCTTGCGCTTTTCCTGCATCAGTCTTTAAGTAACAAACACATCATCCACCAACCATCAAACAATCTACCAATATGAAGACCAATCATCCATCCATCATGGATCAATTCCCCCCCAGCAAATCCCTCACAACCAGCATCCTCTTCATCCTAAGCACCACCTTTCTCCTCTACACCCTCATCCAAAAAATCCTGCTCTCCGCCCAACAAAGAAAGTTCGCCAAGCAAAACCACTGTCTCCCGCCCGCCTCCTACCCCCACAAAGATCCCTTCTACGGACTCGACCTCTTCGTCTCCAATGTTCTCGCGGCGCGAGAAGGGAAATTCATCGAAACGACCCAGAAACGTTTTCAGTCCCTCGGTGTAAACACGTATTCCTCTGTGTTTCTCGGCACGCACACTATCAATACCATTGATGCGGAAAATATCAAAACGGTATTGGCTACCGGGTTTAAGGATTTCGAGCTATCGCCGCGGAGGAAAACGGCTATGATGCCGATCTTTGGAAAGGGGATTTTCATCTTGGATGGGACGGAATGGGAACACTCTCGCGCGATGCTACGGCCGAATTTTGTGAGGAGTCAGGTTGCTGATTTGGACGTTTTCGAGAGACATATTCAGAAATTGATCAAGAGGATTCCGGAGAATGGTAACACGGTGGATTTGTCAAAATTGTTTTTCATGTTGACGATCGATTCCGGTGAGTTTTTTCTTCGGGTGGAGAGGGGAATGGATGATGAGAGGATGGGATGTGATGTACTGATATTCGAGATTTAGCTACGGAATTCCTTTTCGGTGAAAGTACCGAGACATTGGATGAAACAAAGTTTGATTCGCCTGGGCATAGATACTCGGAAGCTTATGATTATGTAAGTTGTGAGCTCTATTAGCATCCATTTGAGGTAATTGTGCTAACTTTGACAGCTTGGTGAACAAACCGGCAAACAAGTTCGTCGTAAGCAAAACCCAAATCTCTAAGCGCTCCCCTGTTACCCGTCATGCTTCACAAATATAAACAAGATACTGACCAATAATCAGTGGGCAAACTAGCTACTCTTTTCCCCAACAAAAGACACCAAGATTCTATAAAATATGTCCACTCCTACGTCCGCACTTACGTAGACAAAGCCCTCGCTCTTCAGGTCTCCGCCCCTCCTCAAAAATCCGAATCCACAGATCAAGACCGTTACATCTTTCTTGAGCAACTCGCCAAATCCGGCTACAGCGCATCCAAAATTCAAGCAGAGTTGCTCAACATTCTACTCGCCGGACGTGATACTACAGCAAGTTTACTTACCATTCTCTTCATGATACTTTCACGTGAACAGAATGTCCTTGAGAAATTGAGAAAAGAGGTTATGGGTCTAGAAGGGAGGGCTCCAACTTTTGAGGAGATGAAGGATATGAAGTACTTGAAATGGTGTATTAATGAGAGTTAGTTTTTGTTTCCTTGACTTGACTTGTCTTTTCTCTCCATCTCCAGAAAGAGAACTAACACACACAAGCAATGCGACTCTACCCTATCGTCCCAACTTCAAGTCGTGTCGCAATACGAGACACGGTACTTCCCCGAGGTGGCGGACCTGATGAAAGATCTCCAACCATGGTCAAGAAGGGGACTTTGGTACAATACAGTTCCTACGGATTGCATCGAAGAAAGGATATCTACGGTGAAGATGCCGACGAGTTCAAACCTGAGAGGTGGGAGAAATTTAGACCGGGGTATGTAATTGAAGTTTGATGTCGACTTTCAACGATAAGAAACCTCACTAACTTATGATGTGAAGCTGGGAATATATCGCATTTAGTGGAGGACCGCGTATTTGTATTGGACAGCAATTCGCACTGACGGGTATGTTATTTTCTCGTGTTTGTATCTTAAGCTTGGGATTATTTTCTATTTTATCATTTCAGATGAGATGAAGAACTGACAAGGAGAATAGAAGCATCATATACCACGATCCGTATTCTACAAACCTTCTCGAGAATGGAAGCGAGAGACCAAAACCCCTTCACGGAATGGTTGACACTGACTATGTCGAACAAGTGGGGATGTAAAGTTGGCTTATTTAAGTAGGCTGGGTGCAAAGAGGAGAGAGAGGGAGAGAAAAGGAGAGCAATGATGCAGGTATGAAAGAAAAAAAAAGGAAACGATCCAAAATTATCAAGGGAGCAAGAGACTCAAATAGTTGGACTAGGATAAATACAGAACAAGCCACTCTCCTTCCCTAAATTACCACAAACAACAAGAATGACTCCATCATTTTCTAAATGCAACCAAAACCTCTTTGAATCTACTGATTTCTCTCTTGTGAGATGCCATACTTTGACACCCTCCATGCTATACTGCACAGTATGAATAAAGGTAGAGAATACAAGAAGTGTTCCACCCTAATAGATCAACACTCGACTCGTATAAGCCGCACGCACAGCCTCGCAATACAATACAGCACAACACAATACAAGCAGAAATCACACCTTCCCTCAAACACCAATAGGATAACCAGCTCCCAAACACGAAACGGGACGATGTCCCGATAATTCGCCACGCTCAACCAAACATCTAAATCATATCATCTCATATCATCTCATCTCATCTCAAGTTCATTTCAATTCAGCGCGGGAAGATTCGCGCATGCAAATCGGGGGCTACATGCCCGTGTGACTACTCTCGTAGCTTTACCTCCCTCACCGATCACCGAGAAAGTGTAAGATTTTCTTTTTTTCAAAAAAGAAGAAAGGAAGAAAAGAGGAAAGGAAAATACATAACCTTAAACGTCATCCCAACCAACTCTCCACTTACCACATGGGAAATGCATCGTTCTACCCGTTAGTGCATGGAGCATGCGTTAGTATTTCTTCATTCATTCAGCTTTTTATTTCGATTGTGGATTATGGTTGCGATGTACGTAGTGCGTTGAAGATTTATGTATCTAGTTTAATGTAGGTAGGTAAGTGGGTATGGATAGACGATTTGGAGTGAGGACTAAGGAACGCGATATACATGCATGTGTTTATGCATGTATGCAGATACTGTAAGTTTGTGATATCCAATCGCATTGTTGATGTATCACCGAGGAGTAGATGGTCGATAGAGACTTCTCTATCGGGACAAGTGTTATATTATTTCTTGGAGAGTATGAACAGGAGGGGAGAGAGATAACATTCTAACATGATTGATTTTTTATAAATAGCTAGGTAGTTGAAACATGCGATAGTGATGGAAGCGCTGATGATTTGAACCACTTGGTTGAAAAGTCGTGGCTTGATATGAAACAATCAGAAACACCAGATGATTTAGCTACCGGTCATGGTCATGTAACGTCAGGCCTTCGAATTGGAAAGTTACAACTGGACACCGTCATCTCTGTGGGTAAAGCTTTAAGGATATGGACAATGTGTCACCGAATTCAACGCCCGGCTCCTTGAAAAAAGAATGGAAAATAGAGCTGAAACCTTGAGGCTCAATAAATACCTAGAGAATTCAACTCGTCTGATACCAACAAGGAACAACGTGCTCTAGATGTATGCAATATTTCGTAAATGCAGATCAAGAATGATTTGAATGTCCATACATAAATCCATCATTTTTCAAAAGTGTTGGAATTTGACATAAAACAATGCGTTATCTCGTGAGACCCGAAGAACAGGTCCTCAAAGTCATCTCATCTGGGTTCTCTCACGTCGATCAATGTATTTAGGATGGCTTGTTCCTCGCTATTCTATGTATGTGTGCACCGCTTGAATGGACAAGGTCACAGAGCTTGTTATGCATTCATGAACTCGGCATGCAAGCAATGGGTTGAGTAAAATTGGGAAAACTATTGCAATCGCTATTAACCAAGTAGGATCGATCCCGGTCACATGGTGGTTGAATCGATTGGCCAAGGAGATATCTCGGGAGGGGTGTGAGTGGTTCAACAATGAGAAAGATATGCGGGGTAGTTATGACTTCCCATAAACCACCCTGCTGTCAGCATTAAGTGCATTTATAATCCAAGGGGAAAATGAAAATTCGCATTTCTTTTTACACTTGAACCCGACATTTAGCGTGGCTTTGATGGTGTCTGCCTGCAGTGTATCCAAAGATCAAAGCCTTTGGAGATCCATAGTCCATATAAAGAGTTGCACTGAACAGCACTCCGTTGCATCTGGGCGAGTATTGACGAATGCTTCATAACGCCACAATCCTTCGAAATGGGGGCGGAGCGCCATGCAGACTATGCTAAATATCATGCTTAAAACTACGAAGCGGTCAGCGATATCGTGGCATATAAGCTACCTGTACAACATACATACCTTTACATACTTCATGACTTTGACAATATAAAACGCGACTGCATATGCATCTGCAAAAAGAGGTCAGAGACTCAAGACCAATTTTTTGTTATTCAAGCATGGCCTAATTTGAGCTCATATCATGGAGTATCCCTGGATGAGTTTCAACACATCACCTGTTTGCGCGGCAAGTAGTGTAATGATTCGTCAATTGATCTTTCAATAACGCCCAGTTTACTCGCCTTCTGCTGTAGCCAAGTCAAATCAGGTATTATAGATTTATCTTATCATTTCGACCGTGTCTTCACCGAGAAGCTTCACGTTCCCGACGAGAATATAAGCATCGAGTGACTCTACTTGTCGTGTGGTTTCTTGTGGTTTGTCCATACAATTGAAGGCAAAACGTTCGCAAGATGGTTCGCATCCTGCCTCGTTTAGATTTGCGAAAAACTTCCTCAAACTTGTTCCCCACATTTCGAACAGGAAAAAGTTCTAAGCAAACGTGTATGTGTAACTGTTGTAGATATTCTGATATTTTATTTTGTTTAGCATAGGACATGGCACGAAATATCTTGAATATCTAATCTAATCATCACAAAGATTATGATTTGTGTATGAGAGTGCATAAAGCGTGTAGTGTATCTGCGGATGTAACACTCCATGATGCGCCGTACTAATTGACAGATCGGTATTACCTTGGGATGAATTTAAGATTCTTTGAAATCTGCCTACCAATTTTGCCCCGACAGATTGTAGAGCCCTAGACACAGGGCGAGCATAGCCTTCTGCATAGACCTTGAAAAGGGCTTGTAAGCTAAAGCCTGATCGCATGACAGAGTTCAATTGGGCGTTAGATTTGGCAAATACCTTGTTGATAATACAACCCATCCAGTAAACTCGAAGGGGCTATTGAATGAGAAGTATCTAATGAGGAATATTTTCACACGATTTTGCTGTCTTGTGGCACTCCTACTCGGTGACTGTTCATTAGTGTAACACTACCTTGCCTATTGATCCCACCCCTCCATTCCAAAATTAAACCTAGGTAAAACATAAGGTAAATCTTCGCACCTTCCTTTTCTAATTCATGATCTTCGTAAAAACTCACTTGGCTATCCGCATACCTAGCTTTCCGGTGTCCCAAAGTGATTGCGGCTTAAATCTCGAGCTTTAACTTCTAGTTATAGCCCCGCTGTTGCCCGCTTTCTCTTTCAAAGCTCGTAATCTTAATTCATCGACTCTGGATATTACTCGATACTTTCACGAAAGCCTTATCCTGGGACTCGAGTCGATTTTTGACAAGACAAGTACTGCGGCGTCGTCGAAATGAGCCATCAACAGCCTGGCGTCCCTCCGGCTCCACCTCTTGGTAAGCTTCTCCAATACACTTAGGTTATTAGCCAGTGACATAGTTAACACAAAAGCTAGGAGCAATGGGACGTGGTGCTCCGGGACCCCATCCTCATCCACAAGGAGGAGGTAGATCAGGACCGCAACCAAATTTTCAAGGACCTCCGCAAGGTCATCCAGCTCACCAAGGTCATCCAGGACAGGGTGGTCCACCACCTGGCGGACGTGGTCAGTCTCTGCCGCAAATGCAAATGCCTATGCGACCACGACATGAATCTTCTCACGTAGTGGATCTGAACGCCTCAGAGAAACGACCACTTGACGATGCAGCGTACAGAAAGTTGTTGACAACACACACGGTCTTTTCAATTAGAAAAGTTGTACCGACTGGAAAAGAAAAATCCACCTGGGCAAAAGCTATAGTAACTGAAGAGGCTTTATCACAAGAGGATATTGTTGCCCAGTTGAAAAAATTGAAGGACTCCTCACAAACAATAACAGATAAAAAAGGAGCTTTATATCCAAATCAGCAGAGCCAAGTAAATAAACTTCTGGATCGGTTGAAAAACGAGGAATCGGATCAACACTTTGATTGGTCCCTTGTTCAGCTTGATCGAAGAGAGAGGTCTTCCAACAAAGTGAGAGAAACTGTTTTGATCACCGTCATAGTAAAACGTTCGCCCAGAGATGAAGTTAATGCCACCGCACTTTTCACCATCATCGACAGGCAAAAACAAGAAAAATTAGCACACTTGACCAGACCTCCAATGCAACCTCAGCCTCAACCTCAGCCTCAACCCCAAACTCATCCTCATCCTCAATTTCAACCCCAACCACAAGGCCAACCTCAACCTCAATTTCAACCTCAGCTCAGACCACAAAACGCTCCGCCCAATCCGAATGGGCAACCTCAAGCCCCTATAAGAATTATTCATACGTCTAGCCAAAAGGATGGAAACCAGGGCCGATCAAGAAGCAAAAGCAGACAAAGACCGACGCGCTATCAGTCAGACTCAAATTCAGAATCCGAATCTGATAGCGATACGCTCTCAACTGGAGCTTCGACCATCAGTAGCTCTCTGGTCACTAGCATTAGTTCTCATTCTGATGGGCGCTCAAAGAAGTATAGTTCACGTGGTAGACGAGGTCGTAGCCAAAGTAGACGTCGTCCACGGGAGCACCATAAAAAATATTATGCCCATAGAAGCGAGTCACCCGAACCAATATTTCAACAATTTCGAAGGGGCAATCATCCATAATCTCCCTATACCGAAGAAGCTGTACCACTTTCCGCTCCCAATGCCATTGCACAAGCATTTCGACAAGGTAGAGAAGAAGAAAGGGCTGCTGCCCAGTATTATCTTTCTCAGCCGCACCGACCGATCATTATTGATGAGCCATCAAGAGCTGTGGTACCTGCCGGTCGTCGCGAACTTGAATATGATACCATAGCGCCGAGATATCCTGCGCGTCAACATACAGAAGTCCCAATGGTAGAAGCTCCTCGGTATAGAGAACATCAATATTCAAGGCCCGCACCTCGATATCGAGATGACCTATACAACGAAAGACACCTTGATGACCTACTTGAGGATGATTCTCCACCTGTCATCATCCGGAATGTGAGATCAGTTCCACGAGAGGCCACTTATAGACGTCGTTTTTCTGACGCTGAGAGCTACATTGATCGAGATTCAACCACAACTAGAATCCCATTCACAGGTCTTCGCCCTCAAATCCCTCAATTTCGCCGTCATCCATTCACCCCAAGAAGTCCACCACGGCATCGGTACAGTTCCAGTTATAGCAGTGATAGTGCGTATGCATAGTTGAGAGATCTGTTATTCCAGCTGTATGCATTTGGGTAACACTACTTTGCTTTCTTTAAGGTTTGAGACCTTTTGTTATTGTTTTGATGCTTTCAGTCTTGAAGGTTGATGTGATGGATGAGTTAGTAATAATTGCTGGGTATCATTTGCTGCTGGGAAATTGGTGTTGGTTTATGGTAAATGGATGGACCAACGGCGCAGGACTTTATGTCTTTGGCCTAGAAGGACAATGGACGATTTGACGACTGATGATAATAAAGTGCATCTCCTATGTACTAGATACACGTTGCATCAAAAGTTATTTTAATGAACTCGCTCCTTTTTGGAATCTTCTCTTTCTGTCAACATGAAGTACAAGTGAATTGCGTTAATGTGAGCATTGGAACCATACGGGAAGTTGAGTTTTTATATGAATGGCATTCTGAATTGACTGTCCCATGCCGTGAGATGAGCTGAGCACATTGGTGCCCAATATTTTGTACAATCAGTGGTCCCGAGTCAATGCATTTCGGTCCATTGAAACATCACGAGAGGTTAATCTATTGGCAGTCTCGGTGAAATGAATCAAGCCAATCTCGGCCAACATGTCATGGTGACCAATTATTGAAGCAACGTTGTTTCCTCGAGGCTTGATCATGTTATCAAGCTTGCAAATGGATTTGAAGGACACAAGCTTGATAGCAATTGTGTGTTTAAGACGAGAGGAGGTCCGATGTCGTCAATGTTTACATGATGCTTTGGAACAGGTAGATTGATGTACTTCGTAGAGGTATTTGAAACCATGGCGGCATAATGATACAGATGGCAGAAGATGAATGGCTGATTTGTTTCATTGATCCAACAATAATGTCTTAATACCATTTTCGATTTGATGTAGACGTTACCGACGGGAGAAAATTGAGCCTGGTATACATAATACCTGCAAGTTTCCGTACATTTTTTTGGGTCCAATGACGATTTCTGGCGGGGTTTTAGATTTTTGTAGAGTCAGGTCCCGCCGAGAGCTCAACCCACTCCGAGTCCTACCGATTCGAAAGAAGTTTGATATCAATTCATACAAAACTTCTACAAGTAAAACAATCATATCAAAAAGACAATTTCAATTTCATCCAAAATCAACTTATACCCAAACCCTTTTAGACCATTTTTCGCATTACCAGAAAACTAGCAATCATGCCTCGTCAATTTTTCGTCGGAGGTAACTTCAAGATGTGAGAGCTTTTGTTTACTTTCTCCCCCCCACCAAGCAAAAGGATTTCAGCTAATTTTTTGCTCTCATCAGGAATGGATCTGTTGATTCCATTAAGAAGATCGTTGGAAACTTGAACGATGCTAAGTTGGACCCAAATACCGGTATGTATTTACCTTGGCTTATATTCATTCATTTGTTGAGAATGGAGGGGAATTTGTTGACCCTACATACCCCTCTTTGAAGCTCCTAAATTTCATCTTGGAATGTGGCTAACACCTTACTTAATTAGAGGTTGTTATTGCTCCACCTACTCTTTACCTTCTCCTCGCCCGCGAGCACTTGAGGCCTGGACTTGAGGTCGCAGCACAAAACGTTTTCGATAAGCCAAATGGAGCTTTCACTGGTGAAATTTCCGTTGAGCAACTCAAGGACAGCAACATCACCTGGACACTTCTCGGACACTCTGAGCGTCGTGTCATTCTCCAAGAAGATGATTCGTTTGTAGCATGTAAGACTAAGGCTGCTCTTGATGGAGGAGTTAGTGTTATTTTCTGCTGCGGAGAGACCCTTGAGCAAAGAGAGTCCAACAAGACAATCGAGGTTGTTACCGCACAATTGAAGGCTGTTAAGGATAAGGTTCAAGACTGGTCAAAGATCGTCATTGCATATGAGCCAATCTGGGCTATTGGTACCGGAAAGGTTGCTTCCACCGAACAAGCACAAGAGGTACACGCCGCTATTCGTTCTTGGTTGAAGAAGGAGGTCAGCGAGAAGGCTGCAGAGGAGACTAGAATCATCTACGGTGGAAGTGTCAGCGAGAAGAACTGCAAAGATTTGAGCAAGCAAGAGGATATTGATGGTTTCTTGGTTGGAGGTGCTTCATTGAAGCCAGCTTTCGTTGATATTATCAACAGCCACTTGTAAGTGGTTTTAGGATTTCATGAATTACGACTGTAGATTGGGTATTTAACCCTATCAGGCAATAAAAAAAGACCTGGCAGTATGATATGTTTTCAGGAAAGATCCACTACCTTAAAGCCACTGCTAGTCTCATGCTTGTCATATTTGAGAATTCTAATGCATCGATAGATCTGTGAAAGGTGACAGTAAGATTTGAAGTATTATATAAGGTTTCGGAGTAATTGATCTGGAAAATGGCAGGTAGTTTGACGGGGTCTATTACAGCAAGCTTACATGCACAGCACTCTTTATTTCCTGGGCTTATGCTTTTCACTCAGATTCAATGCTGGTGATCCAAGCCGCAATGTTTTGATGTCCATCTTCTTATGATAAATGTCTTGTATTTTTCTAGGGGCACTAGTTCCTGGCATAACCGGACTTACATTCACTGCCAACCATCGTTGTAACAATGAAGCCCATGAAATGACTGAATGGAAAGACAGCAATGTAGATCAGATGCTAGCACCGACAAAAATGTCGATAATGTCTAGAAAAGCGTAGCTTAACAAGTTACTCAACTCATAACCATAACCATAACATTCATACAGTCGAGATCTTCGACATAGGACTATCGGAACCCACGATTTCCTATCCTTAACGCCAGTAATGCTGTTATGTATAATACAACAATCTTCTTTATATTCCCCCCTCAAACCTTAATTCCACCACCATGATAAGGACTCCAAATACCTCTAACACTCTCGTTGATACTCTTCACGGGCTTCTTGACTCTCTTTAGCTTTTCTCCACTCGCATCTCGGAGCAGTTCTGCCTTCTTTAATATTTGTCCCATTTCTAGATTTCTGACGCAAATGGCCTTCTCGCGACCATTGATATAATGACCAATAATGACTGGGTGTTTGGCGGGTCGAGGGGAGACGGTGATTTCGATTTGAGGATTGGCTTTTGCAAAGCCCGGTAGGGCATTTTTGATGAAGGTACTGTGGCAGTATGAGCATTGGGGCAACGGCGAGGTTGAGAATACTACCTACTTCATACCCTTGGAACTGCCAGCCCAATCGCAATAATGAAAATCCATTTTTGTACATTGGAGAATGAAGGCGCCGACACCATTCTGGATGATATGTTAGCAATCTAGAACTGCCCGCATGAACTGATCATATGCATACCTGACCAATAGTTGTTTTCCTTAATCCTGTAATCCTCATTTTGACTGTTGTGCTGACGTTGATACAAAAACTCCAAAATTCATACTGCATTTGACATATTGAGGTTCAAGAGAAATAAATTCATAGTCACGTGCTTGTTATATTTTAAGCTTAGGAGCTCAAATCTCAGGTTACAATTAGGCGTCCTGGCTGCTGCGACGCGACACAGTTTCTCACAATCATCTTCATCATATAGTTCAGCAGCATTGTTTTGCAGTTATCTCAAAGACTGTAAATTCATCATTGCGAAGACTTTGGGAATCATAAATAGCCCACAATGACCGATAAACTCCCACCAAATCTTCTTGCGCTTTTCGCGCCTCGACCCCCTTTGCGATGGGTTCCGCCTTCAGACTTTGCCCCAGAGGATCGCAAGACTGCCAATATCACTGGCCTTGCTGCTTTTCTCCCAGCTCTCCAGGAGTACAAGGAGACTGATGTTTACGAGCCCACCGAGAGCTGGCTTCAGAGAAAAGACCGTGTTAAGTTGGAGAAGAAGGCCGCACACGAAAAGATTATTCAGGAAGCCCCAAAACTATGTGAGGGCCACCCTTTATGTCCTATATCACTCTTTCATTACCCTCTTATTCTTCTTGAATTTTCGAACTATTGCTAACGTTTTCGCTTATGTAGTCAAACCATCCGAGGATCCAAACATTCGAGGAGATGCTTTCAAAACACTTATTGTCAGTCGATTGGATTACGATGCCACTGAAAAGGACTTGGAGCGCGAGTTTGGTCGATTTGGACCCATCGAGAGAGTAAGCTTACTTTAATTATTCTGCTGAGTGTATCATGTTAACCTCTGTGTTTTACAGATTCGCATAGTTGTTGATACTCATCAACATGAAAAGCCGGGAAAGAAGATCAAAAAGCATCGCGGTTACGCATTTGTAGTTTTCGAACGAGAGAAGGACATGAGAGGTAAAGCCGAACATAACCCCTTATTCCCCATAAACAAATTGTTCAAATGCACAATTGGCATAAAGATTTGGTTATCCCACTTCTTGTCTTTGCTTTTTCCTTTCTTCCTGTTACCCAGATCAAGGTATATGAATATGGGTAAATGACTGACAAACGCGCCTTGCTCGCGCTTCGTGAATAGCTGGTTTAGAAAACTGTGACGGTATCAGAATTAAAGATCGTCGAATCAAGGTAGATGTCGAAAGAGGTCGAACCGTAAAAGGTTGGTTACCACGTCGTCTCGGAGGTGGCCTTGGAGGCCGTGGATATACAAAGTCTGCTTCTTCACGACCAATGGGTCCAGGTGGATTCAATGGTCCTCCTGGAGGCCCTGGCGGTTTCCGAGGTGGCTTCCGAGGTGGATTTGATGGAGGCAGAGGTCGTGGTGGATTCAGAGGAGGTTTCGATCGAGGTGGATTTGGAGGAGGAGGTGGTGGTGGACGAGGAGGAATTGGCTTTCAAGGTCGTGGAGGATTCGGCGACAGAGGTGATCGTGGTGGGTATGGAGGTGGTGGATCCAATGGCTACGCTCCCCCTAACGCACCAGCTGGCCCAGGAGGTGGTGGTCGTGGAGGTTTCAACGGAGGTGGTGGTTATGGTGGAAGAGGGGGTGGAGGCTTTGGAGCAGGATCACCAGATCGAAATGGTCCTGGAGGATCAAGTGGTGGGTATGAATCTCGTGGAGGCCGCTCATATGATGACAGATCCGGCGGATACCGTGGCAACAGCAACCGTGGCTATGGTGATCGCGATGGAGGTCCTCCTCGTGGAGGTAGTGGCAGTAATATGGAGCCGGTAAGACCCCGAGATGGTAGTGGATACCGTGATAGAGACGGACCCAGAGATGGCCCTAGAGATGGAGGATATGGCGGACGACCACGCGAAGACGATTCACGAAAGAGACCTTATGAAAGTAATGGTTATGAGGAGGATCCTCGTAAATTGCGAAGGTATTAGATACAATGAGACTGGCTGGTGGGTTCAACAGTCTTGTGGTGGGTTTTCTTCGAATCTTCCATCTTTTCTCCCTTTCTCAACAGGGGTAAGCGGTTCTTCGATCTCAAGTTTTCACCCAAGGTAGTGTTGTCGCCTAATCTACTTGCATGCTTCTCGACGGCGTTTTCATAGTACGGACAAAAAGCAGTTTTCACTTACGACCAATCTTTTCCTGCATGATAACTACACATGCTACAAAGGGCTTTACAACATCTTCGACACTCAGCAATCCGAAATTTCTCTTGAATGGTTTGGTATGATGTGGTTGGTTTTTCTTTTACGCATTTGGGGCTTACTTTGATCATGGGAGGTACGATCAGAGGTAAGAAAAAGGTATTACCTGACCATCCTCGTTTAGTGCTTTTGCAGATTTGTCATTCAGCTGGGACTACTGTTTGTATGATCATAGGAGGAAAAATGAAGTGCAAAGGGGTAAGACGGATAGCTCAGGCATAGCACTCAGGCAATTGCTGTTTTAATTTTTGAAGTACACATATATTCCATAACAAAAACGTGGCGCCGGTAAACGCCTCATAGTCTAGTCTTCTTTTGACTGTATGATAGTTTAGAACAGAAACGACGATCCGAAATGCCTTTTTTGCTTTCTTTAATTTTTTTACTCGCTCATTTCCGTAGCCTCTATTTCCGTTACTTCTTGATTGGCTGCACTCCAGTATCTGTTTCAAAATTAGAAAACAATCATGTGGGGATAAAATAACGAAGACTTACGCAAGTAATTGAACACTGAAGTCTGCAGTAGCGACACCAAACAACTTCAATAATCTTGTCTGCCTACTATCCAACACATCGCCTTCATTACAGACACAATAAGGATTCTCCAAAGTAATCTTTCCTTTAGTCAAGGTAGTCGGTACATTCAATCTTCTCAATTCTGGTTCCAAACTATGCGCCATGGGGACATCGTTCTCGGCGGCGATCTCTCCTCCCATACTGTAGACTATTCCTGCGGGAATGGTGAAGTTTCTGCTAGCTTCTGTGCCGGCACGAGCGAAATCTGTTTTGGAGAGATCTTGGAAGAAAGTGATGATGGAGGAGGGTTCGCGGTTGGTGAAGAGAAGTCCAACATTGCCGACTAGATGAGGAGAGAGGAGGGAGGTGTTGGGTTGATATTCGGATGAGGCGTCGCTGCCGAGGGCTTTGGCCATTACTTTTGTTTTTCCGAAGAAGAGTCTGAGGGGGATGGGTGTCAGTATTGTTTTCTATGTGGTAATGTGGTAGTTGGAATTTCCAATCCAATTGATTCCTGATGCTTGAGTTTTCAATTGAAAATCCCTCTTCTCTTCTCTATATAACAATGTATCCTTGTTCGCCTTCTCTTCTTTCGCTTTGACTTGACTGTTGCGATATCGACAACATCATATCATATTATCTTCATCTCCAAAACGACAGCATCCCTCGGATCTCCAAATTGATCAAAACAAGAATAAGATAAATAACACAATACATACCGGCAATCACTCAATTCATTTCTGACATCTTTCAAATAGGTATTCCTCATATTATCCACACTAAATACAAAACAATGCTGATAACTGTCGAGCGACTCGCGCACATTGGCAAAGAGTTTGAGCGAAAGCTCCTTTCCTTTTTTATCGACTTTGGTGAGATGAACGACGCGCGCGCGCTTGGATTTAGGCATTTTGATTATGTGTTGGGGTGGTTGTGGTTGGGAGAGAAAGGGTGGTGTAGCTGAGAAGAAGTGATGAAATTTAATAGAGAATTGCGGTTTTCGATATGGATGGAGGTAATTTTTTATTTTTCACAAGCTTGCGATTGATAGTTGATAAGATTTTAGACTAGACTTATCGAGGCTTAGTGGGGTGAATTTATGCAGGGATCGGAGTGGGGGGTTAACGTTGTTCCGGATTTTTATGTTTTGAGCTGCAATTGGATGGATGAGATTCGATTGGGTTGGATCTATCTGGTGCTTTATTTATGAATTGGCGCAACTTTTCTTTCTCTGCTTCTTCAAATATCAGAAATTGATGTGTTGATATCTGGGTCAAGCTTGTGCGGAGATGTTGGAGTTCATGGATTATGTGCAGTTTGCATTTTACAATGCGACGAAATGGAACTATGAGAATTCATATTCGCAGTTGACTGCTACTGCTAAAGGTACCTGCTTCTTCTAGTCCGTCTACCTTGAAAGCTTGTTCTCAAAGCTTGTTGCTCTTCGACTTACTAACATTCGTGGAATAAAGCACTTCTGGATTTTGAAACCCCAGGCGGTCTGCGATTTAATCTCTCGTCACTCAGCTCTCCCAACTTCGCAACTTCGTATGCACTAGGTAGTGTCGGGCTTGTAGATGGCTCTCTTTCCTACCTCTATTCTTCGTTGCATCTCCATACCACTTCGCAGAGTGCGAAGATTGATTTGCATCACATAATACGAGGATACCGACAAATACAAGAGCTTAGAAAGGTTGATGAATCATGGATGTGGGAACAATGGCACGGGGGCAGACGAGTTGATCAACGAGATACATTACTTTATGGACGACTTTATCTACCGCAGAGCACGCTTGAAGCGCTTTATTTGAGACGGATCAGTCCAACGCAGCAATTGAGGATTACAGCTGTTAGTGATAGTAGGCTGAGAAATGGAGGAACGATGTTAGCTCTGCATCAATACGATACAGGGAAATATAGTACTGAGACGTTGTATTCGACTGATGGGGGATTACTGGGATTGAGAGGGTTGTATAATTTCGGACCGGATCCTAGGAAAGAAATCACAGAGCCGCCAAAACAGATGTCAAGGATCGATGATAAATTCTATGGACGATTCAGCGCAGGAGCGGAGCTTTATTATGGAACTTTGAACAAATCGGGAGGTGTTAGTGTTGGAGGGAGGTTCGCCACATTGCCGGCGCATAAGGGGATACCTTTGACAGCCACGTTGACGCTCAATCCATTGATGGGGAACATTAGTTCAACATATGCTGTAAAAGCAGGCAAGAACCTATCCCTATGTTCAAGGCTAGACTTCAATGTCTATAGCTACGAGAGTGATCTGGTCCTTGGGTGCGAATTGTGGAAGATGAAAGCACCAGTCGAGGAGCGCAGAGTGAGAAGCATGGAAGCGAAGCTTGCATGGAAACTCGACGAAGTGGATTTGGAAAAGGAAAAGAAACCTGAAGAGGTCGCCGGAGTTTTAAAAGCAAGAGTTGACCAGAACCTAAAGGTTGGTTTGGTATGGGAGGGTAGAGTCAAGGAGTTATTGTTTACTCTGGGAACTTCAATTGATATGAAGAGGAGAGATCAACCGTTCAAGGCCTTGGGACTAGAATTGCAATATTCTTCGTGAACATTTCGGTTGTTCGAGTACCCAGGTAGTACCAACACATTTTGTTTCACAGGGCTGATATAGTGCCGCTTCCTTTAGGCGAGCTCGTGAAGATCAGGCGAGGTTGATATTCTTATGAAACACAAGCAAAAACCGGAAAGAACTCGACTCGTACAGTAACGTCTCGACCAAGACACCGGACAATGCCGGTGTGTCATGTTGTACTGACAATATGGATGGCTGAGAGATGAATATGTCATTCGGAAGACTACCTTGGCGACATCGGATTTATGGTGTTGCGAATTTTGCAATGATTCCTCGATCTCAATCGAATATCGGGACCAGAAACTCCCTCGCACCGTCCTTAGGAATATACCGTAATTAGATGCTATGGAGAACAATCCGGCAGTGATACGTGAACAGGATGGCTGTGAAGGCAACAGAACGGTAATATTTGATAAGATGACCAATCTACGAAAGCATTGGGTGTTATAAAATCAGCAGGCTATCCAACCATAGAAAAGGCAAGGTTGTAGGATAAGATATTTCAACCCGGACGTTGAGAAGGGAATGAGGAGATAAGAGGATCCACACGAGAATGAAATAACTGTTAAACTCCACATCCTGAATGGAGACACGGAGACTGAGGTAGAATAATCCACAGATGTGATTCACGTGATATAAACCTTTCCGTTTGTTGTCTCCCCTCCCGAGGTCGGAGATTCTTCCGAATGGTTACAATTCTTATATATTACCTAGCAGAGGGAAGCTAACAATATGATGATAATCGACATAATGCGAAGCACATGCAACGGACCGCTTCGTGCACACGGCACCACCAGACTTTTGTATATTTAGTGTTACCTTGTTGTAACGTCATTTGGAAGAAAGTTCATCTTATCTGTGAATCAATGTCTCTCTTTTGACAGGATCACCTGCATTTTGACATTTCAACTATCGGTCCAATGTCATCCAAGTACTTTTGGTACCCGAACTCCAACAGAAAGAATGACCCGAGCCGGTCACCCTCAGAGAAAAAGAGAATATCATGCGTGTAACCGCTGCAGGCGACCGAGCAGTGATTTCCTAGAAATTGATCTTTCCGGTGCGTTGATGCGATACTATTATACCACCGATATCTCCTAGTATTTACCAAAAAAGAAAAATGGTCAGAGCATACAAAGTACCCAGGTAGGTATTGACATATGACATATGACATACGACATACCAGTGCTTTGTCGAGTACTGACATAATGACCGCATTACTAAGGAAAGTGAAAGGAAAAAAAGCTGGAAAAGGATTTTTAACTTTTTAAGGGACTGAAGCTCTTCTCGGACGTTTATCATATTCCAGATCCAATCACAACGATTAGAATTGATAATTCCAAGGCTGGTTTTGGACAAATGAGAATTCGTCTTAACCGTTATGAGTTAGCCTAGTAATATATATGGTTTATTCAGCTTGGCTATCTAGTATCTACCCATCAAGGTTCTCATTTTTCATGAATCTCACTGATTCTCTCTCTCTCTCTCTCTCTCTCCTTCTCCTATTGTCGTACTACGGCATTTTCTTTTAGACTTTCCTTTTGATACCCTCCTAGAGATTCTGGGTATAGTATGATACCATACAATATCATATCAAATATATCTCCGTACCTCCTCTTTTCAGTGAAGACTAAGACTAGATAATGAATCATCTTTTCTCTTCTTTCCTTTCCTTTCCTTTCCTTGCCTTTCCTTTCCTATTTCTTTCTTCACTTACATCCTTTTCATGCATGCTTTCATGGAATAATTTCATATTTTGATACTTTGATACTTTGATACTTTGATACTTTGATACTTTGATACTTTGATACCCCTCAGGATCGCATGTAAATAAATATACGGTTGTACATACATAGTACCTAGCCATTAACATATATCTCTATATATATCCATATATATATATTGCTTTTCTTCCTCTTGTTGAATAACATTTCAGTTGTGATATAAATTGGATAAAGTTGTGATTGTTAGTTGGAACCGTTCCAGTTTTCACAAACATTTCATTCAGCTACCTCACAAGGTGCTTGTCCAGGTATACTTGCTTCTTTTCATTACCAATCCTATCTCTTCCTTAAAAACTCGACAAATACCCCATATAAATGTATAATTTGCTAATCCAACTTTTTCAACCAGCTACGGAGATTCCCACGACCATACAATCTTTGGATTTACCGCTACATCATTGCAACTAACTTCGTCTACTCGATCATCACCCTCGGTAAATCTCCGTTTGGACGACATTTATCCATACTGTTGAAGCTTTCCAAATAAGCAGACCTACTTTCAACGTCCAAGCTTAGCTGGGAATACGGCAATCCCCTAAAGATATCCGACGAGAATACATAGAAGACGACAGACATAAGTTGGGCGATCATTCAGGAAGATAGGCTATCTGCGAGTGGCAGAAGGAGTCGCAGTTGGCGATCATGTCGGAATATACTGTGGAAGTTACGTGTGGGAGTGGAAATGAATATGATGGACGAATGGGTATACGAATATCTTCCATATTCGTGATTGGATTTGGGTCCATGATGGGTATGTTTTCTCCTTGATTCAATACATAAAATCCCACTTCGCGAGAATACCTTTAGCTAACTTAACTTGTAGGTGCCCTTCTACCAATCGCTGCTGCAAGAACGAAAAGGATGAGTGTTCCACCTTTGGCATTCTTTATCACCAAATATTTCGGATCGGGTGTTATTATAGCTACCGCTTTCATACATGTAAGTATTAGTCTTGTCTTTTTTGTTCTTATATCACGTTGGGATAGCTTCCGAAAATTCACATACATTTGTGCTAATCAGACTATAGTTACTTGCTCCCGCTTCGGCCAATTTGGCCTCTCCGTGTTTAACGGGCGCAATTACAGATTATGATTGGGCCGAAGGTATTTGCCTTATGACTATTTTTAGCATGTTCTTCATTGAGCTCATGGCGTCACGATTTGATGTATTTGGACAAGATGATCATGACCTGGAAGCAGCCGATCCTGCAAGGGATCTCATCAGACGAACTACCCGAGATGAGAAAGTTGACGCATTAAAAACATCTTCGCCCTCAGATGGTAATAGTTACAAAGAAACTGGCGATAGCCCTCAAGCTTCCAACGCAGTACTAGAACAACATGATCACGAGAGCTCAATTACCCGGATACCGACATCTGGAGAAGGACCATCCAGAGGTAGATCAAGTATTCCAGGTCGACCTGATGATTTATCATATCCCCCTGGAGGTGAGGATCACCTCGGACATCAACGAGAACACCATGAAGATGGTGACCATTTTGCTGCTCAAATGACTGCACTATTTATTCTTGAATTTGGTGTCATATTTCATTCCATTTTTATCGGTCTCACACTTGCCGTCACAGGTGATGATTTTAACGTCCTTTACATTGTCCTTGTTTTCCATCAAACATTTGAAGGACTTGGTCTTGGAGCTCGACTTGCCACAGCTCATTGGCCTAAAAAGAAGGGATGGATGCCATGGGCTTTAGGAGCAGCTTATGGTTTTACAACCCCTATTGCAATTGCTATTGGCTTAGGTGTTCGTACAACATTTGCCCCAGGTAGTCAAAAGACTATGATTATCAATGGTGTATTCGATTCCATCAGTGCTGGAATTCTCATCTATACAGGATTGGTGGAATTGATGGCACATGAATTCATGTTCAATCAAGAAATGCGTAAAAGTTCAATGAAGATGATGCTCTTCGCTTTCGGATGCATGGTTGCAGGAGCAGGTTTGATGGCGTTATTAGGGAAGTGGGCTTGATAGAATACATATCTTTATTATGTTGTAGGTCTTAATCACATAGATGGCTATGGGTATAGGTATTTTCGGGGTATGAGCTGATTGGAGCTTAAGTGGGATAAAGGCGAATTGGCGTTGAAAAGAAATGCTTTTTGGAGGATTATTTGTGTATATGTTACGATGAAATTAGCATGGGTATTGGAATTGATGGTTATGATACGAGGATAGGATGGGATGATATGGTACGTCGATGTTGAATGGGATTAATGGATCGATGTTCATCGAGTCGTCTTTTATTTGAGTTTAGAAATTAGATGAGATGGTATAGATGAGGTTGAAGTAGATAGTGAGCATGAGGAGACGAGGAGATGAAAAAAAGAAGGAAATTTTATGAATTTTGAAATATTGAGTTCCATGTGTGATTATTTCTTTTGTGTTGTGTGATTTTGGGTTGAGTTTGATATCTGGATATTTTCGGCTTTTGTTTTTGGGTTGGGTTGGGTTGGGTTGGGTTGGGTTGGGTTGATTTAAAGGGGATAAAGAGGTGGGATTAGAGATTAAGGACTGAAATGGAGAAGGGAAGGGTGGAAGGATGAGAGCGGGGAAGGCGAGGGGAGGAAAGGAGAAGGGGAGGAGAAGGGGAAAAGAAATGAAGGAGAGTTTTAAGGGTAAGTTGTGTTTGTTAGGTGATTGAGTGATTGAGTGATTGAGTGAATGGATACATGAAATTGCGGGAGGAACTTTAGAGAGGATTCTGAAAGAGAGTTCTGGAGAAGAATCTGAAGGGGGATTCTGGTGAGGGATTCTGGTGAGGAATATTGGGGTAATGACTCATGAGTATGTGATTTGGGTGTGTGATAACATCTGAGATTTGGGATTTGGGATTTGAGATTTGGAGAGAATGGGATTTGGAGGGAAAGAGAGGGTGACGAGGATAATAAAGGGAATGAGAAAATCAATAAGGAAAAGGGTTCGAGAGGAAAGGGAAATGTATATTGAGATGTATATTGAGCTGTATATTGAGATGTGTTATATGAGGATTTGATGATTGGAGAAGTATATTTATATATTTATAAATGATTGAGGAGGGGGAGGGGGAGGGGGAGGGGAAGATGGGTTTGGGGATTAGAGGTTGAGGGTTGTAATGGATTTTTGAAAGGTTGGGTTGAATGGAATTGGTTTGGGGCCTGGATTCTGTGGTTTCTTGTTTGGAATTTGGAATTTGGAATTTGGAATTTGGGATTTGGGATTTGGGATTTGGGATTTGGGATTTGGGATTTGGGATTTGGGATTTGGGATTTTGAGGAGGGGAATTATGAGGAGGGGACTTGGTAAGGGGGAGGGGTATCATTTGATAATGATGGTTTCGTATAATACTATAAGAAAGTTGTATATCTAGTGTTAAATGCTGTTGTGGTTTATTTTTGAATATAGAAGGAGGGTGATGTGGTGTAGTGGGAATTGTATGATGTAGGATGGGATGGGATGAGATGGGATAGAATTAGTTAGAAAGGAAATAGGGTAAGATAGAGTAGGATAGGGGGAATAGGGTGGGATGGAATGGAATGGATAGAGGGAGGTTAAGTTTTAGGGTTTAGGTTGGTGATGGGGAGGAATTAAAGGGATTAGTGGGGTGGATGGGGTTGATGAATGAGATGAAGTGGTGGAAAAGTAGATGAGAGGTGAGAAGAGGGATGGAAAAGGAGTGGAAGTGTAGTTAGAGATGAGAAGTAAGGGGGGAGGCGAGAATGGTATAGATCATATATATGTATAGGTATATTAAGTATAGTGAGTTAAAAATTAGTATGATTATTCTATAGTAATTTGATTATCTATCTAGATGAGTTTCAGAATAAATCTCAGGTTCTAGAGAACCAGGAAGAGGAAGAGGAAGAGGAAGGGGAGAGTAGAGAATAGAGAATAGAGGAAGGAGAAATGATGCATGGAATACATGTGGAGTGTTGGGAATAGATGGAACTGGAAAAATGGATATTGGATGGGTATGTGAATGGGGAATTCTGAGAGATAGTTAAGGAGGAAGAGGGTTTGTGTCTAGCTAGGTAGTTTAAGATGCGGGTAGATTGGATTAGACTGGATTGGCATAGGTTTATGTGGTTAGCATTTTTTGATGCATATTTTGGGGGAAGGAATTTGAGGTGAAATGTGTATAGATGGGTACAGAATCTAAAGGTATTGATCATAGGAGACCCTTGGGGTTTGGTTTGATAAGATTTTGGTGGTATGTTCACAGCTGGTATGTTGATATGTAAGATGAAGTTAGGAATTTTGCTTGTATTCTATTGTTATGAGAAGGAAATAGATAGGTGATTGTTGATTGTGGAACTTTGAGGAGTGATAATTGGAGGGAGGATGATCTGTACAGATGAGTGGGTTGTTGGATAGATTTCTGAACCTTTCTGAAATAGTTTCTAATGATCTGATTGGATTCACATCTATAAGATTACACAGTCGTTAAGCGAAGAAGAATATCAGATCCCTATGGGAAGTGAAAATTTCCCCTTTTCTTCTGTTTGGAAAATAGTGAGCTGGAAGATATTGTTGTGTTTCCGTAAGTGTTGCGGATACTGTGTGGTGATCTCTTTTGGTTGTCTTCCTGTTGGGAGTGGGATTTGTGTCTCTGGTATGGGGATGATTGATTGGGTAACTAGATATCAGTCTGATGGGAAATATCTGTGAAAGAAAGTATACAAGGTATGTGTTGAAAGTTTGGAGACTATAGACTCTAGGCGAGAGAAAATTATCGCTAGTGGTTCATTTTGAGACTTGTTTAAACTAATTTAATATATTCGTGCCATTCTACCTTCGTCATGGAGTTCCTTAATCAACATCACTCGATATTATCTCGGAAAGCAATCTAAAGCCATCTTGAGATTTGTAATCCAATAAGTTCTACGAAATCCTTCACTCCAGACTTAGGAAGAGGAGGGGAATGGATATGTTGCACATTTTTAATATCATCTCGTCTAATGATTAATGTTCATGAGTAAGTGCATATTGACGAATCTCAAAGTGAAGTAAATTGAATAGTGGAAAAGAATCGAAAATAGTTTTAATGGCTCAATTGGCTTTCGAGCCGGTCTTGATGTCTTCCAACGAGCATTCGAATCGGGAAATACTTTGACATGTCGCAATTCCTCAATCGGATACTACAAGGCCCGTCCTAATAAGTCCATAATGAGTTCTCGAACAGCGAACGGGTGTTTAAAATATCTATCTTGTTGATTAAGGGAACTGATGTCTTGCTTATGTTAGAAAAGCAAAATAAAGTTGTGACTTTGAGAGAGTTCGAGAATAACTTCGCTGTATAATCAGAAGATTCATTGGAGTCGACCCAGGTATTCAATACATCTACTGTTTCTACATTTTAGATTTTGAGAAAGTAGTATATTTATGACATTCAACTGCTCCGGTAATCCTCTCGAATCATCAGAAATTTGCACAAGATAGCCTTGAACACATGCATGATTTGGCTCAAACAGGTTTCATGATGTCTTTTTAAGCTTCAATCCCACACTGTGGGTAATTATTTCCTGAAATCGATGTCAGAATTACGGGAATAATTCCTATTTTCGAGCATCTTCTTCACTCATACGTATCAACTTTTCAACCAACTTCCGAGACCGCCCAAGGATGAGAGAATATTGAAATGTGGAAACTAACTATCCACTATGTTTTCCTCTTTCAAAGGTTTCTCAGTGAACGACGCAAACTAAGATTGGAGTATGGTATTATATTTCGAGGCTCAAAATTAGAATTAAGGGATCATAACAATATCAGCGGAGCGAATAAAATGACGCGAGGATTCGCTTGTGGATATAATCGGTAACAATGACATCAAATGTAACAAACTACATAGACAGATATAAATTTCATTCGAATTGTGAAATGCGGAGCTGAAGGTTTATCTGTGTAGGCTTTCTGCTTCTTTCATAATGGCTTATTAGTGATTAGGGCTCACGTCAATAATACCATTCACAGGTGTTAGTTATCTTTGTTTTTATTTTCTTGAATTTGTAGGAAGTCACGGGGTTGTGATGGACTCGCTAGTTTCCGCGAAGTATCTTCTCCTATTCTAATCCTCTTGTACAGTATCACAAACCTATCTAATAACATATCTTGTAAGGACTTTGTATCTGTACTTGGAGCGTAGTATGCTTAACATAGCAAATCCACTGAATGATAGAACAACCTACATATCCCAACGCTAGAAGATAATCTTGATAATTAGAACTCTTCTCACTCCAACACTCCTCGGAATCTGCATTTGAGGTTTATGAGTAACCCGGATGATTCTCTTGTTAAGCATCGTGGTGAAATTTCAAACTTGGTAGTATAGGATTTCTGGCATCACAACTATCTCCTATAATCAGAATAGTCAGAATCAAACCAACTGTCACAAACTAGATACGAGCTCCAATTGCTGGACTTCGAAAGTAACACAACACAACAGTCGAACTTATCATATCGAGTCTTTGGTAAGATTCAACTTCTGGGATGCTCAGAAGCTTTGAATATAGTAATGATACCGAAATATTGAGATCCTCTGTCTTAGACTCATCGTTGAGCATACTTTTACGATTCAATCTCCTTGACAAATAGTCTTCAAGATGTTCCTCAAGACTCATGTACTTCGTAGATAGACTCGTTTCGAAGAAGTAAGCATTCTACTTTTCAATTCAAGGTATATCATATGGACATCTCCCACGATAAACGTACTGATACAGCAAGACTTGAAAACAGCCATCGATAGACTATCCCAATAAAATAAAAGACCCCGTAAAACCTCCTATCGATTCATTTCATAATCCTCTATTCACACAAAATCATCCATCTTCCCCGCCCCCTCCCAAAGAACTAACCCAATCAAAATACTATATACCGATCTCTCTTCAACTGCGAAGACATTTCCACACATCTCTACACTACCATACCATACCTTCCCACCCAACCCCTCAAAAAACAATCAAATCCTCCCGCATCAAACCAAGTCCCAACCAACTCTTGTACTCGCAATCTAAAATGTGTTTCCCCATCTAAATGCAAGTTACAGATTGAATTTTCTCAAGCCCAATCCATTAACATACCATTACTTTCTCACCACACAGATATAAACTCTCCAACCATCGAATCAATATCCAATTTCGATAAACGACGAACTAAACCAAACCAAACCAACCCAATCAATCCAAATACCCCCAAAAAGACCCTCAAACCCAAAACTCACAACTCATACCACATCACCATCTCGCTCTTCAAAATTCTAAATCCACATACTACACAAACCCTCAAAATTAAAATTCACCTACTCCAGATTCCCAATAGGTACCTAGTTATATATTATATAATAAACGACAAGCAAACCTCAAGCTCGAAAACACATAATAACAATAATCCTACCTTACAATTTTCATTATTACTATTTATATTCTAGTTACCTATTCATTTAACTACATGAATTCATTCCCTATAGCACTTACTCCCTAAGCTCCTCTCTCTGTATCTTTCAAAAGTATGTAGAGTCTCGTTAGTTTTCCTTCCTTCCTTTTGAATCCTCGCTAATACTTTTTTATCTTCTTTTTTGTCTTGTTTTCTTCCTTTTTTGATATATACATACCAATCCCAATCCCAATCCCTCTTACTCAACTTTCAAAGCATCTCTCTCTCTCTCTCTCTCCCCAATTCACTCTCCTCCCCTCCCCCATCTCTCTCATCTCCCTTCATTCCTCATTTCCTCATCCCTTCTTAAAGACTATCCGCCTTCCAACCATCAATCATCAACCATCAACCATCAATCCCAAGCCCAAACCTCCAAATCTCAAAGCCCTAAAAATCTCCTTCCAAGTTCCATCAACTTCCTCCCCTGAATTTGAATTAACTCACCTCAAGTCAACTCAATTTAATTCAACAACAACAAAAAAACACCCCCAAAAAATCCTTTTTTTTAAAAAAAATAAGAAAATTAAAAAAACAAGAATTCACATTAATATCAGATTTAATTTTCACCATCACTCTCCCCCTTGTCTCCTTCCTCCCTCTCCTCCTTTCACTCCCCTCCCTCTCTAAAAATCTTTCACACTATCATATCAATCTAATCCCTCACTGTCTTCCCTTCTCCATATCCTATGTCCTCTTCTAATTACCCTCATTTCCTTCATCTCCTTCACCTCCCCTTTATATCCCCTTTCCTTTACTTTCTTCTCTACTTCTTCTCTCTCCCTATTTCCTTCTCTCCATTTCTCTCTCAACACTCACTCTCATTCCTCTTCCCCACCACGAATCTTTTATACTATTTATATCTCCTATCCTCCCCACCCCCATCTCTTCTTATCTTCTTTTCTCTCTCCCTCTCTTCTCTCTACTCTCCCTCCCCCTCTCCCTCCCACTTCTCCCTCTCCCTCTCAACCCTTAACTCTCGCCCCCTAACCTCCGCGCCCCTCCAACTTCAATTTCCAACACTATCTACCTACCTACCTCCCTATATATGCTATTTCCTCAAATTCATATACACACACACACAATTACCTACGTAACTAATCATTATCCCATTCTATAAACAATATAATAAACTCTCACATTATTCCGATTCATCCCTGCTATCCTTCTTCATTCTAAGAAAAATCTAAGATCTAAAACCCAAGAATTTCACATCTCACAAATCGCCTACCTATTGGGTAGACAACACACAACCCCCTCGCCCCACAAATAAAAATCAGACCAGGAATCATTTTTGTATTTCTCATCATGAATAGTGAACAGTTTAAAAAAAAAGATAATATGCAACATCACATCCTTTACAATCCCATTTCTTTCCCATTTCAATTCCCCATCCCATCCATCCATCCATCCATCCATCCAGCCATCCATCAGTCAATTCCCCATATCATCACTCTTCATCCATTTCCGTTTCCATCCCCAAGATAGGATTCTCTAAAAACCCTATCCCTTCCGTTCCCTTCCAATATCATTCATGACATGACATGATTTCCTCAATACATCCTATCCTATCGTTCACCCCTCGATTAATTTTCTCAAGGACTAGCCCAACCTCCTGCAACATCTACCCATTCTGCCAAACAACTTCCTTGTTTGCCTTCTACATCCACAATATCCGTGTCACATCTACATCTACATCCAACTCCATTTTCCTTAACTGGATCCCAATTGTCCCAGTATTCATCTTCTTCCTTTCGTTTCTTCTCGTCTAATGTTGTCTTTTCAAGATAAGGTTCGCGCGCTCTTTGACGTGCAGGAGCGTTTGCTGGGCAATGTTGAATAGTTGTATGTCTATAGCCAAAATCACGGAAGTAATGAATATCGCGAGGGGCGAGGAGAGCACCAGCGGCTAAAGAATGGATAGGTGCATCACCCCACTGATTTATTGTTAGTCTGGTACTAGAAACCTTCAAGATATTAACTTACTCTCTCCATCCAAAATCCACCACTGCGATCCATCATTTGGAAAAAGTCTTCATATTCCTTACTTCTGAACCAACTAAGTCTAGCAATCTCGAAATTCGACCAGAAATGACACATGTTGTACTTTTCCCCTTCCATAGCTTCTGGATCAATTTCTGGTAGAGATGCGCGAGATGGATCGCCTCGAAGAATTTCCTCAGGCAATGGTCTTTTATAAGCTGGATCATCTTCAGGGACCTCTTTTGGCTCCTCAGGAGGAGGCTCGACGAACATTTCCCATAGACCTTGAGATGTAATGTTGTTGACTCGTTTGTATGCAGATGCGTAACGGAAGATGTTTGGAACCGTTTCCTTCAATTCCTTGACGGCAATAGTGAAACCATAAGTCTTATTCGAGTCAATCATCTTAAGGAAAGGATCACTATAAATTTGTTAGCTTGATCTCTGGATGCTCCCCAAAAGTAAGACATACTATGTAATATCACAGAAATACTTAATTTCTGGTTCGAGTCGCCAGTACCACTCATATTTGGCCAGAAGCTCATGTTTGTAAAAGAATCTAGCCTCTTGTCAGCATTTTCTCATTTCTCTCAAGCTCATAATTGAGGTTCGGGGGCATACCCTGAATAAAATCTGCACATAGAATGGTAACTTTCCATACCACCATACATAATTGCAGCATCACCTTGTTTTGCAATACCCTCTTTGGCAACCTTAGGATCAATCCATTCTGGGAATCCCCAATGTTTAGGGTCGATGGTTCCAAATTCACATGGCGCACTGGTATAGTTTTGAATGACTTCCTTGAATGTCGAGTTGAATTCTTGATCGTTGAGGAAAACGTAGGGGTAATGATACCATCGATTGAAATGCCTTTCGATAGATTTCACTGATTGAATGACGCCCTCCAATTCCTTATTTCTTGCTAGCACAACGAATGCTGCATTGGCTCGTGGTTGACTTGTATCAGGCTCCGCGCATCCTGTCACAAAGACCTTATCATGTTGTTCACTGATCCTCCTAAAATCACACAAAAATGTTAGTGACCATGGCCTTCCAAGAGAGAAGAAAGATTGATGGATCCCAAAACATACCTGATAGCTGGTGGTGCTCCAGCTGGCATTAAAATTCCCACACCCGATTTAGGATGGCGAACGAAAAGCACCAAAATCAATACGACGACAATACATGGAAATAATAGAACTACGCCGAGTGGTATCGAAATGCTGGAATTGCCCTTTAATCGAAGCGGCCGCCTGAAAAACGCCAATCTAGATGTGGTTTTTGGCTTCTCCTTCACATCATCCAATGGTAATTGTGTTGAGGAAGGCATGCGCTTCATCACCCTCTGAACGAAACTCATGGTGGTTGTGTTTGAGATAGTTGAGGAACCGTTCGTAGACAAAATTTCGAGATAGGGGGAATTTATGTCGACCCCAGGCCGTTAGAAGAAGAGGACACTACCCAGTGTGTGCCGTTTCTGGATTATTTGATAATATTACAAAAAGTAATTGGAATAGAGTGTATAATGGAATATCGAATCGAAATGATTCCAAGTGGTATTTCCTTTGGCAGAGTCGCTATTCCTTTCTCATAAAAACCGATGATACTTTTTTCTAATAATGAGCGACTTGGACCTTGGGTGTCCTCGAAGATAGAAACACTTTTGCGATAACCTCAACGTGTCTATGATTATGTCGAGGAATTTCTGCCGTCAACATAAAAGAAATAAATCTGTTATGTTGATGGCGAGAAGAAACTTGAAAATATTATGACATGCAAATTTCCAGAGGAATTCGTTATTGTGAATTGTCGTGTGTTGCAATGCAATCAATGAATGGGCTAGAACGACTTGGGGGGTTTTTAGAGGAAAGGGAACTGAGATGAGGTGGACTGTGGTTAGTTATTTGCGGGTGTGGAGTATTTCTGGAAGGGTTTGTCAGGCCAGAGAAGTGTTCGGATTTTGGCGTGTGGGTGTGTGGGAGTGGGAGTGGGAGTGGGAGTGGGAGTGGGTGTAGGTGTAGTAGGTGTACCAGTAGGTGTGGGATTACTTTTTTTAGGTTAAGGTTAGGGGAATGGCAAGTCAAAAGTGGAGAGGAAAGTCCTGGGATGGATGAGTGAGAGTGAGGGAGAGAGATGATAGGAGAAGATGTTGGATGTTTGATATTCAGATGTTCTACACGAAACGAGACGAGACTGACAAGATTGACAAGATTGACAAGATTGACAAGAACTAGGTACCTACCTACTTAACAATACCAACAAAACTGATGGAATTGAGTGAAGAAGATTGGACGATAGGAATCAGATCTGGTGGATAGGATAGGTTGGTAGGTAACTTCAACTCTCATTGATATTGTATAATATAAAGGTTGACTTCTATTACCTAGCTCCTAGTCAATCATTATTCATCCCAAGAGCAACGAACAAGCCATCATAGAGCAAAATGAATTACAGCCAAAAAAGTAATCCTAGTTATTGCCTCTTATCCATACCTCATGTTGATACCTGCACGCATCTAGGTATCTTATATGGAAGTTTTGATATAATAAGTAAGGGTAACTGGTTGCTCTATAACAACCTAGTCGGTAGGATGTAGGATATCTGAATTGCCCCTGAATGAATTGAGTCTCGAGAGGTTATCATATAGATACATATGGGCAAAGGATGGGTAAGTCTACGGCCTCATATTGTACTAGGAAAGCATCCTCTAACAATAAGAGAATATTATCTATCCATCAGCCTCAAAGTTGGGGGGAGTGAATGAATATATATCTTGGTGGGAAGGTTGATATTGATATACATACACATACCATACAAAACACACAATACGATCACCATAACGAATCGACTCCCAACCAGATAAACACAAGATCATTCTAGAACCCCCTTCTTTTCCACATCATACATAATACATCCATCGTCCACCCCCAAAACCACACTCACTCACTCAGTCCATCCCAATCCAGTCATCCCATCGTAACGAAAAGCCAGTTTCTCCTTTTCCATCCCAACTATCGTACGGAAAATATTACTCATCCCCATCGGCCAATCGTTCTACCTTCTTACTAATCCATACAATCAATCACCTTCAATCTCGAGTAATCTCGACATCCGTATCAAAACAGCATCAAAGCTATCTCTACCCCGCCGTATAATTTTTAAAGCTTCGGGTCTATCTGGGGTCTCTCGTCGCATATCGATATCAATATCGATATCAACATCGATTTCAATACCACCCGCGGACCTCCAACATCCACAATCCTCACAAACAAAACCAACCCTCAAAACCCACAACACCACCCCCCTCACAATGTCAAAAATAACCTCGAAAAACCTCTCCTACGACTCCACCCTCCCCCCCTTCCTCCAACGTCTCCAATCCAACCACGCTTCCTCCTCCGACGGCCGCCACGAATTCACCATTTCGCGTCCGCGCAAACCCATTGACGAAGATGCAGAGCGGGAAAGCGAGCCTGTGGTTTTTGACGAGGTGAGCGGCGAGACGTTGAGTAAAGAGGAGTGGGAGAGACGGGAGAAGGAACGGGAAGAAGAAGAAGGGGGAGTGAAGGAAAGTGAGGAGGGGGAAGGAGAAGAAGGAGGGATGGATAAGAAGGAGAGTGCGAAAGTGGCGGTGGGGATAGGAGGGAGTAAGAAGAGGAAGGTTGGGAAGGTTATTGGAGGGTTGGAGGATGAGGAGATTGAGAAGGGAGAGGAAGAGGAGAAAAGTGATGCTAAGTCCTCGAGCAAAAAGGATACGGGGAATCAGAAGAAGAGCGAAAGTGGTAAAGTTGGAGCTGCATCAAAGACGAAACCTAAAGCTGCGGCGAAGAAGGGTAAAAAGATAAAGTTGAGTTTCGGGGATGACGAGTAAGAAGATATAGACTGGAGTATCTTTCCGGAATATCATGGGAGTCATTTGATAAGTAAAGCATTTTAGAGGAGCATATGGGGAAGATGGCGTTTGGAAATGGAATGATACCCGGCTATTATTAGTTAGCCAACCTACCTACCTAGGTAGTCCTGCTAGTCTGCAGCATTGATGAAAAAAAATGTATGGATAGAATCACGTATTAACGTATGAATACCACAAAATAACACTGAAATAAACCAGTGTTCTATAAAGATTCCATTTCATTCCTATTCAATTTCCTCCTACCATCCATCCATTCGTTCATCCATTCATTCAATTTTGCCAGTTATGTATCTCGTGAACCACCATGATCTGATCTGATCCACCATCCCGGCCACTATGCTTCATAGACAAATATTGACCAAGAGCATGCCATGTAACGCGACTTTCTGCAAGATGGATCCGAAGAAGTACGCCCACCCGCTCACGCCCTACCGCCTCCGTTCAATGAAGACGAGAAAAAGTAACTAAAAAATGTAGCAATCGAAATGCCATCCTATGCCCGATGATGAAAATTGGAACGCCGTGGAAGTTGGACTTGTGAAAATGAGTCCTCTCTTTGCTTGCGTAAAAGTTCTGTGAAAAACGCTTTTCGAAATAGCTGCCATAAATGAATGCATCCATCGACCATCCATGATCCAATTTCGATAGCTATATTGCTTCCCTCCCAAATGTGTGTATTATAGCTAGCTTTCTCCATAATCGATGAAATATCATCTCCTATCTAGTAACCTTTTCCTTGCGTGGTCTGGACGAAATCCCAAAGCATCTTGACTAGTGACTCTGGTAATGTATACAAATCGACATGGAACTCTCCCACTGCATTCTTTGCGTTAGCGTTTCCCTCGGCTTTCATTAATAGCGCCAAGGCTCGAACTTACGGTCAACATCATTCTTCGTATATGTTTCCTCGCTCTTATTATCATGAATCATTTGAACCACATGCAAGAGGTCATCCTCCTGCAATTTGACTAATCCTTCTGCCAACTTCTCCATGTCTACCTGGCCAGTCCTTTTCCTCTTCTTTCCATCGGCGTCCTTCTTTCTAATGGCTCCATTTTCATCTCCTGGAACTGGCCCGGTCTCTCTCAATGAATTAATCAACTCTCGACTTGGGTTCTTGAATGTAATGGGGTGTTTAGCTTCATAGCGGCTCTTGGCAAAGTTGAGATCGTGTGCAATGCTATGCTTGCCTCCCGTTGGAGTAGTGAATAAATCGATCGTCATGTCAAATTCTCCCCATCCCTCATTCTCACAGCGGAAGGGAGCCTCAGTAAAAGCTGCGTGGTGGCAAACGTTAAATCGGGAACTTGGCAAGCTTCGCGTGTAAGAAAATTCTGGAGATCATAAAACTTACTTTGAGTTGGGTTTGGAAAGGTAGGATGTAGATTGTAAACTGCCTTTGTAAAGCAGGTCGCAGGCTTCTCGTTTCCATTTTCATCTAACATAAAGATTTCGATGTTCCATGATTTCATTGGGAATCCTTCTTGAAGCGCTGGTTTATCTCTGTGGAGTGAGTTTCAGCATGTATTCTCGAAATCCAGTATAAGATTGGGAAATTGAAAGCTAGATCGCGACCTACATGTTGCGCTGCTCTGTGACGAGCTTGATCATTCTTTTAATCTGCGCCGCAGTCAGTAATTATGTTCAAGGTGCTATTAGAGGACTGAAAGCTGAGCTTTTTCAGATCACTCACTTCTGCCACCATCTTGACGGTATTTCGATGGTATAAGCTTTGTCGGATTTTCGATTTCTTGATGATGTCGTTCTCAATTGCGACGCGCCTGCAGTTGGCTGATCGTAATTTGAGTGGGGTACTGATACCCTTGCTAGTTGAAGCTAAAGATTATTGAGAATAGAGAATCACGTGTACTTGGAGAAGGAATTTATCAATTCTAGGGATTTGGAAAAGAATCAATATCCAAATCGTTGGAAATTTGAGTCAATTTATTCCGACTTTGAGTAGGCACTAGTAGGCTTCAGCTTTGTTTGTTCACTTGATGAAATAAACTTTGAAGCTCATCTTAAAGTTGTATAGTATTCACACAAAATAAGACATCCTCCTCAAGAGTCGAAGGAAGAATACAGTATCTACCTAGCTAGGTATACATTTGTCTATTTTACATATGCTTCGGATAGGTCCAGTCACAAAAGGTCCACAATACATACAAGACTTAATGTTCACTTTTCAAAATATATACAAAGCGGTAGGTACTTTGGGGATGAATGAAGGACTGGTATTTTTTAGTCTAACTACATGCCATAGTCTCAAAATTGAGTACTAATCAAGCCTTCCTATCCTCCATCGTAATCATCATCATGATACAATCTTTGGGGAAAACCTGGACCACCAGAATGTCTAGGTATCGATTTGTCGATGTTTACAAAAGAGGTTTTCGACAACGTGCGCGTAAATGGTTAACGGGGTATGGAAGAAATGTGTTTGAATGCAAATATGATCATAAATTCATTCCTTCAGGAAACGTGCTGTGCTGGATTATGCTGTGTCGATTGAGGAGTCGTTTTGGAAAGTTGAAGTAAATACGAGGACGGATCTATCGTTTAGGCCTTGAAGAAAACTTCGTTCTCTTGTTGAGCCTTGATAAAAGCCTCCTTGAAAAGGTTTGCGTCTGGAGAAATGTTAGTTTCCATATAATATTTGTATTTTGCGGCATAGATGCTTACTCTCGGAGTTGGCAAAACGGATAGCCAAAGTTTGTGCTTCTGGCTCGCCCTCACTAACATCTGCTGCGGCATTCCAGACCCAACTTCTATCACTACCAACGTTTGGAGACAACTTCATGTCAGGAACGACTTTTGACCGTTAGCTCGAGTTCAACCTAATACTGCTCAATGCTGTAAACATACCATAGTGGTTGGCGCAGACCTTCAAAGTCTTGTCTCGTCTCATGACCAATCTGGTCTTTCCGTTCTCCTTGTGCTTCAAGAATCGGACATCACCAGTACCACGCTCCTTCCACTCTTGAGTATCCTTGACGAACTTGAAGAGCTTGGCGCGCATCTTGAAGGTTTGTTCCTCGAGTTCCTCGTTGGTCTTAACATCGACTTTCTCGGTCAAACGAATAACTGGCTCGAAGTGGACGTCCTCGGATTCTGGGGCCTCATCCTACAATATGATCAGTTGTGTTTTTGTGTGTGTGTGTGTGTGCATGTTGTCCAACAATACCTCTGGGTTTTCCTCAGCAGCAGCGGCCTTTTGTGCCTTGGCAGATCCTGAGTTATCTCCTCGGTCCTCATCCTCTTTCTTCTCCTTCTTGGCTCCACCGCCGAACATCGAGAAAACATTATCAGTGATACCAGTAGCGGCAGAAGTGACAGTCGCGGCGGCAGTGGATGCGGCAGCAGTAGCCTGTTCGGTCAAGGTCTTAACATAATTATGATTAGCAAAGTGTAATGAAATCGACAAAATCGCCAGATAGCAATATAAGAACGGGAATAATCAACATACGGAACCCTCAACTGGAGCTTCCTTGGCTGACTCTTCCTTGGCTGACTCTTCCTTTAAAGCTGCTGGCTCGGTGGCGAGCTTAGTCTCAGACTCAACGAGTTTGGGCTCATTGCTGGTGTTGATCTCTTGGTGTGCTGGTTCAGCCATGATGAATAGACTTATATGGATATCTTGAAGAATATGTAGAATAAAACCTGCAGGTAATTTTTTTAATGCAGCTTTACTTGAGAAGCGTTATGGTTGGAAGGTACTTTGGGGTGGGTAGTAGAAGTGGGAGAATGGAGGGGTCAAAAATCTGAGTTGTCAGGCAAAAATCCTAAATAGAGGTGGGTGAGACCCGAAATCAAAACAAACCAGTGTGGCTAAGCGATTTAGTGGGTTAGTGTCATTTTACTACGGCTCAAATCTTAAATCTCTCATGGGTAAAACAAACAAGATGATTGTTTGTGATTGAATATGCTATTGTGTGAACAAATGAGTGAATATGATAATTTTACATTCTTTCCACACACAGTACAATATTGTTCAACAGATATCCAAAAGGTAAGGAAACAGACATAAACAACATACTTGACCAATGAGTAGATAGATAAAGCTGTATACATTATTAGTCATTTAGATAGACATTGTACTTGATCATAATGCACGGGATCTAGACTTAACATTACTTAGCCTTATGGATTAACTGTCGGCCCGAACATTGCTCGACCTTTCTTCGACTTGCTTTAACCTTTCACTTCTTGAACTCCACCAGATTTATGCTGTGTGAAGTTCTCTACATCGTAATACCTGGCAACAAGATTGTCTCAAAGCTGCGGACCTTGTGTAAAATGAATCATATGAACATATATGTTTGAAGTCTAGATTTGTCTGTTCCCAATTGTAATTTTCGAATTCTGGGCACATGCCTAGGTAGTATATATATTCAAGCTTGTTGGCACTCACCAATGCTAGTCGGTGAAAGCTCAGAATACATTCATTCATACAATGCTATTATGCTACTGATACAAAGCCATTGTGGATTACATTCTTGTCAACAGAGACCATTTCGTTCAATACAAGTTGCAGCCTGGACAGGAGTGCATGAGTAAAAACTTGGTGATCTTGAGCCAGCACATATAGTTATAACTTGAGGTCATAAAATGCAGGAAGTTTTTGAAATGATTTTCTAGTGGCTGTATTATTCCTACATTTATCTGCTATTAGGGGCTTTCCTGCCTACATGTCCCCGCCACTCATATCCTGTATCCCATGCATAAAACGAGCCTAGCTATCAATCAGAGAGGAGATTTTGGCCGCGATACAAACCAAACCAGCCATCAAAGTATTTCATCTTCTTCATCGTCTTTAGCAAATTTCCTCTTCTTTCGAGACTCGTATTCGGTATTGTTCGAGCGTGTGCGTATAGGTAAGGTAGAAGCAACGAGAAAGAATGGTGCCGAGGATGTGTTTGGTGATGAGCTTGGTGAAACTGCGAAACCATTGCCGTTATGTCGAACATTCAATGCCATCATCGCTGAAGCTGTGTATTAGTATCTATTTTAACAATGCATTGTAGAAGTATTTAACTCACCATCTCTGATGATCTTGATTTCAAGCTCTCCAAGCTCGAGGGCAGCGTCCATTCTGTCAAGATAACCGTCCATCAAGTTGCAAATGCCAATCTTATCATGTACCAAGAAGTACAAAAAACCATGTATCATTCTGACATCCGTAACATTGATTGGAGCAGGTTCCACTTCAATGGTTGAGTTTTGCTTTGCCTTTGCAATGATATCTTTGTATCCAAACTCATCAAAGTCACTGTCAGAGTTGTTGACTGTGTCATCAATGCCTCGAACTGTCGATGTATCACTTCCACCTATGTCATCTTGTGCACCAATATCTGCAAATTGTTCAGAAGGCTGTGAGTCTGGTGCCTCAGAATTCCGGCTGTGTTCCGAGACAATGTCATCAACAACTTCGAGAGGCAACGTTGAGTTTTTCAATCCAGGAGTAACGTCTACTACCATGTTATCTTCATCGAGGGCATCCATGTAAAGCTTCCGAGCATACAAGGAATCCTTGATGTCGTTGGCCGCACTGATGATATCATTGAATGGCACACACTCCTCACTTGTGACATCGAGTTCTCGTTGATCGATTACTGCCGTTGCCCAGCCATGTGCAACTTCGAAGTGGTATTTGATGACAGTGAGAATGTCATCCTGGCTGCCACTTTTCTCGTCGGGACAATCCTCGAAGCAACGAGCCAAATTTATGTGGATGGTGGCTCTATGGTAAGTGCTAAGCGGCTTTCCGTGGTTATCTTTCAGAAATCTGGTATAAGCTTCCATTTGTTGAAGTCTGCTTGGTCGGTCGTAGAGTTCTTTGCGGCTAGGTATGTGAAACGCGATGTACTTTTGACTTAACATCAAGAGAGGCTTGTGTGGCGTTGTAAGCTGTAAACCCAAGTTAGTATACATCGTTGAAGCAGGAAGAAAGACTCTCGATTGCGTCTAGCAAGCAGAGTAGGCGGCTAGAGCAATATGATTCTAAATAGAGAAGTTATATGGGGATATAGAGTAAACCCCCAGAAGAAAAGTATGTTGAAGAAAGTTAGGGATAAGAAACTTACACCATCGATGCAGAGAGCATGACTCTTTCTTATGTTTCCATCGCGATTGTACGGCTTTACCATCCCGTTGTAGACGAGCCCTGAAACTTTCAATTCGCGGATTTTAGAATCAGACAGCATATTGGATCGAGTTCTTGTCAGAATATTGTTACAGAGTCGTGTGAAATGTAGGAAAGGATGGCGACGTTGACGGTGGATAACTGCAGAGATGGTTGAGATTTGACGCAAGAGAACTGAGCGCAAAGAGCTTATCAAGCGTAAAGAACGAAGCAATCGATTAAGATAATGCTAATGTGTTCTTGTAAAGACAAAGTAGTGGTATGGTACAGGCAGTCCATCAGTTGATGGATGCAAATGGGATGTTACGGAAAGGAAATTCTTGTAAACAAGAATCATGGGCGCAGAACTTATATATCGATCAAGGCGAGGCAAAGCACAGCATCACATGATAAGGCTAGATTCTACCTCCTTCATTCAGGTACCTCCGTTATCCTCGTAAACTCCGGCAATACTGCGGAGGAAGGCCGGAAGTAGGCCCGATGAGGACATGTAGAGAGGTGCAGATAGATAGGGCTCAAATGAGTACAATATTGGAGGTTTACAGATCATTTTGAGCTTAAATGATGTGCGTATAATGTGTGTATAGATGTAGTTACAATAGGATCGTATCAATTTTGCTTGTCAATTACCCACCGCCGTCCCTTCAGGCTTCTTGGAATCCATTTCTAGCGTAGAGTATTCCTGTTCTTCTATCTGCTATCTGCTATCTGCTAGAAACCTATCAATTGTGACTGCATCTGCTGCTTTGCTTAAGAGCTCCTTGCTGGGATCCTTGCACATCTTGTTTGTATTGTCGTAGGACCGTATACCTATTCTCAATCACAGCCCAACGTCTCCTCCAAACTTGTGCTGCGCCAATAAAGGATTGGATACCCACCTCTCTCTATCGGTGAGCTTTCCTTGACTCCTTTCTGCTGTAGCTTTACTTCCCTGCTTTATTCTAATTTGCCTCGCGCATTGAGAGCGCTCCATTTGCTTTCGTAGCCTCATTGTCGCCGCACAACCGTTTCCCTTCCCATCGATTCCAACCCATCCTCTCGGCTCTATCCTCCTGTTCCTACTGCAACCTAGCTTCTAGGTCTCTTTGCTCCAGTCTATTGTCACCCAGCGCCTCGACTTTCCTTCTCTGCCGATATACTCGATAGCTTCGGGTCCCCTCCATTGTTATCGTGAGATCGTCTCCGTTCTCTGTTTACTAAAGCGCAGTATACTTCGATCGCGATCCTACTTCCAGCAATTGCGGCATTAGCAGATCTCCTAAGAAAAAGCAGCATAGAGTGCCGACAACTCATGGATTTTTCACCTACATCAGCATGTTTAGTCGTTGTGCCTTTGTCTTTCAGTGCCGAGGACCACAAGCAATCCCGTCGGCAGACAAACTACACAGCAGTAAATAGCGTATGGCAAAGAGAGTTGTATTTCTGCTATACAGCCATCGCATCGTCGTCGGTTATCTATTAGCAGGATAATTGGTAGCGCGGAACGAAAGACCGAACGAAGCGCTCCATTTCCTTCTCCTGATATCTCCGTGGGCGTTTTGTACACTTTGCTTGATCTTATGCCCCAATTATTCAAAGAATGCTACTGTCTTTTTTGTGGTCTACATTCTGCTACTAAAGCTAATATTATCCCAGTCTTCTTGCATAGGCACAGCGAGATCAACCTCTATGCTTCGAGGTTCATACCCTTACGGCGACCACCATAATGCGCGAAATTATACAAATACTACGAATTAAACCCTGAGTCTCGAAATAGATACGCTATAATTACTATCTTCTGCAATTGCACATTGCATACATGATCCGAAACGCACCCTCTATGCTGAAGGCCTAAGCTGCTGCAAATACTCTCATCGACAATCTATGACAATACTTCGAATTGGACCCTCGAGGCAAATAGCTCCGGCTGTTTATGACTGATGCCCTCATCGATTTTACACAGGCGCATTTACATATCGAGATCTTACGTCCATGTCTTTAAATTCTAGATCCTTAGGCTCTGCCACCTCTATCCTTAACTTTCTCTGTTTGCATCATCGATTACATCTGCCAGACCTCTGAAGCGTATACACATGAGCGTTTACCCCCAATAATCTTTATAAACGCAGGTACTTCAAGCTTTATTGAGGGGGTGCGGAACCCAAGCCACTCTCTGAGATTTGGATCCCAAAAGATCTGCCAAATGACAGGTACGGAATAGGAATTAGGTAGGCACTTAGGTCGAAGCTAGGTACTGGCAGCACTGGAGCGGGACACAATACTTGATAAGTGGGCTAGGGCTTTAATTAGCAGATATCTACTATTTGAATGAAGAAAATTATGGTTTTGCTGTAGGCTACAAGGTCATATTACATTAAATAGTTAGTTCATAACTTTAGGTGGCAATTTAGCAATAAATCTCAATTATAAAGGAATCTTGAGGTATGTGATGCATTTAGAAACTACACAGGTGATTGGTGTCTTTTCATGTGACATAACTATGGTCACTTTTAAGCAGTTGACATAAGCATCAAAATGCCCAAAATGATAGCAATCACTTATCAGAACATAATGTTTGTCAGATATTATACTCATGGACCTTCTTAAAACATCAATAAAGTTGTTTAAAAACACTTATACATCCCCCTAAACATGCATAAACACCTCTAGGCATCTTAAAGCTATGTAAAAAAACACCTCAAAGTCCTTCAAACCAACTTTTTTACTTTATCAATCATCAAATGCACATCATTTGGGGTAAGATGGCATCAATGTCTAGCAAAAGTTCTCTTATTTTTCAACATAATTACCTTCATTTTATCACCATTCAGTACTGGAAACATCCGGTAAGCCTACAAAGAAAAAACAACAAAAGACAGCAAATATACGTATCTCATCATTTAGAACATTTTTTTTATCTCTTTAGTTCATTCTGATGTCCATCAAGATAGTTCTAACATCCACCTTTTAGTCTGTCGGTTAGCTACCTCCGAAGTTCAGCCGCCCCTGATGTATTAAGAGGTCCCCAAAAGTTCATCAAAAGCATGTCACATGTTCAAATGAAGCAATTTGGAGGCTTTATTTTGTGTGTTAGAGATAAAAAGTAGGAAATTTTGCACTCATTTGGGTCTAAGTGAAGGATTAAGTGTTATTATCTCTAAAGTATAGAGAATAGTCTAAATAGAATGGGTTTAAGAGGTGAGGAGCATGCTGTCTTTGATTAAGGATAGAGAAGAACAATAATTCTTCAAGTTTATCATGTGAGTTAGACATGATTACTACCGGATAAGAGAAACTCTAAGTCATTGTCTATCTCTCAAATCCTGGCCAGAAACTTATAGTTAAGGAAGTAAAGGGTAGAACTGTATTTATATATTTTTAGGAGAAGGTTGAGAAATTTAAATCCATGGAATTCAAGTAGAAAGACTATAATTGTTCGACTTTTAAGTGAGAACTAAGAATGAAATAGGCAAACAAGATAAGATGAGAGTAGATAACTTTTTGACGGGGATTGAATATTTCACAAGTGTATATCACTAGAGTAGGACAAATAATAGATGCTTTCGAGGAGTATGAGGAAGAGTACTAGAGCAGGTGGTCGAAGAGAAAAGGATAATAATTTATATTGTTTTGATTGGTATTGAATACTATTTGAATAAAGTAGTAAGAATGTAGATGAGATGACAGTAGTATTCTAAGTAAGAAAAGAGCTTTAACCCAAATTTCAAGGGAAAACATACCAAGAACAGATAGTTATCTACTAACGTCTAAGAGTTATATGAATATAGAAAGAGAGATACAGATAAATGACATTAGGTATTCAGTAGAAAAAAAAAAGCTTTTGAATTAGGTACGCAAAAGTCAAAAAGGAGAATTTCTGTATCATTTACTAGAAGTCGTATATTGAAGTGCTCTACTATAAAGATAGTTAGATGAGATATCGTGAAAGTTTTAGTAAAAGGTAGAGATGGCATAGTGAATACTCTAGTATCAAATCAAGTGAATTATAGTATCTTAAATAGTTTCCATATTATTAGGAAGAAGAATCCAGTTCATCTCTCCTTCAACACGCTTTTATAGTCCTTTTACTTATAGAGATAGAGTAGCATAATAAAAAGGTTGTAACTAAGGATAATCAGATGATAGTAGACATTGTTCTAATAGAAGACGAAGACTGATCAGTCATAAGAAGAGCTAAAAGCATGGATACTCATGTAACACTAAAGGAGTGAGGAGAAAATTAGTCCAAGTACTTCAAAGGAGAAATTCTTTAGTATTTTCATTATTCTTCAATTCAAAATTCCACCACTGTATTCCACTAATATACATCTGGGCATAACCATATTCTCTCACAAATCTCTAGATTACTTTACTTATTAGTTGTATCGAAGGACATTAAGAAAAACAAGATATCAGGACTCCTGATATCAGAAAGTTCCATCATTCAATGAAACTGATTCAATCCCAGAACAGTATAAGAAATATTTCTTGAATGTGTAAATCTGACGGTTTAATTTTGGGATGATATTAAAAATATCATCTTTCTTACATGATGAAGAGATCTGTCACTACAGGGAAGGAATCAGACTTATTATATATATAGAAGTTTCAAGTATATGAGCTTACAGGCAAATTTTCGATTAACAGAGATCAACTTTGCGATCAATTCTTGGGAAGAGTGACGAAGGAAGGATATATATCCTTTGATGTGAACCACATAACCTGCACGGCACCGTATTGTAGTCTATGAGAAGGCTAGCCCTGTGGCATTATTTTTAAGCTAGGCCTACTTATGCATCCAAGGACTGTCGTAATTGACTCTTACTGCATGCAAATTTGCATCGCTTCTTATCGTGACTGACTTCTCATCTCTATTCAAGCGCAGATTCGAACATGCAACGCATTTATTCTGGACCATTGCGAAATCTGGGGATCGCAAAATCAACTCAGCTAATTCGGAGGTAGATCAAACTGCAGTTGATGACATATTAGAAAAATCAGTGCACTTTGCTACAAAGTTGATGCATGAATTGTCCTGTTCCCTTCATTTCTTCCACTCATCATCTTGACTCATGTTCTACCTCTTTCTGTCGTCTCAAGATTCTCGGAACAGATTGGCCAAGAAGTGTCACCAACTCAACTCTAGAAAATAACAGAATAAAGAATGACAACCTAAATTCAGCTTCTAAAACCATATCCAAGCCCGTGTATCACCCCAGAGTTGCCTCTGCTGCGCTCCTGCAAAAATATTTCTACCCCAAACAATCTTGATCCTCGGGACAAATATTCACTCAAACTTATGTGCATGTATGTTGAATATTGAGGGCACAGTTTTATGCACTGTCCGTGAATATTACGCAAGATGGGAGATTGTGGAATATTATGAGTGCTTGGATCCATGATTGAGCAACGATAATCAAAGTTGATAATTTCTCACAGTGAATAAACTTGAGGTTTTACGTTATAAGTGAATCATTCTTCAATTTTTTTGATGTCATCAAAGGGATTTTAATAAATGTGCTTCCGCACAGCGAGGTACCACGGTCAAAAAGGATGATGGAACTCGTCGTGGCACTCCCAGAACAGTCAAGTGTAGCAGGATGGCGAACAACCGACGCCTTTCAACACTGTGGCTTACTTACGACAATTTTCTTGAGAATATTAAGTTAATACCAACCATGCCAGGAATCATTTTTATGTTTCAGATACAAGATGTAAAAAATTTCGATTTCACAGAGATCGCCTAGATTTCTATAGAAATCTCAGGAAATGGGAAGAACAGTTCATGATTCGAAATTTGAAATCCAGAGAGGTTTTTGTCATGCTATACATGAGACGAAGTACTGCCGCTCCTAAAACTCACAGTGCCTGTAGCTTATTGTTATCTTTGAGAAATACACTTAACTAGCCGGAGGGGATAGCAGGACAACCTATATTGCCCCTTGTAGACCATTTACCCTCCAGTAACCGAGCGAGATATCCATGCCATTTTATGAGACGATTATTAATATATCTGATAATATTTTGACGAAAAATGGCAATTTTTGGATTTTTGTTCCAGATTGTGAACTTATACCATACTTCTAGATTGGAGTAAATCATAGGTCGCAGATAATATTCCCGAAGTGATGGTTTATGGTCGTAAATTCTGGGAAAAACATCCTTGTGTCGAAACGCTTCCTTCAAGGGTGCTTTCTTTGGGAATGAATCAACTAACACGAGTTTCCAGGGTTCTTGGAATCTTAAGTACCATTAGAAGAGTGACAGAAACCCAAGTTTCCTATCTAAATTCACAAACTGTGACTTAAATCTAACATAATATCACGCAAATGATAAGAATTCTTCCGAGGTCGTATCAATTCATTAGCTATTCTCAAATACCTATGGCTCTTGGCAGGAAATCTACATTACCAAGTAATGAAGTAGAAGTCCAGATGAAAATTTCCTCACGGAAACCTACTGCAAGAGGCTCTTCAATGCCCATTAGTCCTCCTCTCATTCTGAAAGTTCCCAGGATTAAGAGCCACAACTAACTCGCTTAATCATTCTCCCAACCAAGGCTTTGTAGTACCAACTAATCTGTTAGCCGGATGGGATCGGAAGAATGTAAATCCATTTCACTGGTCTGATTGTTTTGAGATGACCAGCACCTCGATAACCAAGGAAAGCTCTCCGCTCTCTACATGTTCACGCCAAAAGCCTCGGACGAATCACAGAGGCAGAATACGGCAACTCCCAATCTCAGATCATGAGGATCTGAAGATAATATGTTCTGGGATTACAGTAGTTCCCTCCAACGCCCCTCAGACCAGAACTAAGAAAGAACCCCGAAAACAGTCGCCAAAAGCTTGCGGCAATTAAGTACCACACCCTCGATCCGAAACATAGTCCATGCGCTGCGCTCCTCGCCCACAACTACAGCTTCCAACCTTCCTTAGAATATCGACTTATTGTTCGTCGGAATCCTTCAAAGCCTGTATTGCTCGCAATTTTCTATCTTCCATCCTGCAAAATCTTCCTAGATCTTCAATATTATCAAGATTGTCATTTATCAAAGCCTTCCGCAATCCCAAATTGAGTTTCCCGTACAAGTCATGAACCATCATCGTTTCAGTCATTTCGAGGACCGCACTTAGTCTTTGAAATTCTTTCCAGGATAACGGAAATGGGTCGTTATCCTCTTGAGATAAACGGTGATATGCGATCCTAGCAGCTTCTTTTCGATCTGTATTGCCGTAAATTTTGTTCAGAGCATCAAGCATTTGTTCTGCTGTTTGATATCTCTTATAAATATATGCTGACGGACCACTACCAAGTCGAGAGACAACATACTCCATACGAGCAGCTCCTAAATAATGATCCATGTCTAATTTCGATTGAATTCTCTGGAGCCAATAATCGAAATGAATCGACTGCTTTCCATTCTCATCGACATCAAAAATTGGAACATGGGGTAAGATTTGTGAATGTCCGGCTACAAGTACTGATGTGTTTTGTGTCGCATATCTTTGGCATTCGTCTCGGAGGAATCGAATAACGGCGTTCTTTTCATGGAGCTCTGTGTCCTTCCTTGCGACTTCCAGCTCAAGAGAATTGACTCTTTCCTGCAAGACCTGCAAAGCAGTGACAATATCCTTGCTGTTCATCTTGGTTGTTTTCATTGTTAGATCTTCCGTGAAGTTGCCTTGGCAGGTTTATGTTCATAATTCTTGGGGCCTCTGACTCTGAGATGCATATAAATTGGTAACGTAGCTCATCATTTGCTTCTTTACTCAAGTTGGATTTCGTGCCGTACAAATTCACTTTTGTAATTGGAAGATCAATGGCCCATAAGTAACGCAAGGTGTCCAAGAATTTAAACTTAAGATTGTACCAGAAGCGAATGGGTAATATTGACGGTGGCTGAATACGTTATCCAATAACTCCGATCTTCACTAGCAACCCATAATCCAAATTATACGGAGCTACCAATTACTTCTCAACTGCTCCATTTACACCCACATGCTCACACCTTACCGTGCTTTATCTACCATCCCGAAGACACAATCTTTTACTCATAAATGAAGCATTCTCGGGTATCATCTCTTCAGGAAATTCCGGTCTCATCAGGAGCCCAGCACATAATAAAATATTAGCATCCTGCCATCAATGCCTATAATTTCTCTCAAGGCAAGACTAGCGCTAGATCGCGTCATTTATCACTCTATAGGAATACTGATAATCTCATGAGAAAGTTGGTCGTGTAAAAGGTAGGCATTAAGTGCCAAATAGCGCAAGGAACACGGATGTGTATCGTTTCATTGACTCAATAGCACTAGTCAAAAGATCGGGATCCTGATGAAATTAAGGATTCAGGACATTCCAGAAATAAGTATAATCGAAGCCTCGACATGGCTTTAGAGGGCTTTGCTCTTACTTTGAGATATTTACAAGCACTAATTATTATTTCCGCACAAAGTCAGAAGACGCGAAGAAAACGAACTGCAGGAAAAAATCTAAGTTTAGAAAGTAGCAGAAAACATTAGAATGTTAGCCCGAAGACGAGTATTGATATATATTGCCAACTGCATGTTCAAATCTGGAATAATAAGCTTGTTACATACACGTAAATCTTGTCAAGAAACGCGGATTACCTGTTATGCTCAGCTTTCAATATTCTCAAGCGATTGAACTTTTATGTACCCTACTCTACATCGAGAAGCGCTAATTCATTGGGGTATTTCCACTCGTCAAAAACGACATAACAATCCGTTTCGATTACCACTCAACATCTCGGTTCGCCTTGGCTCGAATGATCCATGTTTCAGAAGTAAGCATTTTCTCATTTCGTCTCCAATATCAAATCCTTCATCTATCTCAAAGCTGCCTAATTCCTCATACTCTTCGCATGGGTTCACCACTAGACGAGTATGAGTGCATTTGCATTCACAGCTCCTTTTCCATTGATATACTTCAATAGGATCAACATGGGCTTCTTCATCAATCATTCTCAATCTTGCAAATGTTTTGGAATGATAAAAACTTTGCGCAAGCCAGCTCCCGAACTTGTAATAAGTTCCATATTCATGATCACGTAATTCCAACAGCCTTTCAAGCTCTTCTGTGGCGTATAAGAGGCAATTGATGTCTTCAAAGTAGATAAACCCATTCAGATACTTGTTTCGGAACTCCCATTTGGGGTCTCTTTCAAGTTTTCCTACAGCGACAATGCGTAAAGTCGCAACTGTTGGATCATGAAGCTCAATAAATCTCCAAATTTCAGATATTCGAGCCTCCCAGGTCGCTCGTCCAAGCGGTACTTTCCAAGGCATGACAATTCCGTTGTTCTCTACCATCCATGGCAAAAACTCTCTCCCAGTCTCCTTAAAGCTAGAAATTATAATGTCCATAGAATAGTCAATGAATCCAAGAGCAACAAACGAATCCAAAGGAAGACTTGCAGATGGTATTACGACTGAAGTTAAAGAACGTAAGGCGGGAAATAAGCTGCTCAGGAATGCGTGATCATCTTTCGACGGAGTGTCGCTAGATGATTTCCATAAAATTGGGCTCAAAAAGACATTATCCACAGCGACGTGCTGTACTAAGTCCAGGTCGCATCGGCTGATCCCACCTCGTAGAATTCTCACCAACTCAAGTGCAAAATCGGGAATTTTCCCAACAGCTAAATATAATATGTCGACATTGTAATCAAAGTATGTGGTTGCTGGTGAGAGTTCAGACTTGAAGGCCAATTTGTAGACTTTGAGAGCCGTTTCCCTGGATTCTTGGCAGACGTGAAGTGCCACAGGCTGCTCTCCATCTGACCAGCATTTGCCTTCGACCCAGTAAAGTTGAACCACACGCGGGCCTGGCAAAGAGTAACATCACTAAATAGCTATGATCAGTATAAATGTTTTATGATTTGGAAGAAAGAAGCAAGAGTCAAGCTGCATGATTTGGGAGGAAGCACTGAAATGACTCAAGCTATGTACTTACAATGTTTTTACGCAACTCGAATGGCAGCTTCGGAAATAGATAGAACTTGTCATCCTTCAAAATTTATGTATTTTCTAGCATCGAAGTCCATCCATAACTTTCCTTCACAATATCAAGAACAAATTGAGGAGGTGTTTCTGGGTATGGAGTTCTTGTGCCATTGTCATTGGGCAAGAAGCATCCACCCTCGATGTGCGGCTGGTTTGGCCAGGAGGACACGAATGAGGAGATGACTTCATTTGCCATGACTGTAAGTTGATATCCTATTGAAACTTTCGAAAGAAGAAAATGCTCAAAGGTAAATTGGGCGACGGCGAAGAGAAGGATCAGAAGAAGTATTTGAATATCCTCATCAAATCGTGGAAGAATAATGAGATTACTCGCGGCCCATAAACGGATCGATACTCAGTTTGTTCTGCTCCTCGAATCAAGAAAACAACGAAGGTCTTCGAGATAAGTTCTTCTGGTGATGAAGGTTACAAAATTAAAAAGTGAAAAGTGAAAAGTTCCACCCAAATGACATCCATTACTTTTGATGGCGGTAAGGTCGCAACTTCCATTCTCAGCAACACATTCAAGTCACGGGATCGAGTTCACAATGCATTTCACTTGAGGAGGGTTTATTACTTCGGTCTTGAAAACTTCGACATGCGTGATCTTGTCCTCTTTTTATAATTTAACAAATTGTTGACTTCAATCCATCAGGGCAAAGGTCTTTTCAAATCGGCGGAACTCCAAGGTCATCTTTCAATCCACGTGAAAACACATGGAAACCTATGCCCCCAGTGAAACTTCGGTATACCATTAGCTTCCATCTTCCATGCTCTATACTACCACTTGTCATTCATACTCCTTTTGTCGTAGACCATACGCAACAGATCAAATAAGTCACTACAATGCTTCCTCAAACTCAAGTTCATTGTGACAAGCGATCATGAGCCCCTAAGAGCCCAACCCAAAAGATAAGGTGTGAGCTCCAACTTTCAAATTGAATTCAGAATTTCAAAGACTTAGACTTTCAACTTTCCTGAAAGGAAGAAAAAAATTCTTCGCAGATGAAGAAACAAATCACTCGTCAATGCAGCAAAATGTGGCTCTGGCGAGCCCTTCTTTTGTTGGTCTAAATGACCGTTTTATTGCCAGAACTTGATTAGGACATTGAAGAATACAAGTTATGGACATTTAAATGGTGATGCTGATTTTGATACCTAAAGTAAACAGATACGCTGATGGTCTAACCAGATTTGATGCCTCCAACATTATCGCTCTTTAAATTCACAGTGCTGGTAAAAGTACAGCCCGAGGGCTCAAACGTGACCTTGGACCATGATGAGATTCTAGTTGGTTGGTAATGGGCCAATAGATATCGTTTATTCGTTTATTCGTTCCGTGTCCCACATACAATAACCCCAAGATGACCAACAGTCCCGAAAGCAATACGTTTCGGATCTCATAAATATCAAGATAAAATCATATGCGAAACGGGAGCCTGGAAGATCGAGTAGCCTAGGCCTCGCGCGGCTTGCGAGAAAGCGATTATAACATTCATAAAATCGACGAAATTCTGATGTTATATCTTGGCTTTGCTGATTATTCAAGGCCTGGTCTATCAGATAGAAGTGAATCGTCATTATCTTTGTGAATTGAGTAGACAACAGTATGGTGTCTTGTTGTATTGGAATGTCTATAAGAGGAATTTTTGTCTTGGGTCCATTTTGGTTACAAACCTTCCAAAAGAACTCAACACCCTTATTGATAAAAGTTCGATTAAAATCGTTATAATGATTCCTGGAATAAGCGCAACTGCCCAACTCGTTGTTTCTGCTTCATGTATTTTTTCTCGAGGTCGATGGAGAACCGTATTGCTGAGCCTGTAAAATTCTTTGCCAAAAAATCTTTGCATTCGTTGATAATATCATTGTATTCTCTTTCCATGTAGTCTTTTACCGAGACCATCTCTTCAACTTCCCAAAAGCTGAAATGATTAAAGAACGACGCATAAATTTCTCGCCCGACATTTTGACCCCCCAGGATTATTCCGTGTGACTGCTCGTTTAACAAAGTTCGCTGAATATGATAATCATCGCCGCGTTCAAAAAGACGGACGTATATCTCAAGATTATAGAAAGCCCGTTGTATTCGAAGCTCCTCGAGTCTCCCCAATTCGTTCTTCTCATACTTCTCGTGCGTCCACGGATGCAAATTTAAACACGATTCGAAAAAATCTTGAGTAACAGCTTTTATTATCAAATGGAACTCTGCGATTGAGAGCAGGGTTCTCATATTATAACTCCTTCCATCGTAGGTTGTGGCTCTCGAATCTGTGGAATACTGGTCCATAAACTCGCGCACGTTCTGGAATGCCCCAGTCCATTGGCCTGTCCATCGTATTCTGCGGACTGAATCGCTGGATATGGCAACCGCTCGAAGGAAGATAGGAATGGTCATTTCATCGACTAGCATTTTGCAGAATACTTCACATTGGTATTGATCGTCGAGGTAACATTCATGGAAAGATCGAGAGGCGGAGATTAAGGAGTGCAAAGAATAAGTGTCTGTCAATTGCTTGAATATTTGTCACTTGATCTCGACGGGAAATCGGCCAAAAACTTCGACAGGGCCTGTAGGAACTGCTTTTGATGAAAGGAAGTGCAATTTTTTACGCTGTGAATTTGGAGAATCAGTACACTATTTAAACATTGAAATGATGCTGAACGTCTGGATCAATATGAGCATCCAATCGGAATGCCCGAAGCCTTCTAAAAGATTCAAAGCTTGAGAGATATCAAATAATGTTGCACAAGTGACTAAGGGGTTTGATGCTGGATGATAATCATGTGTAAATATTGAAATCAACGAGTTTAGGAAGCCGAATTGGGCTTACATTTGCTGCCATTTCATCGGCTGCCAAGATACGTCTTTGTACGATCTCCCGCCTAGCTTCGGCATGTATTCTTGCCAACTCTTCCCTCTCGAGCCTCTCAGCAGCATCTTCAGGAGATTCTTGACGGCTGTTTTTCTTTTCCTTGGCCATATTGAAATGCAGGACTTGAGGAAGAAAAGAAAAGTTCAGGATAAAAGCTTGAAGGGCTATTTAAGTGCAGCAACTTGAAATCTTTTTTAATATATTGGACTTTCGACTTAGGGCTCTGATAGAAAAATGACCTGATAGTGTGTAGTAGATAAGTATAGCGTCTGACGAAGAATGGAAAAGAATGTATGTGAACTATTGGATCAAGGAAAAAGAAGAAGAGAACGCAGATGAGATTTTGAGGTCCATGGGGAGCAACTTCCGTAGATAGAACAGTGTAGGCAATAGTATTTCCCGTATTTCGTATACGGGTTAGTTTAGTGGTGCATATCGAGTTTTTTCGAAATATATATATATGTAATATAGAATTCAACACCACTGAAAACATTCAATATTATTTAATTATTTAATATTATTAGTAATATATTGAAATACTAGAATCCAATATAAAATATATATTCCTATTTAAATTAAACTAAAAATAAGGGATTTCTATTCAATTTGAAATAAGAAATAGAATTTTATTATTTAATTTGAATAAGAATATATATTTTATATTGAATTCCAGTATTTCAGTATATTACTAGTATTCTCTAGATATATAAATATATATAAAAATAGTATAGCCTTCTTTCTATACATATTAGCTGCAATATCAATATACTAATACACGCCACAGTCTCACTGTAGTATACTATTGCCTACACTGAGATAGAATGAGGAGGGTAAACGCCGAATCTTAGTATAAAAATATCCTAAAGCAACGGTAATTCATATAAATGACACCCAAATTTGATTTCTATCGGAAGGAGGGAAGGACTCAAGGCAAGGTTCAGAACAACATACAATGGCCGCCTTATCGAAAAATTATAGCTTGACGTACCATTGTATTCTCAAACAATAGTCACCCCGTGACTACTGGAAATTTAGACATTTATAAAACGTCATTCAGTCAAAATAAATGAAGAACACGAATAGTACCAGCAATAAGAAAAGGGTCGGTCGGTCGAAAGCGTGAGCAAATGAACAAATATCCCTACAACTTTCTCCTCTCAACTGACAGACCTTTGAATCCTCGACTTCGGTCTGGGTTCTATGATTGATAGGTTCAAATACTCTATAAATCTCTTTGAGATCATGAAAGGAGTTGTATAATGTGAACGCTTTAGTATGTGTCGAGAACGAATGCGAGCACTAATCACAATTGATCATGAACTTTCAAGAATGCGCACCTCGTCGACAACAGGATTTATTTCACCACTATAGGACATAGCGCAAGCGTAATCAAATATTCAATCTTTGCCTTCGATGATGCGAACAGCGCAGCATTGCTTTACTCAGAACTTGGGGTTGCGACCACCTCGTCGAGCTTGCGTGAGAGATGGCCTTTTCAAGTTCCTTAGCCGGAAACCGCAAACGAGTCCGGTGTAGGGAAGTGCTCGGCTCAAATATGACTGCATATCACGCCAATTAGACAATCAATCTACTCGAGTACATTGAAATTATCTTTGGTCTTCGGGACCGAGAGTTGTCCTTGAACTTTTTGTTGTGCATTCTTACCGTCATGTTGGATTCTTGGTAAAGAGCCCCACCTCTTGGCCCAATCTAACGTTACACCCCGATTTACTTCGTATAACGCAACCAGTGTTATAGACACCTAATATTTTAGATTATCTCCCAGAAAATAATCTACGAAGTAAACAGTCCAATATCTAATCCGCAAAGACTTACAATATGGCACCCCCAATCAAATTTCCACCGACAGTATCAGTATCCCTTCCGATCCTCGCCAAAATGATTGATCATTCTCTCCTCCACCCCACCATGACCGATACCGAAATCGCCACTGGTCTTTCCATCGCCGCCAAATACAAAGTAGCAACAGCTTGTGTCAAACCATATTCTATTGAACAAGCCATCTCTGCTCTCAAAGGAACTGGTGTTGATGTATGCCCCGTTATTGGATTTCCTGCTGGAAATAGCACTACAGAAGTCAAGGTGTTCGAAGCTACTAAAGCCGCGGAAGCTGGTGGAAAAGAGATCGATATGGTAATTAATATTGGCAAAGCATTAGGGGGAGATTGGGATTATGTTCAAAAAGAAATTCAAGCTATCAATGAGGCTGTGGTGTCTAAGGGCTCGATTTTGAAAGTCATTTTCGAAAACGACTTTCTTACCGATGCGGAGATTGTGAAGTTATGTCATATTTGCAGTGAGGTTGGAGTAGCATTTGTGAAGACTAGTACGGGATATGGATTTGTCAAACAAAGTAATGGGATGTACAATTATGAAGGTGCAACAATACCACATCTCAGCCTGATGAGAGACAATGTAAAGGAAGGGATACAAATCAAGGCCGCTGGTGGAGTGAGGACTCTGGATGATCTTTTACGAGTGAGGATACTGGGAGTCACGAGAGTTGGTGCTACTGCTACCGAGTCTATTCTTGAGGAGGCTATGAGAAGAGGAATTGGAGAAGAATTGGTCGAGGTCAATGTTCCTCCGCTTAGTTCAGTATGAAGGAAGTATCGAATCGAAAAGGTTAATACAATATTATTGGATTGCTATTCTATGTTGATATTCTCTGTCTTGATAATCCTACATCATCGCCAATGATTATTCTATTCTCAGATGAAGGAAGGTATTCGTTTCCGCATGTCAACCAATTTCCTCCAGTCAACTCTCTTGCTTGCGCCATTACCTTCCGCTAAATCCATCTGCTTCCATACCGTTTCTATAATACCCCTCACTATCTCTAGATTTCTGATCCTCCTCTCACTCTGCATATCTTCCAAGACATCAAGGATTTGGATTCGTTGCTCGTCAGATACAACTTCACAGGCCGCTATGAATAATGGCCATGGACTTGTACAAATACCGTTCATAGTCAAAATTTCCAAAGCTTTATTAACAAGATCCTGTATTATATCGGAGTCGGAAGGTGTGGATAGTATTGAATGGAGATATATGAGGGCACCCAGCCGGTAAAGTTCAGCTGTGTTTTCTATTTTCATCTGATCAATCTTGCCGGTAGTGTCATCTTCCATGATTGCGGAAATTTGATGAGCATTTTCGAGTTGTTTAACTAGTCCTCTGGCAAAATCTTGATATTCCCCTTGCTTTTCTGTTATTCCAGAAAGTTCATTGATGCAGGATATGCATTCGAGGACTTCTAACGAACATCCTAGCGAGCCGATAATCTGCCAACGTCAGCGTCTTTCTTCCAATACCTGCGTAAAACTTACGATCTTGTTCTCGGGGTTTGCACTTGGGGCTCCTAAAAATGTAGTACTCAGGAATTGTCTCTGCCGCCTCCCATGACTAAAATCTGCTAGGACATCATGATATAAAAGCCAAGTATTTAAGAAATGATCTTTCGTCATTCTCAAACCAATATCCCTTGCTGCCTTCAAATGCGTAGGCCAGCTTCCATCGGCCCCATCAAAAACCTATCCGGAAGTTAAGAGATGTAAGCTTTAGTGGTTGGAGCTTAGATATACTTACATCGCCTACACAAAGCATCATACAAGTAGCAAATTGCCCTCGAAGTCCACCATCTCCTCTCTGAATAGACTGTGATAAGAGTCGTATAGCCGAAACTTTGTATTGTACTGCAGCTTCAGTCCCCCATAAATGATATGCTGATACTGCAAGGATAGCATATCGAAGACTCAGACATGAAAGGTATCGATCTGCAAGCGCATTCGGGAGTAGGTAATTCCGAAACCCATTCAAACTATCATCAATGGTAGTAATCATGCGAGACAAAACCTCTGTATCTATAGGAGCCTGTCAATATATGGGCATTATGTGGAGAATCCCCTTGTCTTACAGTAAGATAATAATGTCGCATCCCGTGACCCAAGAGCAGTTTCATATCCGAACTTGAGGCTTCTCTGAGGGCTTGTCATATATCGATGTGTTGAATAGCATTCCTGCTGATAGCCAGATGCAATCTTTACGTCAACAAAAGTCGAATTCAGAAACTGATATTTCTCACGTGCCGGGAAAGCTAGAAAAGTTTGTTCAGGTAGATGAGCTTCATTCTCCCAAGAATGAACTGGTCTCCGCCCATCACCCGATTCTGGCCAATGGAGTTTTACACCATAACCTTCACAAGTTCGACCAGTTCTTTTGCAATTATTGCAATGAGGAATCCCTTTGTCGCATCCAATTTTCCTGCCTTCGTGAACTGTTAGATCGTGAACATCAATGTGGGGGTTACATTGGATGGCGGGGCAATTACGGGGATTGAGAAAATGGTTGCAGATATGTGCTTACTTTTACACGTCCAGCAGCCTTTGCCCGACTTCTTTTCTTTGGGTCTTTTGGCAAGAGACATGTCTTGGAAATTAGAACTTGGCATCAACTCGATTTTGATGTACGAAACGTTGATGTTCCGGGGTGTGAGTCACGACTTATGCTATGGTCACGTGAGCACTTGTCAGAACGGTGTGAATACCACGAATGAACGACGGAAGCATGGAAGCATATAAGGGTGATTAAAGATCCGACAAGATTACACTAAGAGGGACTTGATGGCATTTCAGCGGATAAAAGGTACATCGCCGCTACCAGTGAGAATAAAGATAGGTTCTTTGTTCACAGGTAGTCAAACCAAACTACCATTAATATTTCACACCTTCTGGAAACTACTGATCTCTGCACTAGATATGTTATCATCAAGAAAGCTGAAACCTAGAAGATAGTATCTTATTAAGCTTATATAGTATGAAACGGCTCCAATCTGAGCACTCTCATGTGCTGATTTATAAATGGGGGAGAATGTGGAATTGCATATTGTGAACCCCATGGTTGAGTTTATAGAATCAGTCTTGTCTTCTAGTATTGTTTGTATACTCAGATTTTTGATCAGGGGGCTAACTCAGAAACATGACACAAAGATAGATTTCATGGGGCTATGCTTGAAGTTCTAAGTGTAGATTCCATGAAATAAAAGTATATGATCATTAACAGAAATGGATTCAGTACTGATTTTTATAAATGCTTGTTCGTGTATTATGTATAAAATTAACTATTAATACATGTATGATAGGTCCGCTGAACTGGAAAAGTGCACCGACAAAGATAGTAGCGACAAAACGATCGATCCAGGAATCTTTGTGACCTGCCCAACAAGTGTATCCATATAGCTTCCCACAAAAACGCCTAATGTCTTGTTCAAAGCAAATCCCACATCCAATCCACCAAAATAATCTTTTGCTGATCAGAATTCTCAGCTCAACGAAGGATCCCATGGAGTAACCCATGCACGGTATTATGTACAGCCTCGTTGGCCTCGTGTACAGCGTGATTAGCATCATGTACAGCTTGATTGGCAGCGTGATTGGCATCATGCACAGTACCGTCCTTATCGCGGGTAACAAGACGTCTCAGAATATCAGTAAAGAATCCAGGCGCTGATGTGGCATCTTTCCCACCATCGCGAGTAGCATCTTCAACAATGCTACTTGCAACATCGCTCGTAGCATCATCTCCCGTGGCGTTTTTGGTAGTACCAACTGCACCGTCAGAAGCCTCATTTCCTCCCTTTTGATGGCCATGATGACGCCTTGAAACATCGCGGGCAGTACCACGCCTTGTAGTACGATCAACAAAGCCACCAGGTGTAGCATCGTCGGCAATATTAAGTGCATCGTCGACAATCTCGCCTTCTTGACTCTTGTGGCCATGATGACGCCTTGAAACTTCGCGGGCACTAAGGCCTCCTGTAATTTTTCCTAGATCGAGACTTCCTACAGCATCCTCGACAGCATTACTTTTTGAAGCACTTTTCGTGTTGTCATTTCCTACAGCATTGTTGGCAGTAGTGCTTCCTGCAACATCCTTCGTATTATCATTGGTTGTGGAGCCACCGATAAGTCCTCTAGTTCTGAGGATGCTTGGACTGAAAGTTGAGTGTTAGTTTTCAAGATAAGAGCATAGAGTATATTTTTCGTGAAAGAAAAGGATCGACGGCGTGAGAGGTGCAACGATCAAGACTGAGTGTTTCTCAAGGGGACCAGACTCACGAGTCAATGGGAGAGGCAAATGTGGTAGCCCATAATAAAGAGGCAACAACGAGAGCCGGCTTGGTGAGATGCATATTTGGCTTGGTGGTGAGAGTATATGTGTCTTGAAAAGTTGATCAAGTGGGTATTGTGGTTAATGCAAAAAGTTGTTGGATACCCCTCTGATATATTATGCTGACGACTTTCACTTGAAGATGAAGATGTTGCTAATGATCAAAAGGAAATAGGATGGGTCATGTCCCCTCTTATATATACTGATATATGCTCCAAGACGGCTCAGGACACTTGTTGACATGAACCTTTCAAGGAAGAGAAGATGCCCGAATACGAGACAATTGACGTTGAAAGCACTACAACGACTTTCGAGCCACTTTGGGACGAGAAAGATAAAGGATCAAAGCTTCTAAACTAATGGTTAAAGGTCTCAGACTACTTCCAATGCAAGAATGGAGAGACTCTCAGTTTCGAATCAAGCTGACGTGGAATCCAGTGTAAAGACTGGACTGGGCCATTAATAGCGTTGCTTCCAAACATAAAGCGCATTAATAGCTTATCTCCTGTAGATCGCAGGAACGAGACTCGATAAGACTTCATAAAGGAGGGAACCATAAATAGGGGGCAGTACGCAAGTGAAATGCTGTAGAAAGAGAGGATGGAAGACTTTCTCGGTAAACAATGCCCGTTACCAGGCCGCCGGAGACGAAAATCCAACCAAAACCTCAAATAGCAAGATGAAAACCTTGAAACAATAGGTTTTTGTGGTTGATCACAGAATATCAATACACAAACCTATATCTCAAGCAATTAGTGATTTCTATTTGCTTCCATTGAAACATTGTCCCTTGTTTTGAAAAACTGGATTCAACTTAATTCGTTATCGAAGTATCAGTGAAGGTTATTGAAAGTTTGAATCATCTCCAATTGTATTAGGTCTTAGATAAGGCTGACAACCGAATTGATCTTTCGTTGATCAAGATTATCAAACTTTGACTTTCGATAATTAATAGTTTAGTGAGTATTTAAAATTGTGATATTCCTCTATCAACGTCTAGGTAGTTTTAGGGTTTGATCAATTGTTCGTTGCTGGCCTCGATCTCCGTAGTTCGAACAATTATGCTTCTCCTTGTGATCACAACTCTTTGATCTTTTCGTCTTTCGAGAAATTAGAGAGGGCCAATAGTGATGTCAACATTTTATAATACATTTTCTAATGACAGCTTGAGATAGTAAGCGAAAGCATTTGGAGCAAGTCTTTTGGGCCAACCTTAATCATGTGACCTGAAATTTTAGTCTTGCGCTCGTCACGGGATTCTCTTCCTCATCGCTGAGAAGTTTTTCTCTGCCCACTTGAATTTAAGTGAGCAAGTGCTCCATCCGGAACTATGGAGTCTTCATTGATAAACTCAGATATAATCTCTGATACGAAAGTATCATCGCAGATAAATCTTCCATCCGATGCAAAATCGATGACTCAAGATGAAATAGATGCACATTTATTTTTCATGCGTGAAGCTCTTGCTATGGTATTTAGTCTAGTCATCTATTCTGTTAACATAAACGTTGACATATTTTAGGCAAATCTCGCCCTGAACACCAATGAGACCCCCGTAGGTTGTGTTCTTGTTGATCCAATTCTCAAGAAGGTCGTAGCTAGAGGAATGAATGCAACCAACAGGAGTTATAATGGGACAAGACATGCAGAATTTATTGCTATCAATGAATTGTTGTCTTCTAGTTCCAAAGTTGAACGTGGCGACGTCGATGAAAGTAGGAACGCGAAAAGAAAGAGAGGAGAGAATGGAAGTGAGGGCAACGCCGGAAAAGGCGATGGGAGTGGAAGTTCAAAGCGTGGGTATGGGCCGGAAGACGTGAAACATTTGGATCTATACGTCACGATAGAACCATGTATAATGTGTGCATCATTATTACAACAATTTGGAATACGAAAAGTATGGTATGGGGCGGTCAATGATAAATTTGGAGGAAATGGTGGAGTTTTGAATATTCATGTTGGGAACGGAAAATTTGATGTTAATGGCGCCGCCGAAGATGAAGCAAAAGATGGCAGGAATCAGACAGTCGAGGAAGAAAGAGCAAAGAAACATGAGGGCGATTATGAAGTCAGTGGTGGGTGGTTGCGAGAAGAAGCTATTATTATTTTGAGGAGATTTTATGTTCAAGAGAATGGAAGGGGTAAGTATTCTGATTCTATTTCCATTGATTCGAAGGCCTCAGAGCTAATTTGCTACAGCGCCCGAACCCAGAAACAAGAAAGAGAGAATTTTGAAATTAGAGGTGGAACCAATGATAGATTCGAGAGTAAAGGGTGATGAAACGGGTTAAATCTGAGATATTTTGGTCTACTGAGTGGCTTCCATAAGATCTAAGATAGGCGGCGTATGGTTTGGATGCAATAGATGGTCAGAGATATGCTCCGGGTAGTACATTAGAGAAAGACATAATGCATGTTACGCGAAAATAGAGTATAGTCATGTAAAACACTCACAATTTGACAACTCAGGCTCGCGACCGAAAAGTTAAGCGCATCATTCCGGTTCCCCTATTTACAGTCGTCCTTTTCGAGTTGTTCGATTTCACCCCCAAAAGATGTTTTCCCTAAGCGCCGCTTCATCACAATTCGCACTTCTAGTTTGACAATTTCTTTCCCGAACTTTCGGCCTCCAACTCTCTCTCAGCTTGTTGGTAATACTTGGCTGTATCAACTCCATGCTGGTTGTGGTTTACCATGTTAAACCAAGGCATAACATGCATCCAAACTCCTGCATATCTTGAATTCCTCGATGCGACTCCTTGGATATATGGTGTAGTTGAGCTTTCCCCATATAAAGACTCTCCCTTTTTGACTTTGTTTACCATTTCTCTCATATCCATTTCTTGTTCACGCTTGTTTTCAGTGAAACCGTAAAATCGTACTGTCATCATTAATTAGCACATTTGAACGAGTTCAGATGAAGGCGGGGAAATGAAGCAGGGAAAGCAGATTGATCCGAATACGTACGTATAGAGCGTTGGTAAAACATAAAGAACCCAGCTCCGACACCAATAACTCCCGATAATCGCATGATTGGAGCAAATCCTCCTTTTCCAACAAGTGAAGGTGAAATTCGTTCCCACAACAACATCAAACCCGGTCCTGCGGTAGCCGTCGCTGCTCCGACCGCATAGTCCGATGGCCTTGCATAGCCAAGGACTCTTTTAATATGTCTGTATGATACGTATCAGTATTTTGCCCCTCTTCGCGATATCACTGGCGGGGTTTATGGGACGTACGGGTCACTGTCGATGAGCTTGGGAGCAGTTAGCTGGTGTGTTTCATGCGTAAAACTTCGGCAGCAAAGTGACGAGAACTTACAGGATAATCGGTGTTGATTTTCTTTGAAGGCACGAATGGCCTTTGTTCGGTATTCGACATTTTGAAATATGCCAATTGCTTATAATTGGGATTCAGCGCACTGGTGAGGTCAATTCTTGACGGAGGTTCGATATCGAAACGCTAAATTGTGCATGGGCCAGGTCAAGATATTTATGCCTGACTTAAATTGATTTCTGCCTCACAATCTGTCGCGTCTTCCCTTACCGTAGACGCGTCTGACACAACGAAATCTTGGTTTTTTCATGTGAATTTAAGTTATATTTATATTTCATGGTTACGAAAGCTAAATAGATTTTGATTATTGATCTACTTATACAATGGACTCTCCACCACCAAGGCCTCTTCCTACCGAGACGCCCAATGCCGGTGGGAATGAATTTGATGATCTAGATGACCTTTTTGATTACGATGCTGGAGATGCAAATGATCCTTTCAGCGACAATTACGTGGTTCCTGGAAGTAAAGAAAAAGAATCGACCAAGGCCTCAGAAACCAATACCAAAAGTGGTGCAGGACTTGGTATTGATGAAGAAATCCAGGTTACCAAAAAGCCTAGAGTCCCTAGAGTGAAACTTGATGAGCACAAGTATGTCCAATTTGTCTGATGGATGGACTTGGAGATACTAATATGGATATGAAGACTTTTGTCTTCTGCAGGAATACCAAAACTACGGAAAAAAGCGGCAGATCATTTGAAGTTCAAGGGTAAAGGCCATGAGGTATGGATTGTAATTTTGTGGATATCAGCTTTATACTTACAGAAATATAGTATTCAGATGCAGCTCGTCTCCTTGCATTCTACCAACTCTGGCTCGATGATCTATTCCCAAAAGCCAAATTTGCTGACGCATTAGCTATGGTAGAAAAGCTTGGTCACAAAAAAATGATACAATCTGCGAGAATGGACTGGATCAATGAGGGGAAAGCTAAGTCATCGGTCCACGAAGACTCCCTATTCGACGAACCAGAACTTCCTCCACGCGATGAAAATGAACGAGAGAAAACAGTCTTGAGGATAGCACCGATATTTGAAACTGCAGCGGGTGAAAGACCTAAAACACCTGTTCCAGATCAAGATTCGGACTTCAATGATATGTATGATTCTACTCCGAAGAATGCGCGACAAAACGCAGCTATACAGTCTACTTCAGTCTTTGGTAGTGGTAACGATAGCATATTTGGTCCTCCGAAGGTTACCGCAGCTGGGGATGATGGGCCGCCAGACGATGATCTGGAGGCATTACTTGCAGAAGCGGAACAGGAAAGGAGCGATGAGGAAATGTTAGATGACGATATCGAAGCATTGCTCGCCGCAAATAACGACAATGCACCTGCTAGTCGGCCTACAAAACAAGATACAGGAAAATCTACACAAGCTGAAGATGAAGATTTGGATGCTATGGAAGCTATGATGGATATGGATGGGGGATGGTAAACAGGCTGGGGCTGGCGTTAGGGTGTACAATGGCAGCATTATGAGGCGTTGGGGTGAACTATTTCGTATGAAACTTCTTAATTCGGAATCATATTCTAGTGAGATGATGCTCTCCGTAGTCCAAGTAGCCTACTAAATCACACGATTGTATGATATTAATTGGAGTGATTGACAATGGTGGGTCTGATGTGGTGAGCAATTGGCTATGTCATAGAGCCGATTGTGATGTAGGTTGAATTGAATAGAATGTCAAACATAACAAAGATTGTAAACCATATTTTCTTCGAACTCAAAAAGAAATTGTTCGAAATGCTCTAGATCCCCAAATTAAATTAAATTGGTAGCACTATCACTCAACCTTTCAACCTTTTTCGCTGGTGAAGTGCAGAGCCTAAAAGCCCAAGAACCCCACCCCCACCATAATTTTGTAAAGCACGTACCTGAGAAGCTGCAGCTTCAAGAGCTACCTACCGATACTTTACACAGCACTTCCAAGATTTGTGGAAGATCTGTCAGTTACTTAGTAACCATGGCAGAAGGTCTAGTCGCAGCTTTAGATCATCTTGATCTCGAAACACAGGATGACTGGATCGACAGTATACTCGATGAGCAACGTCCACCAAAACGCATCAAGCAAAATCGCGACGAGCTTAAACAGGAGCTTGAACAGAAGTACCTAACGCCATCAACCACATTTTCTACAGAATGGTTAAACAAGCTTCAACAGTAAGTCTTATTCTTCCTTCATAATCTTCATGCTGGGGTCCCGGTATGTTTGTCTGCTTGACAAGATGCGCGAGATAAAAAGTATGGGCAGCTTCTCAGGCATTATTAACATCCATTTTCATTCAGGCGCTGGGACTCACCAGCAAATTATACAGACCTCTTCCAGCTCGCTCCAACTCAAACACGTACAATTACACGATTCACAAGAGAAGGTTTAGAAGGCCGGGTTACAGGTTATAAGGAAGTTACAGTACCAGCAAACAGTGCGACTGCTAAGAACTCTACGTCTTTCATGAGAAAACCAGCAAATAAGGCAGATTTTGTTAGAGGTGCAGCAGGCTTCTTTCCATTCGCACCTGGAGGATTAGATGCTGTAGTGGCTGCGGCTGCTTTGGATGAACAGGTCGGTAAAATCGATGATGCAGTACCCGAAAAAAAGAATTTGGAAAGAATCATAAACTTTGGTGGCGAGGATGGGCTATTAAGCGTACCACCAGGATTCACCAGGGGGCTCAAGTTTGAGAAGAAGGGAGGAGTTGATGAGAAAGAGGCTGAAGACGTGAAGAATGTCCTAGAGGAAGAACCAGCCGAGGAAGTGTCTGCAAATGGAGCAGATGGTGCCATGAAGGATGAAGCTTCTTTGGAAAGCTCAGACGAAGAAGAAGATGATATTGATTCAATGTTGCCAGTTGAATATCCGGCACTGGAGCCCCGTGGTGCACTAGCAGCCTCAAGCGCGAAGAGAAGTGGAAAAGAATGGGCACATATGGTTGATGTCAAGAGAGACATTCCAAATTTCAGAGAATTGGTTCCTGATATGGCAAGAGATTGGCCATTTGAACTGGATACTTTTCAAAAGGAAGCAGTTTATCATTTGGAAAGCGGAGATTCAGTTTTTGTTGCTGCTCATACATCGGCAGGTAAAACAGTAGTAGCAGAATATGCTATTGCTCTTGCCGCCAAGCATATGACCAAGGCAATTTATACATCTCCAATCAAAGCATTGAGTAATCAGAAATTCCGAGATTTCCGACAAGTTTTCGACGAAGTTGGCATTCTCACGGGAGATGTGCAGATCAACCCTGAGGCAAGTTGTCTTATCATGACCACAGAGATTTTAAGAAGTATGCTCTACAGGGGAGCTGATTTAATTAGAGATGTGGAGTTTGTTATTTTCGATGAAGTACATTACGTTAATGATTTAGAGAGAGGAGTGGTTTGGGAAGAAGTTATCATTATGTTACCAGAACATGTAACATTAATTTTGCTGTCCGCAACTGTCCCAAACACCTACGAATTTGCATCCTGGGTTGGAAGAACTAAGAAGAAAGATATTTATGTCATCTCAACTCCAAAGAGACCAGTTCCACTGGAACATTACCTTTGGGCAGATAAAGGCATTCACAAAATTGTGGATGCAGAGAAGAAGTTCATCGAGAAGGGTTGGAAGTCCGCAAACGATGTACTATCTGGGAGAGATAAGGTAAAGGCTCTACCTCCACCAGACGCCTCAAATACTCGTGGAGGAGGAAACCAAAGAGGTAGAGGTCAAGGTCAGAATGCGCGTGGTGGTGCACAACGTGGAGGTGGTCAACAACGTGGAGGAGCACAACAGAGAGGCGGTCGTGGTGGTAGTGGACCACCCCGTGCTAGTCATAACCCAGGGCATATGGGACGTGGCGGTAGACCTGGAGGTCGAACAACAGCTGCCCAAGACAAGACACTATGGGTACAACTAGTTCAATTTCTCAAAAAAGAAAACTTACTCCCAGCATGTATTTTCGTCTTCTCCAAGAAGAGATGCGAAGAGAATGCAGATGCATTGAGTAATCAAGACTTCTGTACAGCGACAGAAAAGAGTGCGATACACATGACGATTGAGAAATCCATTGCTCGGCTCAAACCAGAGGACCGACAATTACCACAAATCATTCGATTACGAGATTTACTTGGGCGAGGTATTGCTGTTCACCATGGTGGTCTGCTACCTATTGTGAAGGAAATTGTTGAGATGTTATTCGCGCAAACTTTGGTGAAAGTGCTTTTCGCCACAGAAACATTTGCTATGGGATTGAATTTACCAACTCGAACAGTTGTCTTTTCTGGATATCGCAAGCATGACGGACAATCCTTCCGTGATTTGTTGCCTGGAGAATATACTCAAATGGCTGGTAGAGCAGGTCGTCGTGGATTAGATCCTGTGGGTTCGGTTATAATTGTTGCGCCGGGAGGTGGTGAAGCTCCACCCGTTACTGAACTTCGACAAATGATACTTGGAGAGCCGTCAAAGCTTCGTTCTCAATTCAGATTGACCTACAACATGATACTCAATCTCCTGCGAGTTGAGGCTTTGAAAATCGAGGAGATGATCAAAAGAAGTTTTAGTGAACATGCTACTCAGCAACTTCTACCTGAGCATGAAAAGGCGGTCAAATTATCCGAAGCAGACCTGGCCAAGATCACCAGAGAACCTTGCGATATTTGTGAAAAGGATTTAGATACTTGTCATGAGGCAACTCAGACTTATAAGCAACTGACTCGCGATGTTCATATTGGATCACTATCGACTGCTATTGGTCGTCGAATGTTTGTTAAGGGTCGACTGGTAGTTTATCACAAGAATGGTGTTCGCACACCTGGTATTCTTGTTCGTGACGGTGCTACAGATGTGAATGGCCTATCTGTTCATATTCTCGAGATCAGAACAAGACGAGATCAATGGGATACAACTGATTTGTTGCCATTCGTACCTAAGTTTCGAGGAATTTTCACCAAACTTCCTAACCTCAAGAAGCACATTTCCACCAAGACTTGTTACGTTTCTGTTAATGATTTGGAGTGTGTCACGAATACGATCGTGAAGGGAGTAGTTCCTGAAATATACAAAGGCGGGGAACTTTATGAGAGCGCTAAACAGATTCTTTTCAATCTGTGTTCATCGTGGGAAAGTGATGTATGGGATGAATTGGACTGGTCTAAGATCAAGGTTCTCCAATTGAGGGAAAATCTTGTAAAGCGTTCAGAACAAGCTACCATCACCCAAGAAGCTAATTGCTTAAAATGTCCTTCATTTTTGAAACATGTAGGTGCCCCTTCAAGTTCTTGTTTGTATCATACAACATTTACTAATGTAATAAACTTATCCTCAGTTCGCAATGTGTCATGATCAATGGCTAATCCAAGCCAATATCATTCAACTTCGCCAACTTATGTCTGACAACAATCTTCAACTATTGCCTGATTATGAACAACGAATCCAAGTCCTCAAAGATCTAGACTTTATCGATGACGCCTCTCGCGTTCAACTCAAGGGAAAGGTCGCTTGCGAGATACACTCCGCAGACGAATTAATTCTGACGGAACTAATTCTTGACAACGTACTATCAGCATATACACCAGAAGAAATTGTCTCTCTTCTTAGTGCCTTCATTTTCCAAGAAAAAACAACTGTTGTCCCAACTCTCCCCAGTTCCTTAGAAACCGGCAAAATCAAGATCCTTGAACTCTCAAAAAAGATAACAGATATGCAAATATTACATCAAGTTATCCAGCCAACATCTGAATCCAATGATTTTGAAGCTCATCCTGAGCGTTTTGGACTCATGGAAGTTGTATATGAATGGGCACGCGGAATGAGTTTCAAGAATATTACAATGCTGACAGATGTACTTGAAGGTACAATTGTGAGAGTCATAACGAGATTAGACGAAACCTGCAGGGAGGTCAGAAATGCGGCTAGAATCATTGGTGATCCTGAGTTGTTTCAAAAAATGCAAACCTGTCAAGAGATCATCAAAAGAGATATTACTGCTGTAGCTAGTTTGTACATGTAGACGGGTGGTTTTATGATTATGGATGGGTTGAACGATTTGGGAGGGAAAATACCAGAGCAATGTCTGTACATTACTATACCTATGGACTTATGAAGTAATGAGTAAATAAACAAATGAACAAATTTATTTCGATCATTCTAGATGCATGCATGACTGCGATTGGTGTCTAGACCTGGGTAATCTAGAGTAAGAGGCGAAAGAGAAATTTGCGGGGTGAATCTTATGGATTGGAAAAGGTTTGTTGCATATCTCATTATTCAATATTCTATTAAAGGCTTGGGAAAAGGGTCGGATTGGTAGAAAGGAGAGATTTTGTTCAATTTTTCTATAGTGTTTATGTTTGTTATATCTCATCGGACGTATATCATTATTGTCATTGCATAGGTACTGGTATAGTAGTTCACCTCCGATAATCTCTCGGAACAACCTATGTATTGTACTGCACGATGATATGATTGATGCTCATTCGCTTATTGTCCCGAATCCTTAAACCAAATATCAATGTGATAACCTTCATCGCTTTTACGTATCGGGCGGGTGGTTGATGGTGAGATGTGAACTTTCTTGGATGTAACACATAATCTGTTTTCAGATAGCAGAGGAAGTTGTTGTTGTATTTTCCATATGTCCTGAAAATATATTCAGCCTCGATACATGCTACTATTAGTCATACTCATCTCATGTATAACAATGTTTAAGTTCAAGTCTAATGTGAATATTAAATTGGTAAATTCTTAGTCTAAAGCACTAAGTGTATCTGATCAGAAATGTCGTTGATGAATTCATATATTCATTTCTTACCCTCATATTTGTATTCATATGATATACTGAATATGAGAACCACCATGTATCCGAATAAACGGGGAGCATGATATAACAATTCCAGCGCATGCCGGTGCTTTCTTTCCCTTGTAACCTTTCCATTTTCTAATGCATTCCCCGTACCAGGCCTTTCCAATTTTTATTCCCAAACTCCATGCTTGCGTTTGCAAAGAAATTGACTTCCGTGTGATCCCCTATAATTCGTGCATGCCATGCTGGTATTCCATCCAGTAACGATTCATCGCTTTTCCAATCCAGTTCTCCCCCTCCTGAAACCCGGTACGTAATCATAAATATTCTCTCAGTTAATATTCGTGCCCTAACAATCCCCAATTATCCATCGCTTTCCCTTCCATAACTAAATCATTAACTCCCTCAATCTTCCCTCCCACTCCTTCTAAGTCTAATACCTCAACCCGCTTCATCCACGTTTCTGGCCATATCAAGTAAACTCCATGAATATCTCTCATGTGAGCTTGCCACTCTTCATCAAACAGCGTTTCGCGGTTGTAGCACGGGACTTGTTCACCACTAGCTTGCGATAGCGATTTGCAGTAATCGAGGATGGCGAAACCTTCCGAAGGGGTGATGACGGTCCATTCGAATTTTGTACGGAGGGCATGAGAGCGAAGAGAGGAGAAGGGATCGGAGAGGGCGTGTGTTGAGCCTTGGGCTAGGGAACGATAGTTGGAGAGGGCTGAGGTACTGTTTGGACTTGGGATGGTAGAGTAGGATAGCCCGCTGGTGCTGGATGGGGATCGATGAGAGGAGTATGAATCGTAGCTCGAGGTGGATGTTGTTAAGGGTCGTTGAGCTATACTTGTATAGGGTGAAGATGAGGGAGTAAGAGATGCTGAGGAATAAGATGAATAAGAAGGCGTATGGGATGAGTATGTGAGTTGGGGATGTTCATCCTCCGGTGGTGTGATGTTTTTATGTGATGAGTAATGTGACGTGGATCCTGATCTTTCATGTGAAGACTTGTGAGTTGGCACCTCTCTACATGATTGGTTAGCAAATGATGTACAATTTCCATGTGAATGAATTATTAGGAGAGAAATGTCCCCCAAAAATAGAAAATCTTACAATCTTCCTCTCCCGCTAGCTGCCTCCGCTATCGTCAAATCAAGTCCTTCGTTTTTGATATGAACAGAAACATGTTTCCTCAATTTTGCAGCTGTATCCGTTTCTTTCATACAAAATCCACAAACACTTTCACATTTCGCTATCCTCAATACACCCGTCGTATTCCAAGGGGGATGTGTATGACCTCTACTACATGTAGTTGGTGGAAGGGAGCTTTCCCTATCCATTCTTCTGGGTAACGAACTCTCTCGTTCCGTTCTTCTCGACTGGTGACTAACTGAAGGCTTTATATCGTGTCCTTGACTGTGACTATGGCGAAAGATTCGAGTGTGGATCGTGGTCACCATTTGGACGCTCTGATATGAAGATGTGAATATAATGTGGACCTTGAATCGTGAGATTGTTATGGACTTCTGTTCCCAAAAATGCTAGTAGGCCGTTATATTCGATGTAGTGGTCTGACGATGATGATGATGAATATGATAATGAAGAAAAAGTAAATAGAATACCAAGAATGCTTTGATGAGAAATGACAAAATTTCCGAGATCGATATATTATGGGAATTCCACTTCTGAATATTGCTTGAACAATGTAAATTCCAAGCGAGCGATGAATGAAGTTGAAGTTTAATTTGCTTAATGTGGTTGAACTCCCGACACTCGTTTCATGTAAAAGATGCCAACGTAGATTTGAATGAAACACCGACAGGAAAAGCATCCATTCTTATAAAAATGTGAAGCCTTCAAATTCAAAGGAAATAAATAATGATAGGAAGGAAGTAATAAGCTTAAGAAGATCTTCAAGAAAGTATGATCGATCAGTGGGGATAGGTAGATTATTATTACATTGCAGCTGGTATTATTGTTATTATTGGTATTATTATTCATTTTATCTTCTCAAATCAAATAAATACTTCCATCAAAAGGGTACAAATGTCACTTCATGGCCATGGGACGCCAGGGACGGTATGGTAACTTTGCTTAGCTTAGTAGGTATTAGGTTGTGGTTGCGGTTACGGTTTGTGCACGTACGATGCGGCGATAGTATTAGGCAGTCTCGAAATCGAAAGCAAAATTACTCTATTGGGAAATAATCGCGAAGTTTGAATTGGGTGTGAACCGGTTTCAGGAGTTGCGATTGGTTGAAAGGGGATCGAGATGGGGTAACAAATGTAAGACCAATGAACATTTCTGGTGCGAGCGAAGCGAGGAAGCTTGGATGGAAGGGCAATTAGACCGAGCCGCACATGTGGGATGGCATGGCAGCGTGGGATTTCAAGCGATGTGTACCCAGGTATAGTTGGTACCAGTCAGTGCCCTGTGAGTGAAATTGAAGCGGATATGCGTGGGTAAAAAGATGGAAAGTGCCAGAGACTAAGATCGAGATGCGAGACTGAAATGTTAAAATAGTGGAGTGAATGGATGAATGGATGCGATGCTTGCGAGCCTAATCGCCATTAGTTTTGTGTGTGGGGACCTATGCTGTTGAAATATGGAATGTTTGCGAGAAAAAGGAAGAACAGTAGGAGACTGGTAAGCTAAATGTATTAGTGGTTCATGGTTCATCCGATTTTGTGGTTAATGTATATCTGACATTTTGATGTCTAGGTGACTCGCAGAGTATCTTGATATTGTAACAACTAAAAGCTTTAATACGATACAGGTCGTGGACAATCAAGTAAGCGGTGTTGTCACAGCACGAGACTCCTTACTATATGCTATCTATTCCTTCGTATTCAAGATCGGATGGGTCTGGGAAAGTTTTTTTGCGGTACTTCACAACGGTCTACGGAGTTACAACAAATCTGTCCCTGCGGAAACAAACAGGGGGTATCTTCCTCTTTCCGGAGAGAGATATTCAGTCAATATAAAGTTCACATGAGGTAAGTTGTGACGAAATGAATCAAACGAGACAGGGGGGCAACGAGGGGTAACGAGCATGATAATGGAATTTACGACGGGATAAGTTGAGATATATTGAATGCACTTCAATGAAGTTTACGCATGCAAGCATGGATTTCTACAAGTAAGAGTATATGAGCTACATACGGACTTACCTCCTAGGTATCCAGCAAGGTGGCCATGTGAGGTGACAGATGATCGTCGGGAAGGAAGATGAGATGAGAACGCTGCCACGACTCCACGATTCACTCAAAAGAGTAGAAAGTTACGAAACTAATGTCTATGATCATTCAATAGTTTATCAACCAAGGTTTATCCATGGGATTATTCGAAAGAGTCGAGAGTGCAAGCGACTAGTCAGCAATTCGCGTGCTGAGAAGTTATATCGACCTTTGAAACATCGTTGAAGAGAGATACCGAGCATAGATTAAAACAAAAGTCTTCGCCGATTAATCCTTTTCTAGAATGACGGTTAGAAGGCCGAGGCCACACCCGGGGTCCAAAAGTAATATGGATAAAACCCTAGACTCCGAACTTTAGGCGTACCATGGTTATCTTAACCGTGGCACTGGAACACTGAAAGTCTATTAGTTATATTTTCTTAAGAATTCTCACTAGGATTTCCACCCAAGAACCCGAAACCAAACACCAAAAGTCATACAACATGCGATACCTAGGCATATTTAGATTTAGACGTGAAAATAGCTTGAGCAGGATCAACAATGAGATCGAGATGCGATGAGGCCCGCGAGAAACATACATACATCGAGGTGCTAATGTGTCCACGTCAACATTGACGTCCGAAAGTTAATCAATGGTCAGAACAATGTGAACCCATGTATTGTGTAACTGTCGTCGACAAATCGCATCTTCAAATGGGGGTGTTGGGGAAGTCTAACATACTGATAGATGTACGAAAACACGCTACGGCACAACCTAATGCATGTCATAATGTCAGGGTGACTAGTTAGAAGTCATTGGACGAGTAGTGAAGAACAGCAGATTTTTAGTCTTTAGAGTCTTTGATAATGCTTACAATTGCAAGCCTTTGGAGCTTGTCGTTCCAAATATCACTATCACTAACACTGTTACTATCGCTACAACAGAACGCCCGGATTTAGAAGGTGGGACATATTGACCACAAAATTTAGAGTTTTCTCCCCCCAAGTATAAGCGGGAAGCGGCGTATATTGATTGGAAAGCTTTCCTCTATATTCTCCTTTCTAGTAGGAGAGTGATGCTCGTTTCCATATTCTCCGGCCCCTCCGATTCGTATCGACATCGGTTGATAAGCTAGTTCCATGTGAGAGGAAAAAGCGATATACTCAATCACACATAGATTCGTTTATTGAAAACATTTATATTACCGAAAGGATTTCTGATGATATCACTTACCTAGTTTATTGAGAAATAGATTCAATCGAAAGTTTATTATATGAAGGCTTGTAGAAGATACACACATTCGATTTCTGTAACAGAATGGTTGAGTTTCCGGATTGATATCGAATGTTGAAAGGAATGTCTACTGTGCTAGAGTCCCAGTTTTTCCGTGCTAAGCCTAGGTACATTTTCGAACTCCCCCTCCCACTTTCAAAACAATCTCGCAAAACAAATAAATCAGAATACGGACGGCACTTCGATCTTGGAGGCACGGGGCGGACGGGAGGATCCATGACTAACTCATATCTCCACAAGTCAAGCACGGAGAAAAGACATCGACACACTAAAGACACAACTGGGGAGCGGAAGATGCGATTCGATGATTCTGCGTGGTAGCTACAGCTCCTGACGTCGAAACAATAAGCAACACAACCAATGATTCCCAAACCCTCTACCTTATAACCTCCCTATTCGTCGCCACAAATGCGTCTCGAGACTCGGAATGTGATGATCGCTATTCAAGATTGTCGCTACATAAAGTGGCTGTTTTCTTGCTGAAGAGCGGTATAGTTAATGAGACAATCTCGTCGCGGCCTGCTTCTTGGACGATTCATGGAGCTTTTCGCAACTAACTGGCGAATGAATTAGCATCGGGTCTAGAATTTGAGGGGTTGTACTTTATACTGTAGATTGCAATCCCTCAGTGTTTGTTTTTAACTGGTACAACGTCAGATCTTGTCTTACTCATTCTCGGTCTGTTGTATCGTTCTATCGCCTGCGCATTGGTGGTAAGTGCTAAGTCGGATACCCCCACTTTTGAGCCACCTCTGTTTTGGGCTACCCTTTTACATCAAAAATCACTTTTTTAATTTATTAATAACGTAGTTTAACACTGAGTGGGCTATATCACTGAGTGGGCCACTTTTATCTCAATTTATACTCTTTATATTCAATATACATTTTATTAATCATTTATTATGGAATTTATAAATAAAAAAGCATATTTACTTTTAGTTATTAAAACTTTTCAAAAAAACAAAAAACTAAGTATTTAATAGATTATTCGATTATATAATATATTTTATATAATAATTAGTTATAAAATAAATAATTTATTTCTATATATAAAAATTCAAATAAATTATTATAAGATTATAAAATTGAAAAAAAAAATGATTATTTAATATATTCTTGATATAGATTCAAGAGATTTTCTATTTAAATTTAAGAATATAAAAGATATAACAAATTATATTCTTGAATTAAAGAATATAAAATATATTAAGAAATTCTGAGTATATCGATTTGTAAAATATTAAATCAAATTAAAAATATATTTTAATTATATTTATAATTTTCAAAGAATTCTTTATAATAATTCTAAACTTTTTAAAAAGTAATTTCGATTAATTATGAATATATAAACAAAATATAGTATTTTGAATAGAGATTTTTATAATTTTAATAAAACGGATTTTATAATAAGGATTATATATATAACAATAATAATAATTAATATTAAACAAAATAAAAAAAATAAGATAATACAATTAGATAATTGAAAATAGATTATAATAATAATATATGGAAATAAAGAGAATAAAACTATTTTCTTATTTCTAATAAATCAAGAATAAGTTTATTTCTCTAATTAATATACTAAAACAAATCTTTTTATGAAATAGATTATTAAATCTATATTTAATAAACAAATAAACAATAAGATAGATTTAGAATAATTGAAATACTTTAATAAGTATATTAAAAATCGAAAAAAGAGTAAATATTGAATATTAGTATTGAATAAATATAAAAACTATAAATTAATAGTTTTTCAAATATATTATAAAAAGAATAATATTATATATTTATATTTATTATTATATTCAAATTATTTAACTTAATTATTCAATATTAATTATTTTAATAATCTAAAATATTTATATAATAATTAAATTAATGGATTTATTAAAGTATATATTAATTATATTTTAAAAATTGAATTCTTTATAGTTTTTAAAACTATATATAAAAAATCAATTATTTCTTAGAATATAAAATCAGGGTTCTAAAGAATAAATTTAATTCTATTTAATTCTAAAGTTATACTCTTGAAATTAAATATTTGAATTTGTATATCTATTCCCCCCCTTTTTCAATCTAAATCAATAAATTTTTTTAAACTTCTTATAATTCAATTAAAGTTTTTTTTTAATTAATATTAGTTAAATCTTGAATAACTTATTATTAAGTAAGTTTCTTTATATTTATATTTGAAATTATACTAATTTTAATTAAAAGTATAAAAAGATTAATTTATGAAAATATATTTTTAAATATAAAGAATTATATATTTTGAATAATAAATAAAATATTAAGTAAATATCAATATATATAAAAAATCTAATTATATTAAGAAGAAATATTTACTAAATAAAAGATTTTTAATATATTATTTTAATAAAAGATTAATATTCAGATTTAATATAATAAATATCAAAAAAAGAGGAATTCTAATAAAAAAATATCTTTTAATTAATATTATAATAAATATAGAAAAACAGATTATAATATAAGAATCTATTAAAATAATACAATAAATTCTAGATTATTAAATTCTTAATAATTTAAATTAATTAATTTAATAATTATTAAATAATCTGTATTTGAAGGTGTAAATTGAGATGAAAGTAGCCCACTCGGTGATATGGCTCACTCGGTGTTAAACTACGTTATCTCTATTGATATTGAATATAATTTAATAAAAATCTATATATATATAATTCAAGCTATTTCAATCTTATTCTAAGAATTTCAGATTTTTAGGACTTTTGTGGATTGATTTCTAAGGCTTCGAAATATCGATTTTCAATTTGTATAGAAATCACATACAAATTTGAAACTTTATAAAATCTATAATAACTTTTAAGAAAAAATAGCTAAAAATAAATTATTAAATTTTATAATATACTTATAATATATTTATCTTGAAAAATTCTTAAAAAATAGAAAATTTCTTATAAATAAATATTTAAAAGAATACCCTTAAAATTACAGGGATTATTTATACTATTCTAAACTCACTATATATTATATCTCTATAACTATCTATTTATTTTTTTTAATTTATTTTGAATTTCTATATAAATTCAGATTTAGAATCTTTAAAAATATATACAATTTTCTTTTAATTATTATTATTAAAAAGTTATTAATAATTATATAAAAGTTTTAAATTTATATATAACTTCCATATAAATTCGAAAATCGATATTTTGAAATTCTAGATTTCAATTCAGA